>NW_008360297.1:3044265-3071582 GCF_000622305.1 Nannospalax galili
ATGGTGAGCTCCTGACTTCCAAATGTGGCTTTTTTGCACTTTTATCTTTTTCAGGCCTGATACCTTATTAAGAATGAATGAATGACCTGGTGGTTCTAACTAAAAAGGAAAAAACCAAAAACCAAAAAACTTTGAGAAAGCCTTCTATAACAGCTCTCTAAAGAACATCATAAAATTGTTTCAATTCAAAACATCAAAAAGGAATGTAAAGTTTTTTTAAAACAATATATACAGAACACACAGAAAAATCATTCTATAAAAGAAACTACAACCACCCAGGCATGGTGGCATATGCCTTTAGTCCCAGCACTTGGGAGACAGAGGCAGGCAGATCTCTGTGAGTCCAAAGCCAGCCTGGTCTACATAATGAGTTCCAGGTCAGCTGGGGGCTAAAAAAAAAAAAAAAAAAAGAGAAACTGCAACCAAGAGCCCTCCATTTCTCACAATACTTAGGCCTCCCTCTAATTTTCCTGAGAAATTCACTAATAGTGGGCTATATTTTAAGCATTGGTTTCTCTTTTTGTTAACATCTTTCACTTTCTTTTTACCTTATTTTTTTTAACCTTATTTTTAAGTCCTAATCTACAGTATATCTTTTCTTCTATATATCTTATATAGGACCAATTCCTTAACCTGTCTCCCCAAAGTATGGTGCTCTATGGCGCGAGCCATGCATTCATTCATAGTATATTTTTGTACATGAAGTTTAATAGTCATTGAGTGTTTTACTTGCCTTTAATGTTGGTTGTTACACCCATCTAAATCTACCTCTAATTTCAGGTGTTTTACATTGCATTTGCTAATCTATAGAGAGCAGTTTGTAAACTAATTCAGAATTATAAGAATTACTCTCTAGATACCTAAAAATACATTTTACTTCCAAGTCAGTCCACTGCCTTTGCAATAACTTATTTCCCCTTTAGCTATACCTAATTTGTACAAGAACATTTTAAGTTTATTTTTTCAATCGAAACATATGGAAAGAAAAAAACAAAACTGGATTTCTTTCATATCAGTCATTTTAAAAAAAGGAAGGCCTCAAACTTTCCTCATTCATTTCAGTTCTCCTCCAGTAATGCATACAGTAGTGATATTAGTTACAGTAATGACTGATGCCATATTTAATTAGTAATTTTAAACACACATTTAAAAACTTAATGGAACAAAAGAATGCAAATATAGTTCTTAAATGTTGCAAGGGAGGAATATAATCTTTACACCAATTTGATATAGTGAAAAGCAGGATACATGAAAAAATATTGTTCTATCAGTGGTGCTATTTTCTTGCTATAGTTAATGGTGTGTTAACACTTCAATTATAAATGTTTATAATCAACTGAGTTTTAAATGCCTGCACTATAAAACTTAGGTAATAGCAGAAGAGCAAAATCAGGAAAATGTTCTAAAGTAAAATAAAAAGCACTAAATTTATAATCAAAAGAGGTTTATTGGTTTTGGATGCTTTTTTGCAATGAGAACAGATGGAAATGGCACTTCTAAAAAAGAGTTTTATTACCTGCTTTGTTAAGTGAAAGCAATAAATGTAGACGTATACAATATACCATGTAACTATACTGTTATCTAAGATTCTATGGCTTAGAAGGTAATTGCTCCAAAGTATATGACTACTGAAGCATAAAGTACAGGGATCAGTTTGAAGTTACCAACTTCTTATTATACAGATAATTTTACAGTCCTTAATATAAGATCAAAGGCTAAATGAAAATACTTATTTAATTTGCTAAAAACAATGGAAGTATGAAAGAATTCGGAGCTTAAAGCTGTCTGCGCCCCACTTTCTATTTGATCAAACATTATATATTAGCACAAACTCATACAAGAAAATTCATTATTCCTAAACTAATTTTGCCTCATCATATCTAAGATTAAAATCAAATGGCAGGAGGATGAATTCAGGGTTAGAAAAGAAAAATTCTACTGCAAGGTACTTGGGGGAGGGGAGGGACAACAAAAACCAGATTACACCTACAATTCACTAATTTTAGCAGAGCAAAGGCTCTGATTTAGACTATCATAATGGATAAAAAGTAGAGGCAGCTTCTAACACTACTCCTTAAACATAACACCCTGTTTTTACATGCTGTTTTGAAATTTCTTCTTAATGACTTACAATCATTACTTTCATGGAAAAATAAGTACTTGTCTAGATTAACACAAGGTACACAGGAAATAATGTAAACCTAAACTAGAAAACTATCTAAATCAGTCAACACATTAACTAACTGTAGTAATCCCTAAAGAGATACGCTTTTCTTCTTGATAAAGTTAAAATCTTACTTAAAATCTTTGCAATCGGCATCCATTCCATTTGGCAAACCTCTGCCATTTATTTTAGAATCATCATCATCTCCTTGTTTAAGATCTCTGTTTTGGTCCTCCTCAAATGGAGAAGCCTTGCCTTTTTGATCTCCTTTCTCAGGTCCATCTGTTTCAGCATCTCTAGTACCCTGAGGAAAAAGAATCTGTTTGATTCTGAATACTTAATAGAACACAGAAAAAGGCACCAAAAGGTGGCCTAAAACTACTCTATTGTGCATGTAACAATAAAAGCATTATTTTAATTTTGTAGTCAACTCATTTAGCAAAGGCCAAAAAAACTGAGTACAAACGAGTGATTTATAACAGAAGGGCTAAGGCAACCTTAACTATAGCGGTACAGGAAAAGCAGTAACACCACAAATTAGATAAAATATTTAATGAATACACAATTTTACTTATTTAGAGATCAAGTACTACCAGAGATAAGCAATTTTACCTTAGCAAAATAAGTTTTAAAATTTATAGGATTTGATTTTTGTAGCATGGTTAAAATATAAATATTTCTAATTGTTCTACAATTTCATGTATTTCATAAAGTGAAGAAAACAAATTTTAAATAGCTAAAGTTTCTTTACATTTTATGGAGGGAAAAAAAAAGTTGACTTTGATCTGGAGGTTACAGCTATGGTAGCCCACACCTGTAACCTCAAGACATGAGAGATTAAAGTATGGTAACTGTCATGAGTTTCAGGCCAGCCTGGTCTATTTACATAGTGAGTTCCAAGCTAGCCTGATCTACTACATAGTGAGTTCCAGCCTGACCTTCATAGTAAGATGTTTCTAAAAAAGAAAACGGCAAAAAAACAAAACAAAAAAACTGAGAAACCAAAATTTTCAATGAAAATATTAAATGTATCTTTATTCAAAATACTTACAAAAGTTCCCTTCCTAAATCGAGAATCCAATTTATCAGCAGGAGAGGAACTTAATACATATTCTACCATGCTCACACCAAGGCCTCCACTTTCTGAGCGCGGAGAAAGAATTGCATTTACTTCACTGTTTCCATGAAAACTCTGTCCAGATCTTCTCTGTACCATAATAGGCTGGGACATTGAATGATCTGTTTAGAAGAACACAATTATGTATTTTTACTTTTCAGCTAAGTAAAATAGTAATACAAATTAGTATTAAGGAAGAAAAATCAGCACTTTCTTTTAGTACAATATTTTTGTTACATTCTTATAAACAGCTTTTCATCCAGCTCTTTTCAAATATTTAATTATTGTTATTATTTGGGGGGAGGGATAATGCATGTGTGAGAGTACATGTGGTCAGAGAACAACTCTGTGAGGTCGGTTCTTTCTTTCCACTTTTTTTTTTTTTGGTCTTTTTGAGACAGGGTCTCCCTGTAGCTCCAGCCAGCCTGGAACTCACTATGTAGACCAGGCTGGCCTTGAACTCACAGAGATCCGCCTGCCTCTGCCTCCAAGTTCTGGGATTAAAGGCATGCACCACCACGCCCAGCATCTCCTCCCACTTTTACACAGGTCTTTGGGGGTGGAACTCAAGTTGCCAAGCTTGGTGGCAAGTGTCTTACCTGCTGAACCATCTCACTAGTCTGAGGGCATAATCCTTGAAAATGCAAGTGGAAAGTCAGAAGAGGACTCTGTGGAATTAGTTCTCTTCTTCCGCCTTTATGTGGGTTTCATTTGGCAATAAATAAAAGCTTATACAAAGAACTTTGAGTCACACCAAAAACATCAATGAGGGGGCTGGAGAATTGGCTCAGCTATTTAGATAACTGGCTGCTCTTCCAGAAGACCTGGGTTCTGTTTGCAGCACTTACGTGGTGGCTAACAACCATCCTTAACTCCAATTCCAGAGGATCCGACACCCCTCTTGTAGCCTCTGAGGGCATTGCACAACACAAGTGTACTTACATACATGCAGGCAAAACACCCATACACATTAAAAAAAAAAAAAAATTCACTTGGGCAGAAAATGTCACCTGAAGGCTGAGTTGCTTTTAAGTATTGCTCCTTCAGGAATAAAATCTAAAAACCCAAATAACAAACACTTTCAAAATATTTTCTAAAGTTTCTCATTTAGTTTAGAAAATCTTACACCTGATATGAACACCTTCTCTATAGCTGTTCGGTAACGGGAACGAAGGCAATTTCTAACATCAGAGAGCTAGGAAGTAGCAAGCACTTTACCCAAACTACTATAGCCCTGACTGGCTCTGACTCAAGAGAGATCTGTCTGGCTCTGCATCTGGAGTGTTGAGATTAAAAACATGTACCACCACACTCTGCCTCAAAATTTCTTAAAAAAGATGACAATTCTTTGAGAGCAAGGAATGCATTGCTCATATTTGTATGTGCCTGACATTCAATAAGTATTTGTGGATGTGAGGGTGATCTGGCTGCGACATCTGTCACCCCACTGACCACCAGGGTTGATTCGGCTGATCTGGCTGGCTAGGCGGGTGTCCCCTTCCCTCAATGTGCCACATGTGTCCCTCCCGAAGCTGCGTGCTTGGCCAGGACAACCTTCCCTGATAGAGGACTGGTCTTTGGTCAAGAGTATACAAGTAGCTGTGCTCCTCTGCTAGAACCTCCAAACAAGCTCTCAATACGTATTTGTTGGGTTAACAAAATCCCATTCATTTCTAATCTTCTCTTGACTTCTGGTAAAGTTAATACTCATAATCCATATAGTCCTTTCTGAAAAGTTGGGAGAAGGAAAGACACAGGAACTGACTAAAATTATAGACATTTTCTCTGCCATTCATCTTGAAAATCTTTCACAGTCATGTAGTGCTACAAAATGTTTTATGTGTGAATATCTTAAAAATGTAACTTAGTAATTACTCATTCAATTTTTTAAAAGATTTTATTTATGCATGTATGTGTGAGTATAATGCCTGTGGAGGTCAAAAAAGAGGAAGTTATATCACCTGAAACTGGAATTACAGGTAGTTGTAAGCCACCAGATGTGGGTGCTGGGAATCAAACTATGTCCTCTACAAGATTGGTATGTACTCTTTACTACAGAGCCATCTCCTTCTATACCCCCTATTCACCTATTTTTAAAATACTTTGAGACAAGGTTTCATTATATAGTTGTCAGCTGGCCTGGAACACAATATGTACACCAGAGGCTGGCCAGAACTCAAGAGATTCATCTGCCTCTGCCTCCCAAGTGCTGGGATTAAAGGCCTTTTTGTGCCATCATGCCTGGTTGGCCTCCCTATTCAACTTTTAAAACATGTCTACCATACAAGTTAACAGGAACATGGGCTCCTGGTAAAGGATGTGTTAGTTACATGAATCCCAGCACAAATGAATGAATATGTAAAATTTTTTTTGAATGTGTATTACACCTACATATGTGCAAGTGTACCCTTGTCATGAAGTACTGTGGCGGCCAGAGGAGGGCATCGGATCCCCTGCCAAGTGGAATTACTGATGGTTAGTACCCATGTGGATGCTGGGATTCAAACCTGGTTCCTCCGAAATTTGGATAATCAGAAATTTTGTTTTTTGGGTTTTTTTTTTTTTCGGTCTTTTTGAAAAGACAGGGTCTCCCTGTAGCCCCAGCTGTCCTGGAACTCACTATGTAGACCAGGCTGGCCTTGAACTCACCAAGATCCGCCTGCCTCTGCCTCCCAAGTGCTGGGATTAAAGGCGTGCACCACCACGCCTGGCTTATACATCAGAAATATTTTAAAAATACAATAGCAAGGGAACTGGAGAGATGGTTTGGTGGTTAAGAACACTGCTGGTCTTGCAGAGGACCTGGGTTCAAATCCCAGTACCCACACAGCAGCTAACAACAGTCTATAACTCCAGTTCCAGGGGATCCGATACCCTCTTCTGACCTATGCGGGCATCGCATAACAGGGGTGCACTTATATACAAGCAGGCAATACACTCATACACATAAAATAATAAAAAAAATACGATAGCAAAATGATATATTAAAGAATGTTTTTGACAGAGAGACCATGCCTCAAAAAGACCAAAAATAAATAAATTAAAAAAAAATGTTTTCAAACTGACAAATACTCTGACTCCCACAGGTTATGTTCCTTACATGCCTAGTTCCTTTTCTTGAATGACTTCTTAGGTTTAACTTTTTCCTCGCTATGTAATGGGAATGAAAAATATTCTTATCGACTTTCTTTCTAGGAAGTCTGTATCACCAAGAAAATTTACTTCATTTCTGGATGTGGCTAATGTCAAATAATGCTAGATTGAGGTGCAGTTAGATAAATTAGTCACTATCACCCAGTAACATTTAATGTTTAAGTTAATGTGTCCTCTATTTTAGTAGTATTCAGAATTTTATCAGATTTAAAATTTTAAAACAAGAAAACAAAAAAACCACAATTAAACCTTGTGACAAATTCATCTAGCCAGTAAGAATATTGTCAGGCCAAGAGTTAATTGCTAGAGCTAGAGATGACATAGGAGCTCACGGTCACTTATAACTCATTCCAGAGGATCCGAAGCCCTCTTCTGGCCTCTGTAGGCACCAGGTACACATGATATGCACACATATACATACATACAGGTATTCACACATAACACATAAAATGAAATAATCTTTTAAAAAACTTAATTGCTAGAAGAAATCTAAATTATAATGATTTATGAAATCCTTAATAAAGGCATCACAAATTTTCTCCTTCAATAGTCTAAGGATAAGCAGGATTTTAAACAGACGCTGAATTTATTCATAATTCTCACCCAAATATCAATGACTTACGAGAAGTTCCCCAAGCAGTCTCTCTCCATTCATCATCCCCAAGAAATATGCCTTTTTGTCCATCTTTTGTTGAATCATCAGGTTCCCAAAACTTTTTGGTAGGCAAAAGCTATTTAGAAGGGGGAAAAAATACTTTTATAATCTTGTATCATATCATTTACAAAAAATATAAGGAACAGCAAATATATCACTGAAATGTACATGTCAGCCTTTGATGCTCATAAAAATTCAGAGTGATCTATTTTCTAAGCAGTCTCATTAAACAAGGCAATTCCATGTATAATAATAATTCTAGGCCTCTGACTTTTCTATTTCCAAACATTTTTGTTTGCATAATTTTCTTTGTATATAATTATCTTTCAAAGACTCTGGCTCAAATAATAAAAATGACCAAGCAAGTGATTATTTTTTTTTCTACTTCCAAGAATTGCCTTTGAACAACCTCCCATCACCAAAGCTTCCAGAATACAAAGTATTTTTCTACTCTTTACTTCAGCTATTCAATGGAATAACAGAGTTATTCAACTCTTACTAGCTCTTGAATATTACCAATCTGTCAATCCTAAATTAGGTAGCTATGGATAATAGAAAAACCCTATCAATATTTTTTAGATAATCATCTCAAGGTTCTATGCTCTATCCTACATGGTGACACGTAAAAATTATGTGGGTAGGACCATTCACTTATTACTCAAACTTTACATTTGAGCAATTCTTTTTCTTTTTCAGGGGGTGGGGGGAGTGAAACAGGGTCTCCCTGTAACCCCACCTGGCCTGGAACTTGCTATATAGACAAGGCTGGCCTTGATATCACAAGAGATCTGCTTGCTTCTGCCTTCTGAGTGCTGAGATTAAAGGGGAAATCTTATTTTCAATCCAGGTCTTTCCTCTCTATCCCTGACACTCTGAAGGAGAATTATGTATGTTTGCTTGAACAGATTAGTTTCCTTAGATATACATTTGGCATTTTAAATACACATTCTTAAGACATCACTCTCAACATATTAATTAATGCCCGGCCATTCAGCATTCATAATCAGACCTGTATATACCTCTACTACTACATTTATCACACAGTTACCTGTGTCTGCCTCTTTAGGGGCATGGTGACCTCATCTTCAGAGTTTACAAACATATAGACTACAATAAAATTTAACTCAGTAATACCTGCCTTGGGGTCTGAGAGGTAATAATAGTACGTGTATATGAGGGGTTGGGGTGGTAATGGAGGTTGCAAGCTGAGGAAAATATTAAACATGAACAAAACAGTAAAGCACGGACAAAGGAAAACTCTAGAAAATGCAATGTGTACATATAACAGATGCAGGCAGATGCAAAGTTGATGCTGGTAAAACTAACCAGGTTGATTATGAGAACCAGTAAAAACATGGTAAGGAAATAATGTTTTACTAAAGCAACAGGAAATCGAGACAGGTTAGCAAGAGTGACATGTTTTGTAAAACAACTCAAATTCCAATGGCAGCAAACAGAATGGAAAAAAAAAACTAGAGGCAAGGAGACCAATTTAGGGAAATCACAACAAAGTCAAGATAGCAAGAACTGAAGAGCATACTGGCAGAAAGAACTGAGAAAATAAAATGGATCTGAAGAGACATTCTGAAGGATCAAAAGGAGTTGACTAAAAATGGTGGGAAAATATAGATAAAATGCATATAGGGGAGATGGAAGAAATCAGAAGAAGCAGTTTTGAATGGAGGAAAGCATCTTCCTAATTACAAATCTTTCATAAAATAGGTATTTATAATTTTAAGATAAATCTACTATGTTTTAAATAAGTACAGTTTTTGAAGGTAAAGATCTTCTTGGACTATAAAATGACTTATCTTGATAATGTATAGACATTTTAAACAATCTACTCTGATCGCAGCAGTATAAAGCATCACGTTTGATATTATTTAAATAATTTAAGATTAAAGTTATAACAACTAATTGAAGCACCAATCATGGGCATAGCAGTAACCGTAGCACTCATTTTCTGAGGTAGTAGAAATAAAAGAATCCCTGAAGAGACTATTCTATCTTTGAGATAATATTCCCCAAGTACCTAAACTGCAAAGTGCAGGGCTGGGGATCAGCACAGTGATAGGGCACCTGCCCAGCACATACAAAGCCATGGGTCCCACCTCTAGCATCACAAAAGATAAAATGCAAATTGTAAAAATGTATAAGCTATTAGATACACAGGAAAATAAAATTTAGTAGTTAAAATTAACATTCTACAAAAGGCCTTAAGTAACATTCTAGAAGATGCTTTTTGTTAAAAAAAAAAAAAATGTTGCTTTTAGTACACAGGGTGTGTGTGGTGCTAGTGGTGCACTATCAGTGAGCACATACTTGCATATGGAACCCAGAGTGAGATGTCAGGTATCTTCCTCTATCACTTCCTGCCTGCCTGCCTGCCTGCCTGACTTTTAACAGAGTCTCTTGCTGAACTGAAGGCTCAACTTTTCAGTTTAGGCTGGCTGGCAAGTGATCTGGATCTGTCCGTTTCTTTGCTGCTCAATGCTGGGGTTACTTGCAGTCATGTCTGTCTTTGGGGGATGTTTGGGGATTTGAACTCCCATTCCCATGCTTGCAAAGCAAGTGCTCTTACCCACTGAGCTGATTCCCCAGCACCCTAGAAAATGCTTTCTGTGGCAATTTACATAGTAATCCGAATGCTTTCCCTAGCTTGTGACAAAGAATAGTTTTAAATGGAATAATATTTAAGAGACAGCAACTACTCCAGACACAAACTAAAACAAAAATTTTAACGTTTAAATGAAGTGGAAATAAAGAGGTTTGTCTCCAGAAAATCTGATTATACTACAGTAAAAATAAGGATACACACTATAGAAAACAAGGCTAAAATATCTTAAAATATCCAGAAAATTTATTATATAATACCATATTATTTTCCTAATTTACAAAAGTTCTGAGTTTAAACCAGTCAGGACACTAAGTTTTTCTTATCAACAGGCCCTTCCATCCTCATAACTCAGATAACTGACTGAGTAGACATACAATATTATTTTCCTCAGAAAGAATTTATGGTTTGCCCTCCCCATTTCCAAAGAAATCCTAAGTATACTGCTTCATGAACAAATCAATCAAATTCCTCCTCCAACATTTCAGGAGGTATACTTATATATCGGACTTTTCTAATGCAAACTGTTAGGTAAAAATCTCAAATCAGCTGATTAACATAATCCAACGAGTTAAAAGAATTCAAACGCTAAACCTTATGATGATTTAAATTACATATAGATCATATAGATCACCATCCAAATTAGGCTATTTTTGAGAAAAGGGATGCTATTATTAATTGTATCATGAAAGCTGTAACTGATACCTAGGGAAAAACAAATCAGGATGTAGGATCAACCTACTTATAATACAAGTGTTCAAAATACAAAAAAACAGATACTAAAAAAGTAGAGATCTGCAACAGGAAGAATGAAGAAAGAAAAAAAACCCACAAGGCAATTCCCTAAAGCTCTAGTAGTCTTTTCTACAAATACATTAGTACTTTTAAAAAGATATTCATACTTTTAAGCTTTTCTATCCATTCCACTTCCCCAGATCATTCCTATTCTTAACATCTGCTACTACCAACATGCTGACCGTAACAGCTATTTCTAGTGGGAAGCAGTAGTATACAGTCAAGACATTTGTCATTCTAGTATTACTATGTGGTCTCACAGCAGTCAACCTTTCTGAGCTCATTTTCTCATATCTGTAAAGAAAAGATAGTAATAAAGCTCCTGTCATAAGACTTGAATGAAAGAATGTAAATACAGGGCTGGAGAGATGGCTTAGTGGTTAAAGGCACTGATTGTTCTTGCAGAGGACCCAGATTTGATCCCCAGTGCCCACATGGAGGCTAAGAACTGTCCTTAACTCCAGTTTCAGAGGAATCTGATGCCTTCTTCTGACCTACGTGGCATTGCATGACATGGGTGCACTCACATACATGCAGGTAATATACTTGGTACACATAAAATAAAAATAAAAAGAATTATAGTAAGAAATAAAGTTGAAAAGACCATTTAAAAAAAAATAAAGATTGTAAATAGAGTACTTAAAAAATCACTTATTCCATAGCAGTCACATATATACTAAGAACCTTTTATATAACAAAACAGAAATCATTTAAATGCCTGATTTTATCAAAGAATTGTATCATTCATTGCAAGATTGCCTACAGTTGTTTCCTTTTCCTGTGTCAGTTTAAGTATCCTAGAGAGATGAAGAAGCCATATTCCTTAAGAATAGTTGCTTAATATGGTCTTTCTGCATAAAGAAACTGAGCCAGATGTTAAAATCCCAAGGTTACACATACAGCTGGTAAAGAACACCACTGATTTTAAATCCTTAACTGTTTCATTATAAGGCTTTTCTTTTAAGTTTAACTGCCACAGAAAGATTGTTCTTTTTAAATCTTAGTGTAATTCATCAATATTCCTGAAAATTTCCAGAATTAAGAGTATCTAGAGTATCTCTAGGTAAATGAAAAATAAAGTTTAAGATTATTACTATTCTTCCAGTAGAGTAAATAAACTAAGATTGTGGAGGCAGTGACATTATAAACAAATCACTAAGTACCATTTGAAAACACCTGATTTACATTCCAACTATGCCTAACAGCTCAGATCAGGTAGAGTGTTTGAGTTTTCTGTTTTCAAATAATTTAGCATTACTTAATTGTATCACTAGTGAATTTCTGAGAAAACAGAAGTCTTCTTACTTCCTCCAATATGTTGTCTACTTTACCATTCTACCTGAGATCACAGAACACAAACTTTCTTTAATATTTTCCCAAATATTGTGTCAGAAAAGGAGAGAGCATTGTTTATCACACTGGGCTACGAAACTGTACCCTAAATAAAACTTGTTAACCCAGTGATTTAAAATTAAATGTCCTTAAGAAAATTCCAGTCAGGGTCCCTTTTCCCATTATTTAAAAAATAAGAACTAGCTATATTATAGCCTAATAAACTAGTGACAGCCACTATATGCTTCTGCAGTATATTTGATTCACACACACACACACATACACACACACACATACAGAGAGAGAGAGAGAGAGAGAGAGAGAGAGAGAGAAATGTCCCCCTAAGGATTACATTTATTTATAGTAAGCCACATGATATAAGGGAAATCAGGTCTTTTGATAAATACATTGTGAGGAGAAAAAAAAATGGAAGAGTTTATGAACAGATGAATACAGACTTGTTTCTGTCTTTGGGTGAACAACTGAGACTGACTTCCTGGTGACAGCTCAGTAAACCCATCAAAAAATACAAAGGTAGTACACATTTAAAATGAGTCCTATATGTAAACACAATGCTTCTTCATACATTAGAAATTTATAACAAGATACAATAAGCAAAACTTTATCTTAAAAAGAATAGGGCAATTCATTAAAAGGGGGATTTTTATATTACAAAACAAACCCAACAAACAATTTTAGAAAATTCAAGAGCCAGAAAGTGAAGGCTGCTTAATGTATTCCAATGAATGAATTCTGGAATTAAAACAATAACAAAACACCTCACCTGTCAGGAAAGGAGGAGAAGACTGGTGAGAGAGAGACAGGCAAAGAAGGAAATCCCAGAAGGTTCCCTGCTGCCTGTGAGATGAGGAAAGATAGAAAGGCTTGTGGGAGAGAACCCAGAGACAGAAATTTGAGGTTTCTTAGCTATCTCTTAGAAGTAACAATATTAGTTGGTTAATTGGTTTGTTTGTTTTTTTTTTTTTAAGTAGTAAAAACAGCTTATCTAAAAATGCATTTTACTGAATGACGGTCACTAATGAACTGACCTGTAACTATCCAACAAACAGCTGGAAGCTTAGGCCTAAGTCACTTTAGTTCTACACATCTGACATGTCTAAGAAAGCCTGGTTCAAGCTTATTTCTTTCAGCTTACTATTCAATCCAACTCCTCCTAAAACCTTCTCTATCCACAGCTAACTAATTCAACCACTGCTTCTGATCATCATAACTTTTAGCCACAGTGGTATTTTTAGATTTATCAAATGTTATTTTCAAATTAGAAAAAAAAGAATCCACTTGTCATCAATATACAATGCACATGGCAAGTAAAGAACAAAGAGCTGGGAATTAAAAGGCTTTTACTCACACTTAGAAGTCAAGTGCAAGCCTTTTGGACAGCATAAAACTTCAAACCTACTTTTACCTCAGGATTTTAAGACAGGGTCTTGCTATGCAGCCTACACTGGGCTTGAACTCATGATCTGACTGCCTTAGCCTTCAAAGTGGCTGGGATTACAGGTATGTACTGTAATGCTGGCTCTCAAACCTGCTTTTAAGCTATGTTGCTCTACTTACTAAAAACCAAAGAAAACAAGTGGCAGGGAAAGAACAAAAGCCCTTTCAAATGCCTCTATATAGTCTACTATAGTGTAGAGAATGCCTAAGCAACCATTGCACCACAATGAAGTGTATAATTAGGGTTCTGTTTTTTTAAGCAAAAAAATTATTCCCTCTCTGAAGTTTTTCTTAGGGCCCAGAGTATAGATTTTAACTTATTTACTGGACTAACAGGTTTATTTTGGCAATACTTAAGCTTAAGCACCTTAACTCACCCTTAAATCAGTCCTCTGAAAATGACAAACTCTTTGGAAAACGCTGTTCTGAAGAAAGGGAGGGTTTAGCTAGCTGCAGGGTGCCCTCTTGTGGCCCAAAGGAGTGACTGGACTCTCTCTCTGCATCTGAAGAGCACAGCATTGGATGGAGTGAGTCTCATGAATGTCTATTCTATTAAAGTAAAATAATCTCCAGGAGCAAGCAATTAATTACACATCTTAGGTCTGTTTACTGTTATTTTCTATTATTAAAGTCCACACTTAAGTGTGTAGTATAGAACACAACAAAGATATGACCACAAGAGTTTTCATAATCAAAGTTTTCTAAAATTCATCAGGAATAAGGAAACTATTTTATAGATGCCTTAATATATGTAATGGTAAGGTTAAACTGGGTGGCTCAAAGAGAACCATAGATTAATAGAAAAGATAAAAATTCATTAAAATGCAGAGTACCTACTATGCTAAGCATTCAAAGCCAGCAATTTATGGGCAACAAATACAAAACAAACTATAACCAGTAACATAATGAAAGTATTCATAAAGAACTAAACGAGAAGTCAGATGAGGAAGTAATTAATTCTACTGCAGATAGCAATGGGACACTAGTTACTGTGTTTTCTCTAGAGTCTTGTAGAGAACTAGAAGTTTATTAAGCAAGTATCTTGGGGTGAAGAGAGATTTTGGGGAAAGAATAGTAACAATAAGTATAGCTAGAGCAAACAGTATACATATATAAAATGGCAGAACAGACGTATTCTTTTGAGTAGAGCTAATTATGTGTGTATGATTCATTACCACAATAAGACATTATTTAACCAAGTGATCAAAATCACCTAGACACAAACAAGCACACTAAAATTACTTTCTGTTTTAAATTACCAAAAAAAAGCAGCAAAAATTGCAAATGCAACTGCATAATTCCTAGTTTATTTTTAACCCATAGTCTGAAAGCTATAACCACGATTTTTAAGATTTACAGTTAAAATAACAAATTCAATGACTCACAGAATTAAAGTGAAGTTTTTAGTATTGGTGAGTATTTACCTCTCCCATTCCCCGAGATTCTAATGCAAGAGCTTGAAAATCATGATTCATTTCATCCACAGATCAAACCTGTTGAGAAAAATGAAAGTTAACAGAAAATTTTAACAAAATATTAACTATATTATATTGCTATTAAAATATTCTGAGATAGATAAAAACAAATTTTACTATGAAGACAGGTTTTCCCAAATAAATTACAGGAAAGCAATTTGCATCAAAAATTATGGAAAATCATGAAGAAAAGGAGTTTTTAATTATTCTGTGTGCTAACAGACAACTACAAGTTCTTGATCAAAAAGAAGGAAATAAAGAACAAAAAGTGAATTCAAGCACTAAAGCATAGTTATCTTTTAATGTTTTAATTCCTACTATAAAACTGTCTTTATATTACTGCTTTATATTAAGATTAAAAAAAATCTTAGCATTTATTTGTAAACCTTACACTAGTGGTTCTGTTCAAAGGTATTCTCCTCTATCCTGTACTGTGAGCAATCTCCTGTATTCTCAATACTTGGAGAGCTATCTAGAAGTGTAGGGCACCACATCCACCAAATTTGTATTTACAAAACCAAATATCTACTTTTTCTCTTTCAAAATTTTTAAATTTATTCTTATGTGTATGTGTGTACTGCCTGTGTGTAGGTAAGTACACCCGCGTCGTGCAATGCCTATAGAGGGCAGAAGAGGCTGTCGGATCCCCCCCCCCGCCCCCCAATGGAGTTACAGACAGTTGTTAGCTTCCATGGGGGTGCTGGGATTCCAGCCCAGGTCTTCTGCAAGAACAACCACTGTTGACCGCTGAGCCATCTCTCCAGCACCCAAATCTCTATTTTTCAAAATTCCGAGTTATCTCCTTCCTTTCATATCCCTGGAGGTACCACAGAAACTGTCCTTTACTTTCTTTTCACACACCCATTATATCATTTACCAAGTGCTTTTTTTGGAGTCTGTTTAAGACAGTGTTTCCCTGTAATCCCAGCTGGCCTGGAACTATGTAGACCAGGCTGACCTTGAACTCAAGAGATCCACCTGCCTCAGCCTCCTGAGTGCTGGGACTAAAGGTGTGCGCCACCACACCCAGCTTACAAAATCCTGTTTAAAAACCATTCTTACCTTACTTAAACGTATTTTCCAGCAGTCTAGTTGGGAATACCACCTCTTATCTGAACCACTGCAATCCTCTTCCCATCTTTCTATCCTGCAACCCAATCTCCAAACTGTAGTTATGTTTCTGAAATATACTCTGATGATGTGACTCCTGTATTTTAATTCTTCCCTAAAAATAAAGCTCAAACACCTTAATGTGGCTTACAAAGAGATGGCTCCAGAGGCAAAGGAATACGCCACCAAGCCTGACACCTCGGTTCAATCCCCAGGGCCCACATGGTAGAAGAATTGATTCCCTCCCACGTGCATATGCATATATACACAAAATAAATAATTTTATATATATAAAGCAAGTTGAAGTTCAACATCTGGTAGTTCTAGAACTGGACAAAAAATCTATATTGTTTCTTCTTAATGTTTTTATGTGACAATAAAGGGAGCAGTTGCCACATAAGGCTTGCTGTGAAAACTTAAATTAGATAAAATAGTGGCTGGCAGGTAAGCACTCAAAAATTGGCTACCAAAGAGGTTCAGGAGGCCAGGTATGCTGGCACACATCTTTAATCCCACTAATCGGGAGGCAGAGGACAGCTGATCTCTGTGAGATTGAGGCCAGCTTGGTCTATATAGTGAGTTCCAGGCCAGGTGGGACTATAGGGAGACCTTGTCTCAAAAAACAAAAACAAAACAATAAAGAGTTTCAGGGGCTGTAGAGACAGCTCAGCAGTTCTGGATACCTGCTGCTGTTCCAGAGGATCTAAGTTCAATTTCCAGTACCCACACTGGATGGCTCACAACCACTTATAACTCTTAGCTACAAGGTATCTGATACCCTCTTCTGGCCTCCTCGTACCCACACACATGGCATATACTCACACATACAAATAAATAAAATTTAAAAATAAAGTTAAAAGAGAAAGAGCTTCAGGGCCGGTGAGATGATTCCATGGGTAAAAGGTGACTACATAAGCCTGAAGACTTGAGTGCAATCCCAAGAACCCATGTAAAGGTGGAAGGTGAGAACCAACTTCACAAAGTCATCCTTTAACCTCTACATATGCACCTCCCACACACTCAACTAATAAAAAATAAAGTAACAAGAACTTCATTCTGGGGCTGGAGAGATGGCTCAGAGGTAAAGAACACTGGCTGTTCCTGCAGAAGTCCCGGGTTCGAATCCCAGTACCCACATGGCAGCTAACAACTGTCCGTAACTCCAGTCCCAGGGGATCCTACAGCTCTTCCCTCCTCCGCAGGCACTGCACGACATGGGTGCACTTACCTACATGCAGGCAATACACACATAAAATAAAAATAAAAACAAAAACAAAAAAAGAACTTCATTCTATTCAACAAAGGATACTGGGAAAATTAAGATATCCATCCTGTCCCCCAAAGAACATACTTTACACATGAATATAAAATTTAACTAAAAATTATTATATTCCTCATGGTGGTTTGAATGGAAAATTTTCACCAAAGGCTCAATATTTGAACACTGGATTGCATTCTGATGGCACTTTGGGAAGATTATGTTTGAGGAGATAGAGCCTTGCTGGAGGATGAAAGTCGCTAAGGGTGGGCTGAGAGTTTATGGTCTCATCCCACTTCTAGTGTGATCTCTGCTTCCCATGTTTGTGATTGAGATGTGAGCTCTCAGCTTCCTGTTCCTGCCACCACAACTGCAGCATGCTTCATGCCTCCCCACCATGATGGATTCCTGTCTCTCTAGAGCAATAAGCCAAAATAATAATAGCTTTTGGTCATGGTATTTTATTACAGCAAAGTAATGGGCACATTCCTAAATGTAAGCATTATGAAATTTTTAGAAAATCCCAAGGGAAAAGCTGTGAGCTTGTGTTTTGCAATGAGTTTTTAGATCACCACCAAAACCATGACTATAAAAGAAAAACTAATAAAACTTGATCAACATTAGAAACATAATCTACAAAATATACTGTTAAAAAATGAAATAACACATTAGGAAAAAATATTTACAATCACATGTCTAATAAGGACTTGTATCTAGAATTCACAAAGAATTCTTTAAACACTGGGGGGCTAGAGATGGCTCAGTGGTTAAGAGCACTGGCTGCTATTGCAGAGAACCCAAGTTCAGTTCTCAGCACCCACATGGCAGCTAACAATCATCTGTAACTCCAGTTCCAGGGGATCCAATGCCCTCTGACCTCTGCAGGCACTGCAGGACACAAGTGCACTTAACATACATGCAGGCAATACACCACTTATACATGTAAAATAAAAATACTCAAAAAACAAAACAAAACTGGGCATAGCACTGGGCAAGTAGACAGGCAGAGAGACCCCTTGGTCTCACTAGTCAGCCAGCCTACTCTATTAGGAGAGTTTTAGGCCAGTGAAAGATCCTGTATTAAAAAAGGCTTCTGAGGAACAACATACAAGGTTGTCCTCTGGCCTTCACATACATGTATGTATCCACATGTATACATACAAAAGGGGGAAAATATCAAAATAAAGTATGGATCTAGACATCAAATAAGTTCTTGTTTTTTAACTTGGTAGAAACTCTGGATTCATTAGCATTCTTATTAACAGAACGTGTCATTCCCATTAAGTCATAAAGCTTTCACTGGGCTTACTTAATATAAATACATGTTAATATCTTATAGAGAAAAAAAATGATCTCAAATAGGGTCACTCTTGTTGAAGAATTCAGTGAATTCATGCTTCCTGGTAATAAGAAAGGTAACTCCCATTAAACCAAAATCCATCTACTAACTATAAACTCCAGACACCATAAAAAAACAATTTTCAGGAAATAGAAAAGAACTAAAAACAGAAACTGAGAGACAACACTTAGAAGACAGGTTCCCCCCACAGAATGAAGTTTTCAATAGTTTCTTTTGCTTGCTGGCTTTGCCCAAGGACAAACTAAGGTATAAGCAGAGGTGGACTTTAAAACTCCTATAGCAAACCTACTTATATTAAAGACCTGAAGAACCAAAGAGCAAGTGTTTGGGGGCAACCAAAGCAGCTCAGAAAACAAGGGAGGAAAATACCAGAAAGAACACAGATTCTGTATATAAATTAAAACTCGGATTTGTAGATGACCCTGGAACAACATGTCTAGTACTGATTCCAAGAGGCCAATTAAGGATACAAGTATTAAGCAAATTTCTACTGCTTGACCACCACAAAAATCATAGAATTTCAATTTCGAGTTACAGCAAAACAAAACAAACCCTAACATTCTCCACAAAACAGAATATACAGTATCCTCTGCATATCAAGCATAAAGTCTGAAATCCATACTACTATCAGGCTTATGGGGGAAACCAGAAAATATAAAAAGGAAAAATCAACTAATAAAGACCAATGCTAAAATCAGGTTGTATCCTGAGTTACTACATACTGTGTAAAAAAAATTTGTTTTTTCAGATTGTGCCTTGCCTTGAGAGACTACATTTTGAAAGTGACTTCTGACTCCGTCTGAGGGATAGAAGAAGATTCCACACCTGGGTGGACATATGAACGGTATCATCTGTCTAGTATCACTCATAAGGCACAGATTGATAAATGGCTTACTCCTGGGACTAGAAAGGATTAGCATCCTATAAATTTATTAGGTTAATCAAGACTGTAGAGGCACATGGGCACATTAAAATGTTATCAGGAAAATTAAGGCTAAGAACTTACAGGACACAACAGATGGAAGCAAGGGTATAACTGCCTCACCCAGACCCCATAAAAAGGCACACACTTAGCAATACAATGGCAATACTCCCAACGATCTGTCAGCTGATGGCTCAGTGCCTGTCAAGTACTGACAGGCAGAGAACTCTCCACTATCTTAGGGTCTTCAGCTTGCCTTGGTCCCTGCTCTTGACATGGCTTGCCATCTGCCTGTTCATTCATCTGAATCCAATCCTGCCCTTAGCTTTGTTCAACTCCCTCCTACAGCTCCACTCTAACCCTACAGTCTGACAGTAGCACAGCAGCTCCTCCAGCTTCTTCTCCAACTCAGTTAAGGCCATCAACTTATCACCAAACAGACTGCTACAATTCTATCCGTTTCCCAGGTTTGTTAAGTCTTTTAAGCGTCTTTGAAACTCCTTGCCTCTCTAACCTTTGTAGCTATTCTATAACCCACATTTAATGATTGATTGACAGAGAGACAGATGATAAAATACATAATCTGTGTGTTTTCATCTTAGCCAGAGCTAGCAAGTTAAGCAGGCCAATCTGACAAGCTCCTGCCACTGAAACGTCTTTATCCAGCTGGGAGTGGTGATGCATACCACTGATCCCACCACTAAGGAGGCAGAAGCAGTTGGATCTCTGAGATTGAAGCCAGCCTGGTCTGCATAGTGAGTTCCAGGCCAGCTGGGGCTATTAGGAGACCCTGCCTCCAAATATTAAAAAATAAGAAACTTCAGTACCTTATGAATTTACTGTTATTCAATAAATTCTGACATTATGGAAAGTCACAAATTTACCCATCTAGATCTCTGAGTGAGTTCTTAATAATCAACCAACCTCAAGATAACCCACATCAGAATTAGGTGATAAGGAACTTAAAGTAACTATCATAACTGTGTTCAAGACCAAAGGAAATAATATGCTTCTAGTAAGTGAATGTGACTGTCAGTGTTGTGAACTTGCAGAATCCAGAATCACCTGGAAGACTGGACCTCTAGGTGTGCCAATGGGGGATTAGCTTGACTGCATTAATTCAGATAGGCAGACCCACTCACTACGGATGGCACCATTCCTTTACTGGGATCCTGAACTATATAAAATGGAGAAAGTCTATTTTCTGAGTGTGGATGCAATGTGACCAGCTAGTTTAGTTCAATCTCTTGCTGTCTTGACTTCACTACTGTGATGGACTGTTAACTTACACTGAGCTAAAAAGAAATCTTTTCTCAAGTTGCTTTTGTTGGAATATTTTACCACAGCAACAGGAAAAGAAACCAAGAGAATGAACAAATACAAAATTTCAGCAGTTAAGAGAAACTAGAAAATCAGTCAAATAGAAATCCCAAAATGGAAAAATGCCTGTTAAAAATGTTACTAAACACACACTCATTAGCAGACTATAGAGATCAAAAGGGTCAGTGAAACATAAAAATAGACCAAAAAGGATTTCTAATCTAAAAAGCAGAGAGAGAAAAATAAAGGCCAGGAATGGTGCCCAATGCATGTAATCCTGACACTTAAGAGGCTGAGGTAGGAGGACTTCCATGAGTTCATTCCCAGCTTTGACTACATAGTGAGTTTTAGACTAGCCTGGATACAAAGAAAGACCCTTTCTCAAAAAAAAAAAAAAAAAAAAAAAAAAAAGGCTGAGCTTGGGGATGTACATACCTGTAGTCCTAGCACTTAAGAGGTAGATACAGAAGGACCAGGAATTCCAGGTCATCCTTTGCTACATAATGAGCTCAAGGCCAGGCTGGGCTACCTAAAGCTTTGTCTAAACACTGCCAAAACTAAAAAATAGGGGTCAGCAAGATGGTTTAGTGTGTAAAGACACTTGCCACCAAGCCTGATGATCTGAGTTCAGTCCCTGGAACCCACATGGTAGGATAAAACCTATGCCCTCAAGTTGTCACCTGATTTCCACATGTGTTTGGCATGCATGCCTACATACGCACAAAAAAAAAAATCTTTAAAAAGAGATTTTTTTTAAAGGTTAAATAAAAAATGTTAAGGAAGACTGTGATACAAATCATGTATCACTTAATGACAGGGATGCAGTAAGGATGCACTCTGAAATGTGTTACTGGACAATCTGGCTCTGAGAACATCAGAAAACGGTTCCATAAACCTAAATGGTATGACTTACTACTGCTCCTAGACTATAATTTGAACCTGCATAGCATGTATCTGTACTAAATGCTGAGGACAGCTGTAACACACCTAAGTATTAGTATATCTAAATATATCAAAAGACAGAAAATACAATAAAAATGCAACATAAAAAGTGGTACATCTACTTGCAGGGAGCTTGCAGGAGGTAAAAGATAATGGATGAACAAGGAGTGGACCATAGAAACATGCAATTTGGTCAAGAGAAAGGGTAAAAGAGTGGGGTAAGGAATTTTCTAACCTAGGGAGACCATGCCATCCAAGGTACTCAGTTACTGAAGGTGTTAAGTTGGCAATGAAATTCAAAGATGGATCAAATTTCTAGGGAGCTGGCTCACTAGATGTTTAAAGAAATTTAAAACAATAGGGAAAAAGTTTTAGAAAGGATGCTCAGGATTTAACCTAGATTTTTTTGTTTGAGAGAGAGTCTCACTATATAGCCCTAGTTAGCCTGAACACTCTATACAGAACAGGCTGGCCTTGAACTCACAAGAGAGCAAACTGCCTCTGCCTTCAGAGTGCTGGGACTAAAGGACTTAAGTGAATCTAAGCTTCAGTCACTAGCCTCAAAGCTATCCCCCCATGGGGAATATTACGGAAAGACAGAAGAAAGTAGCTCCAAGTACTTACCTAACATGAAGGTAGTCAATATGAGGGAAAGAAAACCAAGAAACAATCAAACTAGAAGTTGTACTGTGAACGAATTGTTTTACTTTGTAGATGGTATTACTAGTTTCCTGAGATGTTACCAAAATGTAATCTGAGTAACTAATTTAGGAGCAGTATTTTTGGTGTTGGGGTGGGAGAACATGTTAGGATTAATAGAGGGGCCACAGTTCACCATAAAATAACCACACACCTGGCTGTACATAATCCAGACACACAGGTTATCCCTGAGGGAACTACCAGCCTACTGACCTGCATGGAAAAACCACTATAAAATATATTTATTAGAAGAAAATTGCCCAACCTTATAAATTTTTCAATACATCTACATAAAACACAATTTAGGTACACAATTAAGAAAAATGCATATATAGTACTGTTAGGACAGAAAAATAAATTCAGTTTTTGGAATTCAACCACTTCTCCCCCATCTATTTACCTGTATTCATTACCTTTCTAAAGCAAATCTGTAAGACTTTTGAAAGAGATTATTATTTGCTTTTATTTTATGTGAGTGTTTTGCCTGCATGTATGTAAGTGCACCTGTGCATGCAATGCCAGAGAAGACCAAAATAGGTGTATTGGATCACCTGGAACTGGAGTTATGGATGGTTGTTAGCTGTGATGGGTACTGGGAACTAAACCCAGGTCCTATGTAAGAACAGCCAGTGCTCTTAATCACTGAGCCATCTCTCCAGCCCTATGAACAAGATATGGCCAAGATGTGACCACAGGGTTATAATCCCAGCATAGGGGTTAAGGATGGGAGTGAGGGTGATGGAGTCAGAAGGTTCAAAAATTCTAGGGACCCAATTTTCAAAGGAAAAAAGGGAGGTAGAGGAAGAAAGACCAAGAAGAATGTATTGTGTAGGAATTTTTGTTCAAGAGTCAAGCCCTGGAACGTTACTAATAGACATTTTTCACTTCTCTGTTTTCATCTGTGGCCCAACTAGATGATATCAGAAATTAAAGATACTGGACATTCTGGGGAAGTCTCTTAAGCACTGTGGATTCATTTTTACTGGTATGGTAAATCATGTCCTTAGTGTAGGGATAAAGGCACACTTCTGGCGAGGGATGCAGCTTAGCAAGTAGAGTGCCTTCCTAGCATACAAAACGCTCTGAATTCCATCCCTAGTGCCACATAAATTGAGTGTGGTGGTACACACCCGTAATCCCAGCACTTGGGAAGTGGAAGCAGGAGGATCAAAAGTTCAAAGTCACCCTTGACTACATCATGAGTTTCTGGTTAGCCTGAGCTATTATGAAACAAAAAACACCTAACAGTTATTGTTAAGGACCAGACAGTGGGGCTGCTCTAGAGTGCACTACTCTCAGCTGCTTCACAAAAATAAAATGCAGATCATCTATTTCCAAATATGAATAACCAAACCAAGTAGTGGGATGGCTTTAATTTTTTTTTTTTCTTCTTCATCACGTCACTCTTCTTTCTCTTACAAGGAATGGGGATTTTGGATTACATGTAAATGGAATGGTTTTTATCTTTCAAAGGCCTACTCAGGCTATAGGAAAGACATCAAAAAAAATAAGCAGCACCTCACAAACACGCATACAAAATACTCTTAAACCCAGCTTTCAAAATCCAGTCTGTTACCCATGAGGAAGAGACTCATGGGAAATACAATAGGATAGGAATAAACACTTTTTCAATTCTCCTGTTATGACTGTCAATATCATTAAACTGAAAGAGGGAGCGGTCATAGGCCATTAAAATGCCAACTTTTTTTAAAAGTATAGAATACTTTTTATTTATTTTTCCTCATTTTTCCACTTTTTTTAACTTTTATAAAAACTTTGAGAATTTCATACATGCATATAAGGTGTTTTCATCAAATCCATGCCCACTCCCTCTCCTCCAACACCTCCCATATCTCCCCATCATTTTTTTTTTGTTTTTTTCTTCTTTCATTTATTTATTTTGATGGGGCTTTTTGGCTGAAGAAGTAACCCTAAAATCTTTTAAAGATTAGATACAAGCTTCCAAATACTTTTGACATTTTTGCCCTGTGGAACGGAGTATGTTGCTAAGAGGCCCAAGGACATTTTGACTTTTAGCCAAGAAATTGGTTACTTTTCTTTGGGGTCTTTTTACCCTAACTGCCTAGGCCAATTCCTACCTCCTATTCTTATCATACCATCCTCTGAAGGGGTTACTCAAATTGCCAATAGAGAATAGGGACATAGATTGCTTTGGCTTCTTCCATGCTGAACAGGGACACAGGGTGAGGCAACTGGAGTACCCCTTCAGTGGATCTATCTAAAAGACTCCCAAACTGCATAACTCTTATCTCTAAGGGCGAAAAGAAAAGTCCTTGAATTGTGAGTAGGAGATGTGAGGGAGAAGTAAATTAAAACACAAAATGCCAACCTATTTATGCCAACCTCTTAACACACCTGACAATGCTTGTGTTATACAATGACATAGGAAAAGTTAAAATATATACATGAAGCCGGGTATGGTGGTGCATGCCTTTAGTCCCAGCACATGGGAAGCAGAGGCAGGCAGAGCTCTGTGAATTTCAGGCTGAGGTTTTGTCTGGCTTGGGCCTGCAAAGCTCTTGTGCATGCTGTCAAGTGCTGTGGGTTCATATGTGCAAATACCCTGAGGTGTCCAGATAACAGTTTCCTTGTATTCATCTACCACCTCTGGCTTTTACAGTATTTCCACTCCCCCTGCCCCATCTTCCACAATGATCACTAAGCCTTGCAAGTAGAGGGTGTGATACAGGTGTCCCATTTGGGACTGAGCACTCTGCAGTCTATTTTTCTCTGCATACTGACCAGTTGAGGGTCTCTGTGTTAATCATTTTGGACCAATTTTTATTTTTTATTTATTTTTTTGGACTTTTTGAGACAGGGTCTCCCTGTAGCCCCAGTTGTCCTGGAACTATGTAGACCAAGCTGGCCTTGAATTCACAGAGATCCACCTGCCTCTGCCTCTCGAGTGCTGGAATTAAAGGTGAGTGCCACCACGCCCAGCTTGGATCAATTTTTAATAAGACTTTTCCACCAAAAGTGCTTAATTTAGTTAGGTATGGTGGCATCACACCTTTAATCCCAGCCCTCAGAAGGCAGAGGCAAGAGGATCTCTGTGACATGGAGGCCAACCTGGTCTACATAGCAAGTTCCAGGCTAGCCAGGGCTATTGGGAGACTCTTAAAAAACAAAAACAGAGTGGTTAATGAAATCTCTCATCGAATTTCATGACAGAAATCATTCTTGGCTTATTAATCCAGCATTATAATCCAATTAAGTAGGTACTGTATTCCTACAAATCAGGAAATCGTGGCCATTTCTCTAGACGAAGTTATTAAATGGCAGAGGAATCAAAATAATGAAGATTCCAAAGCCTCAAGTGATAGTATGGTTTTGAATGTGAAGTTTACCCTCAAAACGCTTATGTACTAAAGATTTAGTTCCCAATGCAATGTTCAGAGATGGAGCTTTTGGGAAATGAACGGATCATGATGGTTCTGACTTCCTGAATGGATTAATACACTAATGGATTCAAAATCTTACGGCATTCTTGGGAGCTGATGAAAACATTAAGAGGTGGGCCCTAGAGAAGCCCGAACTAGAGAAGTAGGTAACTCAGAGTGTGCCTTTGAAGGACTTACCAACTCTCTTGCCCCTCTACTCTCTCAGTCTGGTGACTGAGTTCAATAATTTTGATCCACCATGCCTTTCCACTGAAGGCCCAGCAACAACAGAGCTCACCTACCATAGAACGAAACCGCTAAAACTGTGAATAAAGTAAATCTTTCCTCTTTTAAATTATTTGGGTATTTGGCACAGCTATGGAAAGCTGATACTCTCTAAAAAATCCTTCTCCATATTCTTTAGCTTGCACTATTCTAGTCACCTGGACAACACCTTAACAGTTCTATCTCTTCATATGCAAATATCACAAATCCTTCAAGGTTGACTCAAATACTGCTTTTACTCTATAAAACCTACTACAAGCAATCTTTCTCTTAATTTTCATGACATTTAATTACTATCTTTAAACATTAACAATATAGGGAGCTGGAGCGATGGCTCAGCAGTTAAGAGCACTGGCTGCTCTTCCAGGAGCCAGGCTTGGCTCCCAGCACCCATGTGGCAGCTAAGAACTTTCTGTAATTCCACTTCCAGGGGATCTGAACTGGCCCTCGTCTGGCCTCTGAAAGCACTGCACTACACAGGTGCATTTATACACATGCAGGCATAACACTCATACACATAAAAATAAAAAGAATTTTTTAAAGAATTATACAGTTAAAAAAAGGTAAATTTCTCCATGTTTTCAAATTCCTGGTATGTTACTCTTATTGTAAGCCTACTCCTAATAATCTTCATACTCTATTATTTGAATAGCTAAAATTCTAGTTTAAAGAATAAAATATACTTAGTAGTAATTACAAAGAACTACAGCCTACAGGAATATTCAAACAATGAAAAACAATTTGAAATTCACATCTCCCACAAAGCTAACAGTCCCTTATGGAATTACATACGGACACTACGCATTTCAGGACTTATTCTGCATTGAAAATGTTTATATCCTAGATTTTTTTTATAATTAAGAAAAATATTTATTTAATGACCACACAATCAGAAGAAGCATTTCATTACAACAGCACTTACATATTCAATAACAATTTCCAGAGCTAAGATGCACTTCCTTCAAAATTGGCTGTAAATTTTTAGGTTTACAATTGAATTAATAGTTATACAATATTGTACTCAGTATAAACCCTTTAATACATAAAATTAAATGAGGTTTTAAACTTTAAAAAAGATCTCCATTTCACTATTAAAATACATAGTTTCATACAGAAAAATTCATTTTCAATACAATTGACACTAAGATACACATGCATTTCTAATTCTATTATGTCTGATTATTACTAGTCACAGTCGTTTACTTTCTGAGCTTCTTGGCATCTGAACATGGATATAAAGTCATCAGGTAGATTTCA
>NW_008360297.1:3071806-3072271 GCF_000622305.1 Nannospalax galili
ATACCTGCCCTTCTGGTGAATCTTGTCAGCCTATCTAGAGGTCTTTGTTTTAGGAGGGTCAGCTGTACCTCATCTGGCAGTAATCAGTTGTCAATATTCCTTTAAATAAGATTGGGGTCTGCTGTTCATTTTCCCAGTTCTATGCTAGGTTACTATCTGGGAGGAGTCCCTTCCCACTCTGGCCAACAACTCAAAAGAAGGTATCGCCTGTCTGGCATTGTTGCTTGTTATGTAGCCTTTAGCTATGCATATGGACTCTTAAAAAATTATACTGGCCCCTTTAATCTTTGGTTATACTTTCATTTTGAGTGTTTAAGGCCATACAGTTGGTCCAGATAAACCAATTTATTTTTACTCTTGAGGTTTTGAGGATCTGTTCCTCAGGGGTCACATGGGCTTGAAAGGAGGGAGGCTCCGGCTCCTTTCTTTTACCAGTTCCACCTATGTGAAGATAAGTCAAAGGTC
>NW_008360297.1:3072734-3127303 GCF_000622305.1 Nannospalax galili
GGAAAGAAGGAGCTCAAGAGAGGTAGGACTGTAGGAGAAGGGTATTAGTAAGGGAGAAAGTGGGGAAATGGGGGCACCTTAAGTGGAAAAACCATTTTGGCAGGGTGAGACAATGCGAGATATAAACAATGCCTACCTAGTTTTGAAAACCAGAGGGAACCATATTACTCTTACACCCTACTGACAAATTACATCCTAGATTTTTATTAGTAGCTTTTTAAGCTCTCTAGGTGATGCTTCCAATTCCCAAAAGAATTGGATCACAATTCTTCTTTTCTTTTTTTTTTTGAGACAGGGTTCCTTGTAGCCCCAGCTGTCCTGGAACTCACTAGGTAGACCAGGCTAGCCTCCAACTCACAGAAATCCGCCTGCCTTTGCCTTGCAAGTGCTGGGATTAAAGCTGTGTGCCACCACACCTGGCCAAGGATCACAATTTTTATATATTACCATATAGCTAACATGTCCACAAATAACTTAGAGGTAGCCAAATAAAAAATTATTGCTATTACTGTCTAAATGATACCAAAACCAAAAGACCTAGAGTATATGAATACACAAAATTGGAAGATAAAGTGCTTCCTACCTAACTCAATGAGTGATTTGTTTGTTTTACTATCAATATAAAATCCTCTGATCTAAAAGTTTCTCTTCTGGAAATTTCCCTCATACAAACAGCAATACCAGCAGAACAGAAATCTATTTTTAATAGTTACTTAGTACTGCGTACACAAGGGTTCAAAAACTGAACAACCCAAGCTGAAAAACAGAAATGGGTTAATAGTAACAAAAAGTCATGTACTAAAAAATCACAAGCTATTATGGTTGAAGTTATACACACTAATAAAGCATTCACAACACCAAGAAAAATACCAAGTTGACTAAAGTGTATATGATCCCACTTTTGCACAAAAGAGAGGTAATATGACTAAATACATACGACTAATACGAAAAAGGAACTGTTCCATTTATATTTCTGTGTTGTACAGCTTATTAAAGTTATTTAAAATGTTTAAATGTTTAAAGGGTCCTGTGTAACCCCAACTGGCCTGAAACTGGCTATGTAGACCAGGCTGGCCTCCAACTCACAGAGATCCACCTTGCCTCGGCCTCCCAAATGCTGGGATTAAAGGTGTGCACCACACCTGGCAACCTGTGTTACTTTTAGTTCGTGTTAATACTAGATTGAGACAACAAAACGTATCTCAAATGGCTATCTAGTAATTTTCAATCATTACAGTACATCAATTAGAATATACACTAAGGAAAAATAATCTGAACAATGTTAATTAGGTTGTAATGGAACTAACATCTGAATGCATGGTCTAAAATTGGGGGGGAGGGCTTTAAACAGCAGATTTTTATCAGTCTTAGCCCCACCCACCTTGCTGGTGCTGGTTATCTGAAACAGGGGTCTAAGGCATGAGCAGCAAGAACTCTCAATTAAGCTGTACTCCCAGTTCTTTAATGCAGTGTAAAAAGGATTTTTCATTTAGAACTTTTCAATGTGTTTCTTATTGGGGGATGGAGGGGCTGGAACAGAGTCTCATGTAACCTAGGCTGGTCTCAAGCTAGCTATGCAAGTAAGGATGAACTTGAACTCCTGATTTTCCTGCCTCTATCTTCCAAGTGTTGGGTGTACAGGATTAGTCAGAATACCAGGCTCAATGTTTTTTTAGGAACTCACATGGTCTTCTCTGAAATAAGTTCCTTATTCAACACAAATAAGAGGGCATAGGATCCCCTGGAACTGGAGTTTTGGATAGTTGTAGTGCCATGTCCTCTGCAAGAACAGTCAGTGTTCTTAACCACTGAGCCACCTCTCCAGCACAAAATTATGTACTTTTAATTTTATTTCATCTACGTATTGTGTATGTATGTCTTTGTGTCTGTGCACGCTCATGCCACAGGCCTCAAGTGCAAGCGGAGGTCAGAAGATAACTTGCACAGGGAAGAGTTGATTTTTCCCTCCACCATGTTGGTCCCAGGGATCAAAATCAGGTCTTGGGGTAAGCATCTTTATCTACTGGCCATCTTGCCAAGTCTGAGGTCAGCCTGGGCTACATGGAGCTCTGCTTCCTGCGTGGGGGTGTAATGTAACCAGATAAATGTCTGTCACTACAGCCATGCCTTTCCTGCCATGATGGGATGGTTCCCCTTGAACTTCGGCTGTAGTATGGATAAGGATCCAGTGACCAGCAGGGTCTATATGATGACTTTGAGTGGGTTCAAGTCAGTGCTTAGGAACCCTATTATCTGTTCCCTGAAATGTCTCAAGGTTACTAAGGACTCTTCAGATCATGACCCTGAAAGAAAAAAGGAGAATGACACCCATTGCTTTCAGTTAACTTTTACAGAGGCAGAAGGGGTTGATCATGCTATAGTTAGGATCATACTAGTTGGGGTAAATAAAGGATTGCTTGCTAATTTAATTTAGAGTATGATGGATTTACTTGTAAAGATTGGCTTCAAGCTGAGCTAGCAGTGAGCATCTTTTGGCCCAAAAAATATTAAGTAATTATCTGATATCTACCAATTTATGCTTTGACGTATTAGATCGCTCTATGTGGAACGCTTAGATGTAAACACTGGCCCCACAGTAGAGTTTCTCCCTTTTGCCCCCACTCTCATTCTTGAAGGAAAGTCCAAATGTAGTATAGTGTAGTCTTGTAGTAGTATGAATGAAGAATGTCCCCATAAGCTCCAAGTATCTGAATATGTATGGGTCCCAGTTTGTAGCGCTGTTTTCAGAGGTGCAGGCTTGCTAGAAGAGGCCACGTCACTGGGGATGGGCTTTGAGAGTATACAGCCTTGCCCATTTTCAGTTTTGTTCTCTTTGCTTCCTGTGCCTACTTGAAGACATGCTCTGGTTGCCTCCTGCCATACCCTCCCAGCCACCATGGACTCTTAACCCCCTCAAACCACAAGCACAATAAACTCTTCCTTCTATAAGTTGCTTTGGCATGGTGTTTTATCACAACAGAAAAGTAAACAGATTCAAAACTAGTTTGTTTGGCAGAGCTACTTCTCATTCTAAGACACATACTTCTTTGGTCTTATTTAAGAAGAAATAGTCTTCTGATTTGACTGTAATATTCAGAATAGACTGATTTCTTGAAAACATTTAGAAAATAAACATTAGTTTCCATCAGGGAAAACCTATTTCCTAGAGGTAACCTTATTTCCTAGCATTAATATTAAAAATAACAACAACAACAACAACAAAAAAACCTCTTAGTGACATATTGTAGAAAAGACTATCTTCAATAACATTTCAGCAACAGACACAAAGTTTCACTGTCTTTTTTTCTGTTCAGTCCCTTAAAGGAACATTATATACATAAATCCTAACATAATCCAGAGAAAACAATTCCATAATAATCTTGTAAGGGTTTCAGGATAGTATTTTAGTCTAATATTCCTAAACTATAATCCTGAATGCCCAAAGTCTAAAGGAACACCCATAATAATTAAATGACTCCTTTCATTATGGTGGGGTCCTGTCTCTATTCGTATGGTCTGCCAAATCTCCCCCATGAGGATCACTACACATATTATTAATCCCTCTGGCTGAATGCTATTTGTCTCTTAACTAAACTAACTTCTCTCTATATATTACAATTGTTGTATGTATGTATGTACATGTTGTGAGTGTGGAAGCATGTGCCATAGTGTGCACGTGTAGGTCAGAGAACAACTTGGTGGAGTCAGTACTATCCCTCCATTTTTACATGGATTCAAGGGAACAAACAAGTGCCTTTATCTACTGAGCAATCTGGCCAGCCCTGATATCTCTAAATCTTTTAAGATTCAGCAATACCACTTGTAGAAAGCTTTTCCTGACCACTGTATTCTCTAAGAGTCCATAGCACTTCTGTAATACTACCTAAGACAGTTATTATACTGCAGTAAAATCACAAGCTTAATTTTTCTTTTACTGTAACTTTCTTAAGAATGAGAACCATTTATTGCCGGACGTGGTGGCCAAGCCTTTATAGCACTTGGGAGGCAGAGCCAAGCGGACCTCTATGAGTTCGAGGCCAACCTGGTCTACATAGCAAGTTCTAGGTCAGCTGGGGCTACAGGGAGACCCTGTCTCAAAAAGACCCCCCCCCAAAAGGATCTTTTATTACCAACATCTAAAGACAATGTAGCACAAGACAAGCCCACAATTTCTGACCGAACGTGGTTTTAACAGCCTAACTTGATGAAAAGAATACTCAGAACACAAATATGTTCTTCAAACAATCCTCTATGAATACTTTCTCTGATAAAAATTGGTAATTTATCTTCAGTGAGGGTTTATTCACCCTTTTGCTGGTATAGGGGCCATAAAATTTAGAAATTAAATAAAAGCACCTAAGATTCTCCATTCTTTGAACATCAATTATAATTACGTTTAAATTTAAAGATCCAAGTCAGGTATGGTGGCGTGCCTGTAATCTCAGCACTTGTGAGGTAAAGGCAGGAGAACAGTAAGTACAAGTTCATACTCATAGGGAGTTCCAGACTAGCCTAGGATATGTTAAGACCCTGCCTTAAGAGTCTAAGAAAACATCTGTAATGAAAACCTAGGGCCATTCTCTCAACTTCAAAACTTTATGCTGAACTGGGAATAAAGATTCATATTCTACTGTACAAAACATAAATACCTTGCATTTAATTATAGAAGTACTGATAAAATACTAGAGGTATTTAAGTAACTCCTACCCGTATTAAATTTTTTGACAGTTAACAAAAATCGTATAATCCAGTCTACTGCTTTCCTCTACTTACCATTTGGAGTGTCTCTTACAGGCCTATACTTAGGGTCACCTCGCTTCTACATTTCACTTACTGTCAATGTATGAATAAAAACAACTACATCTTGGTTAAGACTCTCTAATCCCTAATAAGTCTTTCACAAGTAGTGCCAAAGGGATAGGGAAATGGTTCAGTGAGCAAAGTACTTAGTGTGAGGACCTGAGTTCAGTTCCCCAGAACCTACATAAAGCCAGATCCCAGTGTGCCTATGGTGGGATGGGAAATGGAGACATGAGAATGCCCCCCCCCCCCCTGCCGCACACCGAGCTCACAGGTCAGCTAGCATGGTGTAGGCAGCAGCAAACAAGAGACATTGTCCAGGGCTAGACAGATGGCTCAGTGGTTGGCAGCACCTGCTGCTCCTACAGAGGACCCAGGTTAGGTTCCCAGCACTCACATGGCAGCTTACAACAGGCTCTAACTACAGTTCCAAATGATTTGATGCCCCCTTCTGGCCTTCATGAACAGGAATGCACATGTTATACATACATACAGGCAAGCACTCATACACATAAAACTTTTTAAAAAGAGAAAGACCCTATCTAAAACAAGGTGGGTACCTTGGACCCCACAGCAAAGGCTGCCCTCTGACCTCTATTCATGCACTGTGGCATCTGTGCTCCTGCACTCACACACGAACTGAAAATAAAAGTACTACTCTTGACAGTCAACTGGTACAATAGAAATCAAAAAGATCTACCCTCAAATCCTCAAATCAGGTACCCCATTCACTGACAAGTTCTTTTTAAGACTATAAATACATAAATAATACATCCAAGGCTGGGTGGTGGCGCTCACGTTTGATCCCAGCACTTGGGAAGCAGAGGCAGGTGGATCTCCGAGTTCAAGGCCAGCCTGGTCTACATAGTGAGTTGCAGGACAGTTGGGGCTACAGGAAGACCCTGCCTCAAAAAGACCAATAAACAAACAAACTTCCCCTTTTGCCCAATCCCACCACATCATCTGTAGGCCACCAGTCCACTACAGTTTCTACTCCTTCCAGGGGTGTCCAACCTTTTGACACTGTGACACAACACTGTCAACTACCAAGTTCATACACGAGAACCACACAATCTAATTCTTTTTTTTTTCTTTTTTCAATCTAATTCTTTTTAAAAGCAAAAAAAAAAAAAAAAAAATTCATGTTTTTCAGAATTTGATGTTGGGCTGCATTCACAGCTATCCTTGACTGCATGCAGCCCATGGGCCATGGCAAGCTGGACAAGCCTAAAAGGCAATGTTGAGTAGATGGTTTTGTAGTGTGTCACAGTATAGTCAAGAACACCAAATCCCTTTCAGGAAACACATTTTGGGGGAATCAGTGGAGCTCAAGCATATACCTTGCCAGAAAGTAGGTGATAATGATCTTGTTTTTCCCTGTCTCACTTGCAGTCAATTAAAGCATTCGGACACTTCAGCATCCCCCTTTCACATGTGAAATAGCTTCACTTTTTATAGTTGTGGCTACAGTGATATACACATAAGGTGTACACACATTTGGAATGGTTCTCCAAACTCTTCAGTCTTTTATCTCTCCATAAGAGAAAAGAAGAAAAGTGAAAATCAGTTGACATGTAACTTGAAAATGGATTGGATTACAATTAACTAAACATGCAGAATAGAACAGACTAAGGAAACTGTCCTTTTGTCAACCTGCTTAATCATTTTAAAATCTTTAAACCATTTTAGACTAAAAAAGGAGTCAGGCAAGGGACAAACAAAACTTTTCTTTAAAAAAGCCAATAAATGACAAGTGTGCCCAGAAGTTCATTAGAATTAAAGTCACTCTCTAGAAGCTGGTACTTGTTAACTAGGCAAATTTTAAATTTTCATTTATAAAGAAATTCAATCTCTTGAATTACTGGAAGAAAAATATTAACTTTAAATATACTGTTGCCTGAAATGCTAAGACAAAGTATTTATCATGCACCTAAATAATTCTATAGCATTTCATTCCCTGGAAAAGTCTGAAAATATCTCTATAAATTCAATTTCAACCACAAAAAGCAATAATTAAAAAAAAAAATCTAACCTGTCAACTTGAAAAATCAGTATCAGAATATTAAGGTATAAACTTTTCTACCACACCAGAATTCAGAACCTGAGAGACCTGAGTTAGACTGATGGTAATCCAAAGATCTTTACCCCCTGATAAAGTTACACTGAAAGGCATAATTTAGGCCTAGGCCAAAGGGGCTCTCTAATAGCACACCCAGTAATTAACCTAACACAACACAGGTAGCAATGGACAACTCCTCTCCTCTCCCTTAAGAGGCAGTCTATCCCTGGTGGTCTCATGACATAGAGTACATACTGGGGCAAACTCCCAGAAAAAGGAAAAAGAGCCCAGCAGTTTTTAGTTCCCTCTTACAATTTACCTCATAGAAGAACAAGGAAGAAAGACAGCAAGCTCAAGCCTGATAGTTTTTATGACTTCTTAAAAACACTAAGAAGTATATTATGCCACAAGCCAATTTACCCAGCAATAAGTGTAATTTTTACATTAACTTGTTAGTAAATTGGCCCCAAGTTGTAAATGCAAATCAAAGCCATGTGGGACGTGAGTATTCAGATACGGTATCTTAAATAACCATAGGTTTTTACAATATATGAAAAGATTTTTCTTTGTTTTAAGAAACCCAATGAAATTCTAAATTAGGAACTATGATGAAGCTGAGTACAAGAGACATGAACCAACCTCTACCTCAAATTATGAAAATCCTATCAGTGTACATAAAAACAAGGCATGGTTGAATATGTAGCTTGGTGACAGAGCACTCACAAAGTCATGGTTTCCAAGCTCAGTATTGTACACACAAGTACACACGTGCATGCAAATACAAATATGAACACACGCATGCAGCATGGTCACTGAGAAGATTGGTTTGTTGTTACACTTGGCCTAAATCACTTATCATAATTACTTCCGCCAACTTACATAAGTATATACTCAAAGACAAATTATCTTTCAACAGCAGAAAGATTTATAACAAGTATAAAAGTTTCAAAAGAAAGAAGGTTCAAGTTTTAATGTGTTAAAAAGTTATTTTAAAATCTTGAACCTGCAAGACGGCTCAGTGGGTAAAGCCCTTGCCTCCAAGCCTGACAACCTGAGTTCCATCTCCAGGACCTGCATGGTAGAAGGGGGTCCGAGGATCTCCATACTAGCACCCCACACACACAAAGGAAATTTACATTAAATGTAATACAAAAATTTACTTTTAAATCCTACTAAATATTGAACCAGCTAGCAGAACTTTGGACTCAAGACAAAGAAAACAGCTTAATCTGTCAGAAAAGGCTTAAATGTGTTAATGACAAATCTAGTTATAAGGTAAAATCTGCTAGACTTATACACAGAATAAGAAAACTAAACAACAACAAAAAAGAAAACCAATATTGTAGTTTTTGAAATATAATTTTAAAATTACTGTAACTTTCCTGTGTTCAGTAGCTGCCCTCAAATCATCAAAAGGCAGCCCTACAAAACTCAATTTCACCAAAAACGAATTTTAAAGACATTCTTGCAGTAAAGCAAATGTCACATGATGTAAAAAATTTGTAAAAAAAAAAACGAGCAACAGAGGCTCATTAACCAATTAAAAATATCCACCCTTGTATTTTTAACAGGGTTCCTAGCAAGGATTTCCTAAATCATCCTCCAAGTCACCCGGTCACATGGTAAAAAGAGTCACGAATCTAAGCGGTGAACAACCTTTTAAAATGCTAAGGTAGCTCCCTTTATTAAAATTGCCTTCCTAGCACCCAGTATCTTTACATATATTACATGCTGTTAACCATTTAAAAATCACTTCCCCTAAAATACTTGTAACTATAAAACTTATACCTCCAGATTTCTTAAAAATCTGACTGAATTTTCTTGATTTTTGTCTTACTGCCCCTAAAATGTCTACAATCCGTTTCCTTCCCCAAAAGTTTAAATATGTTAGAATGATTTTTCATTCTAAGTTAAGAAAAATGAGGTTTCTATAGCTATGTTCTGGGAAGAAGCACTAACTGGTACACGTGTTTGGGCATAAACTTGATACAATGTATTTCCCTCAGAAGGTGACCCTCCTCACACCCAAACTATTGCTTGAATATTTTAAGTCGCTAATTTGTCCTTCGGCTTCAAAGTTACACGTTGTTTTAAGTATCAAAAGGTATTCCTCAAACAGAAACAACGTTCCTTACTAAGGGCACCTGGGCAGGTCGAACCCCAATCCCTGTTTCTTTCATACTCACATCTGTCTGTCCAGGGTTTTCCTGGACACACTCGAGCATCGAGGACCCCCCCCCCCCCCCCCCCCCCACGTTTTCATCAAACCACTCCTTCCGCTTCACCCACTTCCAGCTTGCACGTTTCTCCGGCTCCACCGAGCTGCTCCCCGACTCCGGGATCCCGTGGCCTGGGGCGGCCTCAGGTGGCCGGGAATCCAGGGCCAGCGGAGCACAGGGCCCGGCAGGCGCAGGGCGCGGGAAGGAGGCGGGAAAGTGGCCAGCGGCGCCCCCTCCCCCGCCGGCGCACACCCCCTTCCGGCTCCCCTCCCCCGGCATTGTGCGAGCGGGCCCAGGCCGCAGGCCGTCCAGACAGCCGCCGAGGCCCGGCCAGCTCCCGCCCGCGGCCTGTTCCCGCTGAAGCCGTCACACAAAGCCCGGAGCCGGGCCCCGCGGCGCCCAAGGACTCGAGACGCAGCCAGCGCGGGCTGACTTACGGGGCTGCTGTGGCCGCGCTGCCTCAGCCGGCGACACCGACCGTTGGGCACCGGCGGCGACGCTGTCGGTCGGCCGTCCGTCCTCCCCCTCCTCCGCCTCCGTCGGCAGCGATGTCTTCTTTCTCCTCCTTCCTCCCTCCCCCCCACCCCACCTCCTTCTTCTCCTCCCCCCCTCCTCCTCCGAACCACCGAAGTACCGAGGGTGAGGCGCAGAGACTCACAACAACATGGCTGCCACCGCCGCCGCCCCCCGCCCACCGGCCGCGCGCAAGGCACTCCGGGAGAAAGGAGAAGGGGGAGAGCTCACCCCGACGCGGCGGCTCTCAACGCTCGGCTGGCTTCTCCCGCGCTCCAGGCCCGGGCCTGCCGAGACTCTGCGCCTGCGCACGCTCGCGGCACTGATCTCGCGCTTGCGACAGCCATCGGGCTTGCGCTTCCCCGCCTTCACCTTGCTGGTTGCTAGCCAACCCTTGGGCTCTGCAGCCAGATCTCTGCTCCCGCGCTAAACCGCTCGCTGAGGATGGTGCTGTTGGCCCCGTTCTTTTTGCGCGAAGATGAATCCATTCATCCTCAGCCACCTCCAGGGTAGCTCATTGTTCTCCCGCAGCTGCCTGTGTAAGCGTTGGTGCGCCCCCAAACTTAGGATACTCGCTTCAGTTCCGGCATGCTGACACCTACAGGAGCTGCACCTTAATACAGGCCTTTAGCTTTCGTCTTTTATCTCTCGCTCCACACAGATGTTGGAGATACATTTAGGAGTGAAAAATTGCATCCCGCAAATGCACTGTAGCTCTCGGCAGTGGCTGCTTCCTAGGCAAGTGGTGCCATCTCCCAGCCAATTGTGGGACCCAGGTGTTTAGCCTCCGTAACACAAAGGAAACCAGCTTTCACTTTGTATCTCAGTCTAAATGCACTCCTGGCCCCAGTATACAGACTCTAGACCTGCCCTCTTGAGGCACAGCCCTCCTGGCTTGGAATCTGCAGAGAATAGCAACGGTTCCTAGTTACTAGCCGCTCCGTGGAGGGCACGGGCAAGTGTGATACTAGTTCTTGATGGCTTACACAACTCCTGGTTCAGGCATTGTGCACTTCATAAACACCCATGACCTTGTAATTGCCTTGTTTAATATGAACTCCCTGGGCAACAGTGAGCACTCCCAGAAGGGAGATGTGTGTTTTGTTCCTTGTAGTGTCTCCCAGTGTCTGTTAAATAAAAGAGCTCTTTGGTTTTTCAATATTACTAAAAATGACTGACATTGAAATCTAAGTGTTTTGCCGCTTTAACAGAGCACCAGATAGGGTAATTTACAAAGGAAAGAAATTGACTTCTCAAGCTTCTGGAGACTAAGAAGTCCAATACTGAGGTGCCACTGTCTGGCAAAGTCCTTGGTGCTGTGTAATCCCATGGTGAAATGCCAACAGACAAGAGCAGGAGGGAAGGAGCTGAGCTCACTTTTATAATAACCCACTCAACCTATACTTCCTTGATAGTGATTTTAATCAATTAATGAAAGCAGAGTCCTTTGATTTAATCTCACCTTTTAAAAAATATTTTACTATTTTTATTTTGTGTTTATGAGTGTATTGCCTGCATGTAGATAAGTGCACCCCTATCATGCAATGCCCTCGGAGGACAGAATAGGCCATTGGATCCCCGGAACTGGAGTTAGGGATAGTTGTTAGCTGCCTTGTGGGTGCTGGGATTCGAACTTGGGTCTTCTGCAAGAACAATCAGTGTTCTTAACTGCTGAGCCATCTCTCTAGCCCCTCACCTCTTTTTTTAAAACGTATTTGTGTGTGTTCAAGTTCACATGTATGTGCATGCTTGTGGAGACCAGAGGTTGACCTTGCATGTCTACCGCAATTATTCACCATATTTTGAGGGGTCTCTCACTGAGCCTAGAGCTCACCAATTTGACTAGACTGACTGGCCAGTGAGCCCCAGAAACCCTTTTATCTCTGCCTTCCCAGCACTGGAATAACAGGTGGTTGCTAAGATGCCCTGCTTTTTTGGCACAGCTACTGGAGATCAGGTCTTCATGCTTGTGCAGTTAGCTCTTCAACTAAGACATAGCCCCAGCCCCCTAACTCCACCTATTATGAGGCTCCTACTTCCCAACACTTTCACTGGGGATTAAAGTTTCAACTCATGAACATTTAAGAGATACATCCAAATAGCCAGGTGTGGTGGCCCACGCCTATAATCCAGGCACTCGGGAGGCAGAGGCAGGTGGATCTCTGTGAGTTCAAGGCCAGGCTGGTCTGCATAGGGAGTTCCAGACAAGCTGGGGGCTACAGGGAGACCCTGTCACAAAAAGATGAGAGAGAGAGAGAGAGAGAGAGAGAGAGAGAGAGAGAGAGAGAGAGAGATCCAAACTATAGCACCATGTCAAGCCTTTACCTCCTGCCCAAATTTCAGGCTTCTAGATTCCACTTGAGTATTATCCTTGTCATCAAACATGTTAAGAACTAAAGTCTTATCCATTCCCAGCCCTTACTTTGCCACCACTAATTCATTCCCAAATTACCTCTCTGAACCATCTTTATTTCTTTCTCTCCCACTTCCCACACCATTTGCCAAGGCTTGCAGATTTTTAACTTCAAAATATTTCTGCAGACGATCCCTTGCCCTATCTCTCCACTACTACAAATCTTAATTCCTAGGTAGGTAGGAGGGCCTGTTCACTGCCATCTATCATACAAATCCAACTCAACTCATGGCACTCAGACCTCTCCGCCAAGCATTCTATCTTGATGTCACTTTCAACAGCATTTCCCAAATGTGCTCTGTTCAATGTCGCTTTAAGAAATGTCCCACACCATGCATGCTAGCCCACAGCTGTGAGACCTTGTCCTAAAAAAAGAAAACTGTCCCCTCAAATCAAGTGAGTACGGGATGTGCACGTTTTGCCTGTCTATGTAGAGGCACAGAAGCAGAATCTTTTGTGTATTTGGAACTACCAGCTGCAGAGGACATTGGGATATAGATTGCTCCACTGGGCTGGTAACAGAAATGTCTTTCCATATGCTTGCCTAGTCTAGATGAAAATAGGTGGAACCATCAGAGCCTCTTCCTCAAAACTAGGAACTGGAACTAAGAGATCTCAGCCTTCTCTTGAGAAGTCTCTCTTGGGAGATGGAGAACCTCTTGAGTAGACTTGAGAAAGTTGTAACATTGTTTCTCTTGCAGTTGTTCTTGTGCCTGGCTGGCTGCCTGTGTACTTGAAATCTGAGAGATAACTCTGGAAAATCTTTATAATGGAGTCTGGGTTTTGTTTTTTTTTTTCTGAATTTGAATCAAATGAATTTCTGCTACAACCTAAGAGTCAATCAAAACCCATGTGTATACCATAAGTATTTATATGGTGCTTACACCATGTGAACACTTTCTATTCACTGCCTCCTCAGTACGCCCAGTATCCCCATGGGTAGTACTGGCTTTATAGGCACTGTACAAGGTCTCGGCAGTCTTGTCACCCACCATAGAGAAAGTCTTAATGGTTTTTGGACAAGCAGTCCCTCATTTTCATTTTGCATTGAGTCCCCTGCCTGCCTCCCTATGAGTTATCCATTTCAGGAAAGGTTTCTTTACTGCAAGAAGTCTTCTTAAAGTCTTTAAAATCAAAATAGGCATTGTAAATAGCCAAGTGATAGGCATAGAATGTGATATTTCCCACCCTAATTGGACCCAGAAAACTCATGGAGAATGGCTAATGGTTTTGTGTTCTGAAGAGCAGGATAAAGACCAACCCTTTAGTGATCTGACTCTGCCTTGCCCAGTTCTCTCAATGCACAGTGAGCAGTTTCTTGCTTCTGTACCTTCACACATGCTTTGCAATCTGCCATGCTCATTAAGCACTTTTGATAATAATTGGCTTCTCCTTAGAGTTACCTACAAGGAAAGAATGTACCCCTCAGCTAATATAAATATCTTGTATGCTTGGCAGTTAAGATGGACATTGTAATTGACACCTCAACTAGTCACTCGAATCACCTGGGAGCTTGTTAGGAATGCCAAAATTGGCCCTTGGCCAGACCTACTGAATCAGAATCTACATTTTAATAAGATTCTCAGGCAATACCTATACACGGTAATGTTTGAGAAACATTTGTAAGTTAATCAACAATAGTCTCATCATGATCACTAGAAATTGCTTCTATAATGGGTGTGTCTTACTCATTCTAAGTCAATGGCATACAATTCGGTGCCAACTCTTACTGCATCTGGGAGAAAAGAAAGACTCTCTCTCTCTGGCTCTCTCTCTCTCTCTCTCTCTCTCTCTCTCTCTCTCACTCCCTCCCTCTCTCTCTCCTCTCTCCCCTGATGTAAACAAGAACACATGTTGCCTTCTTGGTTCCTGCTGACAGGCAAAGTAAGCCAGACTGGGGGCAGGCTGCTGTAACCCATCCAGTGTTTGTTCTTCCTTAGTAACTACTGTGGTTCCTTCTTGTGGCTAGAGGAAGAACAGAATGGAGCATCCTGACTTTCTAGCCACAAGTCTTGCAGCTTGGGAATATGTCCATGTGACCTGTTGACTTGAGTGGTTCTTGACCAGAGTAGCACTTCACAATCACCTGGGGAGCATTTAGGATATATCAATTCTCAAGTTCCACCTCTGAGATTTTGGTTTAATGGGTCTGGGCTGGAGCCTAGACATTGGTATTTTTTAAAAGCTCCTCAGTGGTTATAATGTGTAGTTGTAATTGAGAAGCAGCAATTTAGACAGATCACATCTTAGAACATAATTTCATCTTAATATTCCCTATGCTAATGGCCCTTTCCCATTGGGACTGTTCATGAAACTTCTTATAAACTCATTTTGTAGCTTTGTTATCTATAAAAATAATGTAAATCCTTTATTTAAAAAGTCAGTAATTAAAAAAGATTCCAATATTCCATGTTTTATTTGTAATTTCTACATTTGGTAGGCACCATTATTCACAAACACATAAAGAAGGATGGGTAAGGAGACACATAGGTAGAGAGACCTGAACAGGAATAGGCTCCTTCTATACATGCTATTTTAAAATTATTTTAAATACAGTATTGAATCTATTCTTTTTATAAATTTATCATGTGTGCATGTGTTTATGTGCATGTGTGTGTGCACCCAAATGCCACACCCCACGTATGGAAGTCAAAAGACAACTTGCAGTAGTCAGTTCTCTCCTTCTACCAAGCAATTCTAGGGGACTGTACTCAGGTTGTCAGGCTTGGCAGTAAGCACCTTTACCCACTGAACCATCTCACCAGCCCTTGAATTTGTTCTTGTTTGAATTGAACAAAAGAAAAAGATTTCAAATATATTTACTTCATCAGAGGAAAGATGGAGTCATAAGAGATTTCTCAAAATTAAACAAAATTATAAAAATCTTTGGTAGGACAGAGTAACTTTTTGAACTAGAGGTTTCAACATTGGCCAGCACTGAACTCCTTGCTGTTGATGATAAATTAACACTCCCTGCCACTTCTCTGTACTTCCCAAATTTTTGCTTGTATTATTATTATTATTTTATTATTATTATTATTATTTTGGTCTTTTTGAGACAGGTTTTTTTCTGTAGCCCCAGCTGGTCTGGAACTCACCAGGCTGGTCTTGAACTCACAGAGATCCACATACCTCTGCCTGGGATTAAAGGCATGTGCCACCATGCCTAGTGCTTGTATTATTTTTTACTTTGCCAGATTTTATAATAGTTACATTGTATCTTACTCATTTCTCTAATGATTTGCCTTCATTTCAGTATTTGAATGAATTTATTATTCACTGCTTCTTTATAATTTCTGACTTCTTCATTTTGATTAGGTGTTGGCTAGGTATGTCCTCTGAGAGAAACAGGGGAAGACAGTCACCTCCCCACCCAATTGGTCAGCTTCAGTTGCATGAGAGGGAGGGTATAAGGACTGACGCTGAGGAAGCCGGGAAGCAGCAGGAAGTTGCCATCTTGGCAGAGCACTGGCTGGGCACTGGTGGCTGCAGATCTCCAAAAGCTCAGCCAAGTGGTAAGGGAAAGAGCCCATGGGTGTCCATGCCTTTGTAAGTGACGCCCCCCCCCCCATATAGCATAAGCTTTGTTGGCAAGCCCAAATAAATATCTTTATTCCCCAAATTGTAGCTTAGAATGCCTTGTGTCAGTTTTGTCCATCAGACATAAGGACAGCGGGGGCCTAGGAGCCGAGAAAGCACATGCACGGGTCTCCCAGGGGAGAATTAGACATTTGACATGTTAGGTTATACAGCATTCATTGTGTATCAGCCTTTACTTGTGTTAAGAACACCCAAAGGATCATTTATTACATAACAACTCCGTGGGTTGGTGAATTGGGCTGAATACAACTGGGAGGTTCTGTACTTCTCCTGGCCCATTTGTGCCACAGCATTGAGTCTGTAGCCTGGCTAAGTTATATGGTTGTCTTACAGTCAGCCTAGGCACTCTGTAGCCCAGCCAGCCAGCTATCTCAGGCTTTTTACATGAGAACAGAGTGGGAATGGTAGTTTCAAGTTCTCTTGAACCTTAAGCTTAGAACTCATAGCGTATCCTATCTGTCACAATGTAAGGGTCAAAACAAATGGAAGTCCAACCCAGATTCAAAACCTAAAAAAAACAGACTTTGGGACTGGAGAGATGGCTCATCAGTTAAGAGCACTGGCTGCTTTTGCAGAGGCCCCGGGTTTGAATCCCAGCACCAACATGGCAGCTAACAACTGTCTGTAACTCCAGTTTCAAGGGATCTGAGACCTTCTTCTGCCCTCCATGGACATTGCACTACACGGGTGCACTCACATACATATAAGCAATACACTCATACATATTAAAAAAATAAAATAAAAAAGACTGCCTTTTGAAGAAATGAGCTATCAAAAAGTGTGCCTGTTTGTAATTGTTCATGATAGGCTCATGTTCCCTTAGTTATTCCATGTTTGTTTGTTTTTGTTTTGGGAGGTTTGAGACAGGTCTCCCTGTAGCCCCAGCTGAACTAGAATGTGCTGTGTAGAACAGGCTGAACTTGATCTCACAGAGATCAGTCTGCTTCTGCCTCACAAGTCCTGGAATTAAAGGTGCATGCTACTATACCCCACCTCCTGTACTTTTGAAGTGTGTCTTGATGCCAATCATTTTCTGACAGGTTTTCTTGGTATTATACTATGACCCTGATAAGTGAAAATTAACTGCTTTGAGCATTTTAGGAAGCTTCTACTATATAATATTTCAGAATATTTGTTTGTCTGAACTTTGATAGATCCTGTACTTCTGGAACTATAGTTTGCTTATTTATTTGTTTATTTATATATGAACAAAAATCTCATGTAGCTCAGACTGGACTTAAACTCATTGTGTAGCTGAGGTTGGTTTTAAATTCCTGATCCTCCTGCCTCTACCTCCCAAGTTCTAGGTTCACAGATAAGCACCACCACATAGGGCAGGAACTACAGTTACAGAAAACACCTTTGCCCTCTGCATAGGTCGTTTTGTTGCTAATTGCCTCATTCTTCTGAGTTTACTTTGATTAAATCAAGCTTTTCTCCATGTTATTCAATTTGTGAGTTACTGAGGATTCATTGCCAAATTGTGCAGTGGTAACACGGTTACGATGGCAGTGAGCTTTTGGTTTCGCTTCTTAGCTCCACAGTTCATTCTTTTCATCTCATTTTGGGGTTTTAACGAGTCAGTTATACTGATTATTAGTCTCTTATTTCTCAGCTCCACACTTAGCACCATTGAAGTTGGGGTTGTGCAAGCATTTTCCGCAAGCTACCTGTTAGGCTCTGATAACAGTGGGCAGCTGGAGAGACGCTGGGAGGCAGGAGAAAGGAGAAGCTTTTGCTGCTTCTTGCTGGCACGTAATTCTTGTAAGATTGACCCCCAAACAGCACAGCAGCACAATGCAGCCATTGTTTCCTGTTTTTAACTTCTTTGCACACTCTTAGAGCTGTCTTGCAGGACTTTCTTAGAAGGCTAAGCAGCACTGGCAGTGCCCCATTCTCAGACCCTTAGGACCAGTTCCAGGGATGCTTCTCCAAACTCTTGAGCTAGCAGCAGCAGCCAGGCTACCTCTTCCTTAGAAGTTCGTGTTCCCACTACATGGAATTCCACCTCCAACTTTCTAAAGTCATATAATGCCCACCTTTTTTTTTTCACCTTTACCCCTTTATTTCCTCAGGAGGGTCAGTACTTATTATAGTTACTAACTCTGCATTCGTTGACCCTTTCCGTTTTATCAGTTCTTGAGTACCTGTGTAGCCAATTCCCTGTGTTAAATTCTCTGTATTAAAATAATTACTGAGCTGGGCATGGTGGTGCATGTCTTTAGTCCTAGCACTTAGGAGGCAGAGGCAGGTGGATCTCTGTGAGTTCAAGGCCAGCCTGATCTACATGGCAAGTTCCAGGCCAGCTAGGGCTATAGGGAGACCTTGTCTCAAAAGACCAAATAATAATAATAATAATAATAATAATAACAATAATAATAATAATATAATTACTGTGTGCCTGGCAATGGTGTTACATGCCTATGATACCAGATACCTGGGAGGTTAAAACAGGAAGATCACAAGTTGAATGCCAGCCTGGGCTATACAGTGAAAGATGTGGTCTCTGATAATTTTAAAGAAATAAAAATTTATAGGTCTGGAGATGTAGCTCAATGATAGAATGCTTGCCTAGAATGCACGAGGTTCTGGGTTCTGTCCCCAGCACCACAGCAAACAAAACAATGAAATAATCAGTGTGGCGTATTTTCCTGACCGATGCATCATATTTTAGAATTTATTATGTTGAAGTCATCAAATTCTTCTCTAGCACAGGCATCTGCAGAAAATGTGATCTTTTAAAAAAGTTTTTAAAACTATTCAGTCACTTATTTCATTTGTGTGTGTGTGTGTATGTGTGTGTGTGTGTGTGTGTGTGTGTGTGTGTGTATGTGTGTGTGTGTGTTTGCATCCCTGACTTTACTGGTACCATGTACATACAGGAGCCCGCAGAGGCCACCAGAAGAGGGCGTTGGATCTCCTGGAGCTATTGTTTCAGGTGGTTGTGATCACTATGTAATCTGAAGATCACATGTGATCACTGTGTGTTCTGAGAACTGAACCCAGGTCCTCTGCAAGAGTAGTATGTGCTCTTAATTGCTGAGCCATCTCTCCAGCCCCAGAAAATGTGATTTTTTTTTGTAAAAATATATTTTCCTATGCCTTTATTATCAAATTTTCTGCATTTTCTTTGGTTTTCTTGTTTAAATTCATCTCTGTTAGACAACATTTAAAATAGAATAAAACTAAAACTAAAAAAGCCTGGCATAGTGGTATGCCTCTTTAATCCCAGTCCTTGGGAGACAGAGGCAGGCAGATCTCTGTGAGATCAAGGCCAGCAAGGTCTACATAGTGATCTCCAGGTCAGGCACAGCTACAGGGAGACCTTGTCAAGAGCAAATTTTTTTTTAGCTCTTGTTTTGAACAGAATTATGGCGATAGAATTGATGCACCATATAATTCGCCCATTTAAGATATATTCAGTATTGTTTAGCTTAGTTTATTTATATCCATGACTATCACCACAGTCAATTTTAGAATATTTTTATCCTTTAAAAAAGAAAGCATATAGTCATGTGTGGTGGTGCACATTTTTAATCCCTGCACTTGAAAGGCAGAGGGCAGGTGGACCTCTGTGGGTTCCAGGTCAGTCTGGGCTACAGGGAGACCCTGCCTCAAAGAAAGGAAAACATATACCTTTAGGCCATCACTCCCACATGTCATCCTAGTTGTTAGCAACAGCTAAAGTACTTTGTACTTTGTTTTGTTTTTCTTGAGACACTATGTGTTTTAACATGCCCCAAACTGAGATCCTCCTACTTCAGCCTCTCACATTCTGGGATCACAGTTATACCTCATCACTCACAGCATTTTTTTTAAATCTGTACAGAAAACTGACTTATTCTAGCCATTTTATTAAAATGGAATCTCATGTGACTGGCTTAATTCATTTAATCTTTCAAAGTTCATCCATGTTGGATGTACTTCATTTATTTTAATGGGAAAATAATATTGCAGTTCATGAATATTTCACATTTTGTTTAGTCACTCATCGGCTATTGAATATTTGGGTGGTTTCTACCTTGAGTCCATTATTAACAAAGCTGTCATGAACATTTGTGTACATGTTTTTGTTTTATGTGTATGAGTGTTTGACCTGCACATGTGTAAGTGCACCTGAGGAGGTGCCCAAGGAGGCCAGAAGAAGGCATTGGATCCCCTGGAACTGGAGTTACGGATGGTAGTTAGCCACCATATGGGTGCTGGAAATTGAACTTGGGTCCTCTGGAAGAGCAGTCAGTGCTCTTAACCACTGAATCATCTCCCCAGGCCAAGAACCTTTATTTTTAGTGTGTGTGTTTTTTTTTTCTTTTAATTAAATAAACCTGTCATTTATTTATTTATTTAAATTTATTTATTTTTAGTCTATGCATACAAATGTTTTGCATGCATGTATCTAAGCGTATCCTTGTGTGCAATGCCCACAGAGTTCAGAAAAGGGTGTCAGATCCCCTGGAACTGGAGTTAGGAATGGTTGTTTGCTGCCATGTGAGTGCTGGAAACCGAATCCTGGTCCTCTGCAAGAGCAGCCAGGGCTTTTTAACTGCTGACCCATCTCTCCAGTCCCTATTTATTTATTTGTTTATTATTTGTTTGTTTCTTTATTTATAGATTGGGTCTCATGTATCCCATGCTTGCCTCAAACTCACTGTGTAGCCAAGGATGATCTTGAACTCTTCATCTTCTTGACCTCATCTCCCTAGTGCTAGGATTACAGATGTGCACCACCACGACATTTATAAATGCTGGGGATGGAACCCAGTGCTTTGAGCATGCTGGGCAAACACTCTACTAACCAAACTACACCCTTAGCCTAGGTATATCATTTTCACACAGTGTTCTTTGCCATTCTTATGATGTGTTCCTCCTACTTTTCCTGAAGTATGTTAGTCAAATGGAAGAAGACCCCTGTTTTCTGTTTTTTGTTTTCTTACTAGTCAACTTCACCATGGGCAGATCTAACATACTTCCTTTTTGCCCTAGGTTAGGGCAAGTGAAATATTTTTAAATTGCATTTATTTATTTATTATATTTATTATTTATTATTTAGTTGGGCATGTGGAGGCCAGAGGAGAACTTGCAGGACTCAGTTCTCTCCTTCCACCAAGTGGGTGCCAGGTATTGAACTCAGTCATCAGGCTTGGTAGCAAATATCCTTATCTGATGAGCCACCTTGTCAGATCCAAGTGAAATATTTTTGACAGCTGTGTTACTCATCTGGGAGTAATATGTCTTCCCTTATTATCTACAGTTGGAACTCTGAGTATATCACTGAATAGAGTTGTAACCATCTTGACAAGAGGGAGCATGTTCTTCTAGTAGAGACACTTGTCTCTCTAGCTTTCCTTGGCTTAAATTTTAAATGATACCTCTTAGACACAGGAAATCTGTGACCTTATCCAGTATCTCTAATGGAGACACTTTAGCTACCAGACTATTGAAGAAGTGGTCCTCAAGAAATTGAAATTTCTCTAGGAATCTCATGCTGGGGAAAAGAAAAGACTGACTCACTGGTGCCAGCCAAAGTAGGAGCTCTGCCAGAAGATTTCACAGTCTGACAGCTTGTCAGACCAACTTGCAGGAGGCCAGACAATAATGGATCAATGATCGGAAGGACCATGCCTTGGCCAGGACTGTTTAGTTATGCATGCCTCTTGTCCCTATAAACCTGAAACCCAAGTCAGTACTTGGAAGATGGACTTTATAAGTGTCTTTCTATCTCTTTGTTCCTCTTCCAAATATAATCATATTCAGTGAATCTCCTTTCTCTGCCTATCACTATAACTTTTTAATTGGCATATTGAGGATGAGTGATTGAGCCTAGTCTGTTAGGCTGTCAAGGCCCAGGCTTCTACACTAAAAACTCCAGTACCAGAGCCACCTCTCTGCTTAAAGAAATCGTAGCTAGGGAGGGAAAGGGCTTAGTTGACACTGACTTCATTTCTTGGTGGACAGCTTAGATTCTGGTCACTCAATAGAAGGCCTCTGAGCACTCTTTACCAAGGCTTAGGCTACCCACCCCCATAGGCTTTGGTGTGTTCTGTCAACTAAGAGTACCCTGGTAGATGTCAAGCTATGATGACATTTGTATTGTTTATTGTTGTATTTCATTATAGCAACCTGGTATGTTTGAGCCCCATTCCCATACTAAAATAAAATGATCAGTCAGCCTGCCAGTGCATAGCTTCCATGAACCTCCTTCTCTCCCAGACAGAGTCCAGTTTCTTCAAGATTTGTATGTTGGCAGAGGTTTGGTTTATATCAACTTCTCATTTCTAAGTTGGGAAGAAATTTCTTTCCGCTCATCATCTGATGAACTTATGTAACACTGAATAATACTTTGTTCTTCAAGGGAAATATGTAGTATCAAGTACAGGATTGCTCCAAAGTCTTATTATTTCTTTTGTGTGTGCATGCATGCATGCGTGCGTGCGTGTGTATTTTGGTTTGGTTTGGTTTGGTTTTGGTTTTAAGATAGGTTCTCTCTGTTCTGGAACTTGCTATGTAGATCAGGCTGACCTTGTACTCACAGAGATCCACCTACCTCTGCCCTCCCTTTACCACACCCCACCCCCAGCACTGGGACTAAAGGCATGTGCCACCACATCTGGCTTTATATATTTTTAAAAATGTTTTATTTATTATTTTTATCTTATGTGTATGAGTGTATTGCCTGCATGTGTGTAAGTGTACCCGTGTCATGCAGTGCCCAAGCAGGTCAGAAGAAGGCGTTGGATTCCCCTGGAATTGGAGTTACAAATGGTTGTTAGCCACCATGTAGGTGCTAGGAATTGAACCCAGGTCTCTGCAAGGTCAGCCAGTGCTCTTAACCACTGAACCATCTTTCCAGCCCCACACCCAGCTTAATTTCCAATCTTGAAGTAGCTCTGCAATTCCTATCATTCTGGTGGTATTCTAAGTAAAAACATGGCTAGTATGCACTATTGAATTCTCCTTTGCCTAAAAACTAATGCAAAATAAAACCCCCACTATTAGCTAAGCATTGGCTTCCTTGTTCTTCCATGACATGCAGTAACACAAAAGGGATCTGGAGCTCAGTGTTTGGGTTCTGAGAACAGTTGTCCTAGCTCACATAAGCTATGGTAGGTTTGTACATAAGACCAGTACTGTTATGATCTTACATGTTCTGTTGATCCCTGAAGGAGAGGCCACCTGATTAGAGGGAGAGCCAGAGGAAATTTTTTGAGTATAAACATGTTTGATAGGGTAGGGTTTTCTCAGTTTGTTATGGTTTCTCAGGAGCAAATCCTAGCAACTCTTTACATTTGAGCATAGCTTTCCCTCATTTAAAATATAAATGATAGCTCTTAGACGCAAGAGATCTGTGACCTTATCCAATATCTCTGACTAAGGCAAGAGCAAAAGTTGACTAAGAGAACTTGCACCGTCTCAGACAAACCCCACTTACGTAACTCCCAAAGCACAATTGCATACCATTGGGGTGATTTTCAGCTTGTGAGAAGGTGAGTCAGGGAGTCATATGCTTATAAATTAAGTAGTTGATGGTGCCAAGGAAAATCTACTGTTTTCTTCTATTTTCTGAATTACTAAGAATGGACTTTTGTGTTGTCTTTGTCATTAAACTAGAGATGCATTCCAACAGGAAAAATACATAATACTGAAAACTTCCTGGTTATGCAGCAGGCTTGGCTTCAGTGTTCATGGTTCCCTGTGCATTGGGTGTTATTAAGAATGGCTCTTCTGCCAGGCGTGGTGGCATACGCCTTTATTCCCAGCACTCAGGAGGCAGAGGCAGGTGGATCTCTGTTAGTTCAAGGCCAACCTGGCCTACATAGTGAGTTCCAGGCTATCTCTGGCTACAGGGAGACCCTGTCTCAAAAAGTCCAAATAATAATAATAATAATCAAAACATAAATAATCAAAACATAAATAATCAAAACATAAATATCTCAGAGCAAACTCACCATGTGGGATGATTACAGTGTGGCACCTGCCAAGGAGAGTGGGAGGAATCTTCCAAAAAAGGAAACCCTAGAGGAAATGACTATACTCTTGACCACACCAGTCATTGATTTTCACCAGCTTCTAAGTGAAGAGACTCTAGAGCCCAAGACCAAACTTGTACAACACTGATAACTTACTCTCTATGAGAATTTAGAGTCAACTGATTGCAGTTCTTATCCAGGGAGAAAAATTCTTCAGACACAAAATCCAAAATTAAACTTCCAGGTTTTGTCATAGAAGGTATTAAGAAGCTTCCTAATGATTCATGTCAAAATATTAGTATATAGATAGACCAAAGCCAGGTTAGTAACTGCCCTTCAGGCTGCTATTTAAGACTCATCCAGGTGTGCTGCAGGGTACATGCAAAGCCTGATGCACCTGTATGTCAACCTCTGCATACTCAGGATGCTCATCTACACCCACATGCCCATTGCCAGCATCATGGTACTCATTTTTTCCATCAGCATGCAGTTCTGCAAGGCTCTCTCCTTCAACAGGACCCAGTCCTTGTCTTGTCCTTTTCTCAGTCCCTGATTTTTGTTTTCTTTTCAGAGAAGTGCACAGCTTGGACTTGAAAGCATTTCCTTAAGGTAGCTTCATTCTTCCTCTCTGCTCAGCTGTGAGTCATCCTTGATGTTTGTCTTTCTTTAAAGCCTTTTATACCATCCACCAGAAACCCTGCTGTTTCTGCCTTTAAAATGAATACAGGTTCCATCCATTTCTAATTCCCTCCATTTTTAATCCAAGACCACCTTAATCTAAGTCACATCATTGAACTGCATGAGCAAAAAGCCTCCTGTCTTCCTCTCTCACACTTGCCTGAGTTGGTTTAGTTTGTACCCAGCCACTGTCTTTCTTCTGCTGTTATTTATTTATTTATTTATTTTTTGAGTCAGCGTCTCATGTAGCCCAAGCTGGCCTCTAACTCCTTATATAGTCAAAGATAACCTTCCTTTATTTGACTTATTTTTGTTTTTTTTAAATATTTCTTGAAAATTTTTTTATTGCAGTTAGTGTGTGTGTGTTTGCACATTCATGCCATGGTGTGCAGGTGGAGGTCAGAGGACAGCTGTGGGAACTGGTTCTCTCCTTACATCATGTGAGTTCTGGGTACTGAATTCAGATTGTCAGGCTTGGTAGCAAGCATCTTTACCCATCTTGCTGGCCTCTAAAGATAGGTTATTTATTTATTTATTTATTTATTTATTTATTTATTTATTTAGAGAGACAGAGAAACATGTGGACCATAGAGTAGGTGTAGAGGTCAGAGGACAACTTTTCAGCAGTCAATTCTCACATCTTGTCTTTGAAACAAGTTCTCTCATTATTTCTGAGTGTATCTGAGCTTCCAGCCAATTCTCCAGTTTCTGTCTCCCATATCAGCATAGTAGTGCTGGGTCTGGGATTAAAGCCCATTTGGCTTTTCAAGGGTTCTGGGGATTGAACTCAAGTCATCAGGGTTGTGTGGCAAGTGCTTCTCCAACTGAGCCATCTCACAAGTTCCTCATATTTTTTTCTTTGAGACAGGGTTTTATGAATCTCAGATTGACCTCAAACTCACTATGTAGCTGAGTATGACCTTGAACTTCTGATCGTCCTACTTCTACTTCCTCAAGTGTTGCGATTACAGGCGTGTGCTACCATGCCTGGTTTATGTGGTATTGAAAGGAAACCCAGGGCTCCATGCCTGGTTTATGGGTGTTGAGGATGAAACCTAGGGCTTTGTGCATACTGGGCAATCATCCTATCAACCGAGCTACATCTCCAGCCCCACGTTTATTATGTTTTTGCATTTTATTTATTTTGTGAGTGTGTGTTTGTGTGGGGGGGTGGAGGTCAGAGGAAATTTGTGGCAGTTGGTTCTTTCCTTCCACCATGTAGGTCCTAGAGATCAAATTCAGGTTGTCAGACTGGAGGGTAGGCACTTTTATCACCTGAGCCCTCTTACTAGCACTTTTGTTTGTTTGTTTGTTTGTTTTTTGAGACGGGATTCCCTGTAACCCAGCTGGCCTGAAACTCACTATGTAGACCAGACTGGTCTCAGTCTCACAGACCACCTGCCATTGCCTCCCAGTGTGCTGAGATCAAAGGTGTGCGCCACCACACATGGCTCCCTCGTCCTTAAGTTTTTAAATTGCTCTTTTTATACTATTCTTTTCTTTGGCTTTTTTCTAATGATTTTTTTCTTCATTTCTGAAGGAATTCCTTTAACATTATCTTTATTTTATTTTTAATACACAATAACGATACATATTTGTGGGATACAATGTGATATTTTGATATATAAATACAACATATAAAGATCAAATTAGGGTAATTAGTATATCTGTTGCCTCAGCCATGTGTCATTTCTTTGTGGTAACATTCAGATTCCTTCGAGATTTCTTAAAATACCCAATATAGATTGTTGTAAATATAGTCACCCCTCTGTGCTACAAAACAGAAATTATCCCTCCTATCTAAATGTAATTTTGTAGCGATGAGCAACCTCTTCCTACATTGGCCTCCCTTACTAGCCTCTAATAACCACTGTTTTGCTATTTCTATGAGATACAAGATGTTTTGAGCCCAGGTGGTGCACATGCCTTTAGTCCCACTACTTGGAAGGCAGAGGCAGGCAGCTCTCTGTGAGTTCAAGGCCAGCCTGGTCTACATAGTGAGTTCTAGGCCAGCTGGGGCTATAAGGAGACCCTGTCTCAAATAAAAGATTTTAAAAAAATGATGTTTTGAGAGTGAGAACCTGTAGGACTGTCTTTGTGTTTCTGGCTTCCTTTTGGTGTGCTCCCTCTATATCAGAAGTGTCGCTTCTGCTCCCGGAACCCTTTAATGGCTCTTTGTGTCATTTTCAAGAAGTCTAGAATCCTTACCATGGCATCTATGATCTGGCTCCCTGTTCCCTCTCAAATCTCTTACCTCTCTCTTTCACTCAAGTCACAGGGATGTTCACTGTTCTTCAGACACACCAGGCACTCTAACTACAGGCTCACTGTGGTGCTATTTCCTTGGCCTGGAGCATGTTTCCCAAAATCCACAAGCAGCTTACTCCCCAATTCCTCAGGGTCCTACCCAGACGCACTATCTGGACTACCTTCTCCAAATGTTCCTCCTCCGATTGCACATCCACATTCAGATCCTTTCCAGCTGTTCTGGACCCATTAATCTACCAGGTTTTATGTCTTACCACTCACCACCACCTGAAATATTGTTGGTCTGTTGTTGTATCCCCATATTAGAATGAAGCACAGTTGAGAGCAGAGACTCAATTCCTTCCGTGTTGCACGCCATCTCTCAGGCATTGTTGAATGGGAAGAATGGATGAATAAGTGAGTAAAGAATGAATGAGTCATGGAAAGGCATCTAGTCATCCTAAGCCTCTCTGGGCAAATAGCTTTGGACCCTTTGCAGAGCCACACTGCAGGAGGCCTCTGTCCATCCCAGCTACAAGCTTGCCTTAGCTTCTACTTCACCACAGTGGAGCTGTTCTGGCAGAGCGAAGGTGAGCTGTGGCAGAGATGAAGCCATGAGGTGTTTGGGATGCTGCTTGGGGAGTGTGGGCACCTTGGAATAAGTCACCCAAACCAGTCTACCTGGAGTGAGGCCAGGCTTCCTGCTGAATAGACTTAGGGATTCATGGGAACTCCCAAATTCCCATTCTGTGTGTCTGCTGAAGAGGTTTGCAAAGAAGATGCAGGGCAGGCTAAGAGTTCTTGCTAAGGCAGTGAAACAAAACATCCCAAAACTGATGTTTTGTCATGAAGCCAGCAACTATGTAGAACTTACTTTTGGAGTCCTCCAGTCATTCAAGAAACATATACTGGACAGGTGCTATGTGCCAAGCACCATGCAAGAGTTGTTTTAGGAGCTGGTTTCCTGAGATATTGACCCCAGGGAGGGGCGCTGGTCAGCTCAGGAGAGTTCCCAATCTTCCCTTTTTCTCCTTGATGGAGGCAGCTGCAGATATCCCTGATGCCTGTGCCCCTGAGGTTGCTGTTGAACCAAGGAGCCCCGTGTAGGCCCTGGAGAGTCCCATCACTTCTCCTCATCATGGGACTACTTGTATTTCTAACTCCCTGAAGACTGACCCAACACCTGTTGCCCTTGGATTTGGACCCAGACTTCTACCTATTAATGCCCTGAAGCCTGTCCTTGGCACTGGCTTGTGACTTTCTATAGCGAAGATAACCCTGCCAAGAGAGAATGCAGAAAATAGTATAAGATATGCTTCTAGAGGGTAGGTTTTTAGGGGATGCCAGTCAGTATTGTGGTTGAAGAGACCTCCAGCCGAGATGAATGAGGGTCAAATTATAAACAACTAGCCATGTTGAGATTTGGAATGGAGCTTAGCTCCTGAAACTGGAGCTCAGGCACTAGTGTTCAGGGCCAGACCAAACAGTAGCAGAGGTGTCACTGGGTGCCAAGGTCTGGAGGCCATGTGGGAATCCATGGACCCTTCCAAAGTGCATGACAACTCAATCCACCCACCTTAGACATGGAACCACAGGGCCAGCTTGTACTTCCTGGGATTGCCTGGACTTGTGTGATGGTTGTCTTCTCTCTGGGGGCTGGAGGGGTGAGATCACCTGTAAACACTTGAGTGTACATCTGAAACAGCTGGGTGAGGCTAAGAGCACTCAAAGGCTGGTGTGATCTCATTTCCAGAATTTGGCCACTCCCTGCTGCCCCATTCTACCCATCCTGAGGTCTGGTGAGGATAGCCCAGAGGGGTTGGTATTGTCTTCACAAGAAAGATAAAAGGACAACATTACTTCAGATCTCCTCTAGGGGTGTTTCCAGGCCTGCTGCTCCCAGGCCAGGAAAGCTGTCTTATAGGCTTTCAGAGACCTTGATTGTTCAAGAACACTGGGAGCCCTGAAAACAAGACTTGCATTTTTCTGGATGTATTCCCACAGGATATTTTGGTGAGAACACAGAGGAGCTAAAAGGTCAGTGAGAGGTCTGTTTTTCACTGCTATGGACCTCTGACTGCACATCAGATTCCTTGCAAGGAATCTGGTGAGTGACAAAGACAAGTAAATCATGGGCCTCAAAATATCTGAAGGAGAGCTATTGATCTGGGCTTCTACCTCAGATATAAAGGGAGAGGAGATGGACGAAATCTTCATCTTGTTATTTAAAAGCAGTCTTTTCTTTGTCTTTTTAAACTGTAAGACTTAACTTGGCTGTCACGGGTTGCTGAGGTCTGAACATTTGTTCCATCAAAAGCAGGATTGCTTCAGCACTGAGGTGGTAAAATAATACACAAAAGCAGGGAAATTAATACCTGGAACCCAGCATCTCTGGTGCCTACAGTCAGCAACTTGAAACACTGAAGACAGCATTCTTGGGACAGACACTGCCATTTTCATGAGTGGCCCTGTTCCAAAAGGGAGACGTGAGGCACCTCAATGCAGGTCATGAGTCAGGTCAGCAACAAAACGGGACAGGGCAGAGGAGTGTGAGGTGAAGGTGGTGGGCACTGACTGTAACTGACAGAAGATACCTACCCCCATACACCCATACAGGAGAGAAACCTTCAAGGTCCTGGAGTCTGAAGTAAGTAGGAAGAACAGGAAATCTGACCTATGAGCACAAATGTAGCCTGTCACATTTGAGTCTGACAAGTAGGGGAAGGGCAATCATAGCAAGCCTTAGCTTGCCCTGTCTCCCACATCAAGAAAACCGAGTGGGGACTAGCGTGTTGACTTAATGGGTAAAAGTATTTGTCATCAAGCCTGACGACCTAAGCTTGACCCCCGGAACACATATGGTAGAAAGAGCGAACTGACTCACTCAAATTGTCTTTAGACCTCCACACACACATGCCCCTACACAAATGCACAAAGTAAATTTAATAATTTTTGGGCGGGGGGGCTTTTTGAGACAGGGTCTCCTTGTAGCCACAGTTGGCTTAGAACTCACTATATAGATCAGGCTGGCCTTGAACTCACAGAGCTCCACCTGCCTCTGCCTCCTGAGTGCTGGGATTAAAGGTATGTGCCACCACACTTGGTTTAATAATATTTTTTAAAAATGTTTTTATTTTATGTGTATGAGTGTTATGCCTGCATGTATGTAGTGCACCCATGTCATGCAATGCCTGCAGAGGCCAGAAGCAACCTGTGCTCTTATCCCCTGAGCTATTTCTCCAGTCCTTAATAAAATTTTTTTAAAAGAAAGAAAACTGAGTGGCTTACCCTTTCCCTTTTCTTAATATTTTCCTAGGAGTTCTCAGTCCTCCTACCTTACTCTCTACCTTTCTTTTGATGGTATGGCTCTGCTGACCAGTGGGGGTTAACTTACCTCATAGCCTCACTTTCCTTTATGGATCACAGAGGACTTCCCAGCCTTTACCTCTCTATGGATGTGGGTTGTTTATACATTAATAAACTCTCACCAGGGAATTATTAGAAATTGCTGGTTTCTTGGCTCAAGAGCAATTTCCTTTCCCATTGGCTCCATTCTATCTCATAATTTCCTGTCTACTTTTTGTTTTTCATATTTGCTTCTCTCTGTGTGTTTTACCCCAGTCACTAGCAAACCTCATGGGTGTTGATCTGAACTGAGCAAGGCCACATTTTCCAGCACCTGTCTGTAGGACTTTTGTGGAAAGGTGTAGATTGGGATTGATCACTAGGAAATGTGTATGTGAGCACTCAAGTTTTTTGTTCCAGCTGCCTCCTGCCACCTTCTTCCATGCCTGTCCCACCATGTTGGACTCTTATCCCTCTGGAACCATAAGTCCAATACTTCTCCTTCTATAAGCTGCCTTAGGTCACGGTATATAATCACAGCAACAGGGAGGTAATTAATAGAGTCATCAACAGTCTTACTTAGCTGTGGACCCTGAATGTGACAGTACCCTCTGGCTAGACAAGATGTGCCCCTAGTGCAGTAAAGGCAAGTCTGTTATGGAGGTAGCCAACTGCTTTTTGTATTTGAGACCTGCTCCACAGGAAAGAATCTACATCTGATACTATAAAACTGGTGGTTGAGAAGTCATAGAACCTAGTGAGGAAGCTACTGTAGTTGTTTTCCCAAATGGATATGATGTGTCCATCAAAATGCCTTCTAAATAACTGTGTTTATGCCCATAGGTTAGTACTTCTGTCAGCTTTGATAAGAGGAACTTCTTTTTGCAGTGGGAATCAGTAACTGCAGAGACTCATAACTGGTCAACGTGCTGAGAATAAGTCACTGTTGAATGCTCAGCCACAAATGGAATATCTATATCATCCTTTCCAAGGCTCAGGGGACATTGTAGAAAAGGTGGAAAAAGTGTAAAAGCTGGAAGGAGAGGGGCAGTGGTGTGGAATGCTGACTTCTGGGCATGACATGGGTTTGCGCCTTGGAACCCATAGCAACTATGAGCAACTATGATTACTTGCATGACTGGGCCCATTAGCATCCTGTTGTGGAGAGGGGTTCATGGGGCCCCACCCCTCCCTGAGGATTTATACACAGTTAATGGTTGATGGGGGGGGGAGAGACATTTTCTTCAGTGGTATACTTAGTAGTTTACCCAGTGGTGAAATGCTCATGTTCCTGTAAACAAGCTCTCACTCACGCTCCTGTAAGCAACCTAATGAAGCTTACTGGGTCATTAAAAAAAAAAAAAAAAAAAAGACATGAGTGAGATGACTCAGCAGACAAGGGCACTTGCTGCTAAGCCTGACAACCTGTGTTCAATACCCAGGATCCAAATGGTGGAAGGAGAGAGCTGAATCTGACCTCCTGTGAACTGTGGCATGTACCCCCAACTTCCCCACAATAAATAAAATTATAAAAATATATGAAACTAAAAGGGGGCTAGTGGGGAAGAAAAGGGAATTATTGGGAGAGGGGAGAAGACAAGAGATAGAAGGATGAATATGAATGAAAGACAATAAGTACGTATATGACAATGTCATAATGAAACCCATTATGAGGTATAATTAACATATTCTAGTGCATTTAAAAACCACCATTCTTCAGAAAACACACTTCAAGTGCTCTATAGCAACCTGTAGCTCATGTCACTGCAAAAGAACATTTTGATATTACAGGACACTTTATTGTAACTCTGGTCTGGAATGACACTCTCACATTAAATTTAACCTTTGCACACTGAATTTGGTGAACCTTTATCCAAGTGTGACTGATGAAATGATGTCCTGCTACATTATTCTCAGCTTTTTTGGGAGGGATGCTAAATTTAAGATCTGTTCTATGAAATGCATAAAAATTCAATAAAAATATACATAAAAAAGAGGATATGAAGTTGGGGAAGGGCAACCCATCCTTAATACACTGTAGCTTTCTGTCTGAGTTTTGTTCTTTCTCCTGGGTTTCATGGTCCATGCTCTCTGACTTGGAATGAGCACTTTCTTCAGTCACCACAGTATTTTATCTATCTATCTATCTATCTATCTATCTATCTATCTATCTATCTATCTATCTATCTATCTATTTATTTATTATTTAGAGACAGGGCTTCCCTCTGTTGCCTGGGCTAGCCTGCAACTCACTATATAGCCAAGTTTGGCCTCAAACCTATGGCAGTCTTCCTGCTTCAGCCTCCCAAATGCTGGGATTATAGGCATAAGCTACCCCTCCCCCCCACCAGTGTAAGCACGTTTTGATTTTTTTGCACATGTACTCACTGTGAAGAATTGTGGCTATTATTAGTAGTTGCTTGGGGTTTAGATTTTTAAAAAAATATTTATTATTTTTATTTTATATATATGAATGTATTGTCTGCATGCATGTAAGTGTACCTGTGTCATGCAATGTCTGTGGAGGTCAGAAGATGGCTTCAGATTCCTTGAAATTGAAGTTATAGTCGGTTGGCAGCCTCCACGTGGGTGCTGGGAATCCAACCAGGGTCCTCTGCAAGAGCAGTTAATGCCATCTCTCCAGCCCCAGGGTTTATCTTTTAAGCCCAGTGTCTTTTTCTACTAGTTCTACATTAATGGCTTTAGAGAGTAAATACTAGGAGTTTGCACTAAAACCATTCTTATTTGGGCTGCTGAGATGGTTTAGCCTGTAAGGCCGCCAAGTCTGATGACTTGAGTTTGATCCCTGGAACCCACATGCTGAAAAGAAAGAACAGACTTTCAGGAGTTGTCATCTGACCTCCATACTCCCACTGTGGCACACATGTCACCTTCCCCCTACCCCATAAATAAATAAATAAATAAATAAACAAATAAATAAATGTAATTCAAAACAGGTCAGTCTAGGGAAGGGCTTGAGGAATGCAGCAGCAGGCACCCTGTTCCTCAGCACTCTCCTCTCGCTCTCCAGGGATGCAATTGAATTTCAGGCAGGCGATGGGAGCACTGTGGGCGGTATCTTTGCTAGAGAAAATGATCGCTTGCCTAGAGGTGGACACCAAGAACCACTACTGGCTACGCATGCCCTACATGACAGCGGAGCAGGAGTAGGGCCATGACATGGTGTGCAGGACCCAGGCATTTGGGGCCATCAAGGCGGCAACCACTTCCAAGTTCCCCCCACATGGATATGTTGCAGACCAGCTCACCCATCTCAACTACCAAGAAACGGTCCTAACTTGGAGCCATCAACCATCAAGTTTGTATATAACAGACTGTCTGGACCCAGCCTTAGGAGCTGAAATTACTGTAATTTTTGTAACAACGGTGACCCCTTAGACCAGAGTTTTATTAAAACAAACATGAGTTGTAGTTGTTTCCTACAGAATATTTGGGGCTCTATCCAGGGATTTTATTATTTTTAAATTTTAAAAATTTAAAAAATTTTAAATTTCTTTTATTTTATGTGTATGTGTGTATTGCCTGCATGTAGGTAAGTGCACCCGTGTTGTGCAATGCCTGCGGAGGTCAGAAGAGGCTGTTGGATCCCCTGGGACTGGAGTTACGGACAGTTGTTAGCTGCCATGTGGGTGCTGGGATTTGAACGTGGGTCTTCTGCAAAAACAACCAGTTTTCTTAACCACTGAGCCATCTCTCCAGCCCATATCCAGGTATTTTGGCTTATGCCTATGATCCTGGAACTCTGACAGAGGCAAGAAAGTCTTTGCTTGTGCAAGGACAGCCTCAAAAAAGCCAATAATAATAATAATAATAATAATAATAATAATAACCATTTGGGGTTCTAACTTCTCCTGACACGTATAACTGCAGATCTGTTGTTTTTTGTTGGTGTTTTCTGGTGTCAAATTTGCAGCAGCCCTGCCTCTTGTCTCCAAGTGCTGTAATTACAAGCATTACAAGTCACCAGACTATAAAACTTTTTTTTGTTTAATAAAAGCTTGAAGAAAACAATAAACTGATGGGAGGCTTTGTTGAAAAAAATTTATATCAAAACAAAACAAACCCTCTCTGTTTTGGAATTTAGCTGAGTTATCCTGGGAACAGGCTCATCCCTACATTAACACAGGTCTGAGTCAGTGAGGTGCCAGACACTTAAGGGTCTTTATTGCTCATCTTCTGGTGCAGACTGCCTTAGGCAACTGTAGTCACGAGCTCTTGTGGGGAGCTAGAAGTCCTGCCTTTGCTCAAAGACAGCTTCTATTGGAGATAGGGAAGAGAGAAAGGGTAGTGTAGGAGTCAGAAAAAGGGCTGAGTGGTGGGTGAGCACTCTGGAGAAAGAAAATTGACCCAAAGAGCATCCATCATGTCTCTGGCTCTGGTACCTTCCTGTCACATGTAATATTTGGCACTGTAGGTGTGTTGGTCCACATAGATGGTCATGGAGTCAGCCACAGGATCTGGGAGTTTGTGGCTCCCGCCTGTTCCAGGTACCCTGTGCTATGCTGAGCTAGGCGATTTGTTGTACCTTGGGGCCAAGGAGGTAGCCTACATTTACTTCCTTTCTTTGTCTCCCTCATATTGGTCTTGATAAGATGCCACCGCTGCTGCTGCATCTCTGGCTTTGCCTACTATGCACCAGCTCCCTTTCATCCTGGCTGCTTTCTACTGCCCCAGGCTGTGGTCGGGCTCCAAGATTTCACTCTGAATTGCCTCCTACACTGTGCTGAGACCATTTGTCATACACTGATTGGACTCTCACACCATATGCTGAGCTGTCCCAAAAGGCAGAAGCCCTCTTTACTCACTCAGACTCCCACACCCCATGCCAGGTTGCCCTCTAGCAGATACACTCCTGCTCTTCTACCTGGGCTCTGACATCCCTGAACCATCCTCTATGCAGGTGTCTGTCTTCTGTCCAAGTTCTAACACTTTGGGGGCTACCACACCACCATACTCCTTTTATATGGTGGTCATTATGAACAAGAATACTATAGCATAAATGTGAAAGTCAGGGGACAACTTTGTGAGGTACATTCTTCCCTTAACACCCTTCTACCATGTGGGTTCTGGAGATTCAACTCAGGTCAACAGGCTTGGCAGCAGGTGCCGTAACCCACTGAGCCATCTTGATGTCCGTAGTTTTGAAAGATAAGGTCTATCTATGTTACTCAGGTGGCCTTAAGCTCTGAATCTATCTACCTCACCCCCTAAATGTTAGAATTGCCTAATTCCTTTGTAATTTATTTTAAAATTATATTTGGGGGGCTGGATTTGTAGCTCAGCGACTGAACACTTATCTGGCATGCATGAATTCCTGAGTTCAGTCCCCAGGACCTACTACAAACAAACAAAAGGATGAATTTCCATTTTACTTTGTATACTTGCTTTTTTTTTCATTAATATTTAGCTCTTTTATGATATTTCTCACTGCTTCCTTTCTCTACCTTTGTTTTCATTTCTGCGATCTTTCTTCGTTTTTGGCTCCTTACACCTCTTTGAAAATGTGTGAGATCTAGTTTTCTCTTCTGTTTTCTCTTCCTTTCTACTCTGGAACCCATACTTCTTTGTGCTCTTCCTTTACTCCAGCTCTTTTCCCATCAGCTATTTATTTATCTAATTTTTGGTCTTTTTGAGACAGGGTCTCCCTGTAGCTCCAGCTATCCTGGCACTCACTATGTAGACCAGGCTGGCCTTGAACTTACAGAGATCTGCCTGCCTCTGCCTCCTAAGTACTGGGAAGTTTACCAGCAATTCCCTGATTCCTTATATCAGTCCTACCTGGATGCTTTTGAATTTTCTCTGGTTTACCTGTTTGCTGGATGTTCCTTCAGGGGACACATTTTTAAAAAAAATTATCTATAATTTTATGTGTATGAGTGTATTGCCTGCATGTATTTAAGTGTACCTGAGTCGTGCAATGCTCATGGAGGTCAGAAGAGGGTGTCAAATTCCCCTGGAACTGGAGTTATCGATGGTTGTTAGTCATATGGGTGCCAGGAACTGAACCCAGGTCCTCTGCAAGAGCAGCCAGTGCTCTTAACCATTGAGCTGTCCCCCCCTGGGGGACACGTTTTTAAGATTAAAAAAAATTTATTTGTGTGTGTGTGTGTGTGTATACCACATGTGTGGAAATGCCCAAGGAGACCAGAAGAGGGCTTTGGATCCCCTGAAGCTGGAGTTACAGGTGGTTGTGAGCCCTCCTGTGTGGATGCTGGGAGCTGAACTCTGGTTCTCTAAAAGATCAGCAAACACTCTTAACCACTGAGCCATCCCACCAGGGGACACACTTTTGCTGGCATTTTTCTCATACTTCTTTTTACTAGGTTGCTTCATTTCTCCCAGTGAGATCTCCATTCTGTCCCTCCTACTGCTAACAGTTCTGATAGCACTGATGCTCACTTCATGTTTGGCCTCTGGCCTATAAGAAATCTGCTCTGGTGTTTTCTGGTATCTGTTGGTCTTGGGCTGTTTTTACTCTCCTACCTAACTCCATTCCATCCCAAGGGGGCTCCCACTTCACAAAAATTGTGCAATGACATAATCATTTTGAGTATCTTTATGTACTTTTGGTACCTGTGATTGTAATGTTTCCTAGTTTGACTGAAAATAGTGTTTGCATTTTCTCCATTGATATTATTTGTACCATTTTTCTTTTACCGTTTTGGTTTTTTGTATTTAATAGTTTCTTTTTTTGCCTTTTTTATATTTTATTTATTTTTTATTTTATGTGTATGTGTGTATTGCCTGCATGTAGGTAAGTGCACATGTGTCATGCAATGCCCATGGAGGACAGAAGAGGCTGTCAGATCCCCTAGAACTAGAAGTATGAACAGTTGTTAGCTACCATGTAGGTGCTGGGATTTGAACCTAGGTCTTCTGTGAGAACAGCCAGTGTTCTTAACTGCTGAGCCATCTCTCCAGGTCCCTTTTTTCTTTGTGTGTGTGTGTGTGTGTGTGTGTGTGTGTGCATGCTGTGTGTGTGTGCACACACTGTGTGTGTAGGTGCCAGAGGAGGCCAGAAGAGAGTATGGATTTTTTGGAGCTGGAGTTACAGGTGGTTGTCAGCTACCCAATGTGGGTGCTGGGAACTGAACTCAGCAAGAGCTATTGTTATGGGAAAATTCTTTGAACACTAAAAGATCAAACATTTACCCAGGAGAAAGCTCAGTTATTCTTTCCCCATGCACAAGGTCCCAGAATGAGCAACTAAGACTTTTAGATTTTCTGGGCTTTGAGCAGAAGTAGAGATGGGAATTAAATAGGCATTTTTACATCATCATTTTATAGCTGGCACCTGGGCCCTAAGTTTCTTTTCATGATGGGCCCTGATACCTCAGGAAAATCACTTCCTGAGTACACTCAGTCATCATAGCTTACAAAGTAGATATCCTAGGTACGGGTCAGGATGTCTGCTGCCTTTTGCTCTATAACTAGGCCACTGTAATTAGGTTAGGAATCAGTCAAATGGCATTGCAGTTTACAAAAAGAGATATCATTGGCAGAAGTTTAGATATCTGACACATTTGATCCACACTTTTCTTGGACTAATTGGGTCAGGTGCCTCATTAAACCATTTGGTGAACTTTTCATTCTCTTAGTTTTACGTCTTTATCAATAGTCAGACATAATGAATGGAAGGCATCACAGAGTTCCAAGATATTAGAGTAATAAAACATCTCAGGGAAGTGAAAACATCACAGAACAATAAACAGCATTCCAGGGTTACATTTCAAGGTATCTACCTAGTAAGTGAAGCAAAAGGAAACTACAAAATAGTCCAAGTTTAAAAGAATATAGAAAGTTAGAATATAACTTTTCCTTATCACTATTAACCACTGAGCCATCTCTCTAGCCCCCTAGAATTACACTTTTTAAAAAACATTTTATTTTATTTTATTTTATTTATTTTATGTGTACAAGTGTTATGTCTGCATGTAAGTGCATCTGTGTCATGCAGTGCCTGCAGAGGACAGAAGAAAACATCGGATCCCCTAGAACTGGAGTTACAGACAATTGTTAGATGCCATGTGGGTGCTGGGATTCGAACCTGGGTCTACTGCAAGAGCAGTCAGTGCTCTTAAACTGCTGAGCCATCTCTCCAGCTCTAGAATTACACTTTTTTTTTTGGTCTTTTTGAGACAGGGTCTCCCTGTAGCCTGAGCTGTCGTGGAACTCACTATGTAGACCAAGGTGGCCTTGAACTCACAGAGATCTGCCTGCCTCTGCCTCCCAAGTGCTGGGACTACAGGCGTGTGCCACCATGCTCAGCTAGAATTATCCTTTTTTTATTGTAGTTTTCTAATATATTTCCATATATAGGATTAGTTTTCCCTTGTCCTCTTTTTTAAGAATTTCTCTGTGCTGGGTGTGTTGGTTCACACCCGTAATCCTAGCCCTGGGGAGGTAGAAGCAAGTGGATCTCACGAGGCCAGCCTAGTCTGTATAGCCAGTTCCAGGCCACCTGGGACTACATAGAGAGCCTGTCTTAAACACACACACACACACACACACACACACACACACACACACTTTCTTGACTGTTTTCCACAAGAACTTTAGAATCAACATGTCTAACTAATGATGAAAAATGAATAATCTTCCTAACCAAGATTTTTCCATTTCTATCAAGAGAGCTTAAGAAAAATTTAAACATGTCTTGTTCATTAAAGTTTAATTTGTTTTTCTATAATTATGATTAAGGAAGAATATTTTTATGTTTGAATTGGCCATTTATTTTGTGAATTGCTTGTTTATAAGTTACTGCCAAAAATTTACTTAAGCTGTTTTTTTTTTTTTTTTTAATTTACTCATAGATGTTACAGAGTTTGGATACTAATTTGTTGTCAGTCACCGGAATTGAAAATACTTTATCTCCGTCCATAGCTTGTGCCTTACGGGTACAATTTGATGTTTACAAGTTCAAGGGACTGGGAATGTAGTTCAGTTGGTAGAGTGTTTACCTAACATAGAGGAAACCCTTGGACCACATAAACTTGGCGTAGTGGCTCATGCCTGTAATCCCTAGCACTAGGAAAGTGGTGGCAGGAGGCAGGGGGATCAGAAGTTCAAGGTCATCTTCAACTACATAATGAGTTTGAAGCCAGCCTGGGATACGTGAGACCCTGTCTCAAAAAACAAACAAAATAGGTCAATATTTTTCAGATTTATTATAACTGTTAATATGTATGAATTGTACAGATTAGTGGGTTTCACTATGGCATTTATATACATGCATATATCACATTTTGATCATGTCTACCTTCCTTTCACTTCTCTACTTGCCCTCTTCTCTCCCAAGTGTTTCCTTTTGTGTGTGTGGGGGGGGCGGGGGATCTTTTTGAGACAGGGTCTCTCTGTAGACCCAGCTGGCCTGGAACTCACTATGTAGACCAGGCTGGCCTTGAACTCACAGAGATCCACCTGCCTCTGCCTCCTGAGTGCTGGGATTAAAGGCGTGCACCACCGTGCCTGGCAACTTTTTAAAATATAATAATATTCATTGATCTTTTCTTTTCTGGTGAATAAAATTGAATACTTAATTGAGCTGGAGATATACCTCAGTGATAAAACACTTCCTAGTATATGTGAGGCCCTGGAATATATACAGAGCATTGTAGAAACAAACAAATACCCAACCAACCAACCAACTAACCAAAAAAACATTTTATTGAGATCAGAAGGCTTTTTTATGACATTTTTAACTTGTCTTGCAGTACTAGGGATCAATCCCAGAGCTTTACACTTGGTAGGCAAGTACTCTACCACTGAGATACACTTCCAGATCTCACATTTTAAAATAGTTTTTCATATTTTAGTACGTTAATCCATATAGAATTCATGCTTGTATTTAATATGTAGTAGTATTAAATTTTTTTCAACATGGTTACTGAAAATGAACTGTTGAGATATTTTGAGTTTCCACAAACACATGTGTCTGCCTCTGGGCTTTCTGGTCCTCCCCCTTAGTTGCTTTATTTCCCCATATTAATATCACACTGTTTTAACTGTTTTTTCCTTTTGAGACAGGGTCTCATGCAGCACAGGCTGGCCTCAAATTCTCTATGTAGTAGAAGAAGACTTTGAACCTCTGATTCCCTTGCCTCCACCTCTGGAGAGGTAGAGTTATAAGCGTACACTACCACATCCAGTTTTATGCAATGCTAAGGCTCAGACTCTCGACTTTGTGCATGCTAGGAAAACACTAATAATTGAGTACATTCCCAGCCAGCGTTTCAACTATTATTGCTTAACAATATGTCTGGGTGTACGAGCCAAGATTCCTCATCTTATTTTTCTTGTTTTCTCAGATTTTCTTGATTTGAAATTGCATTGGAGATGGGCAAGGTGGTGCATGTCTATAGTCCCAGCAATTAAGATGCTGAGATGGGAGGATTGCCACCAGTTGGAGGCCAGCCTCAATGACATAGTGAGACTCAGTCTCAAAAAAGAAAGACAGAAAGATGAAAAAAAAGAAGTTTGCATTGGATTAGAAAATAATCTGAGTGACACGTGCTTTTAGCCTCAGCACTTGGGAGGCAGGAGGATCTCTCAGTTTGAGGCCAGCCTGGTCTACATAGTGAATTTAAGGCCAGTGGTGTATATAGTGAGTTCCAGGACAGCCAGTGGTACAAAATGAGACTCTGTCTCAAAAAAAATCTGGAAAAAATAAACATCTTTATATTTTGTTTCACTGTGGGTGCTTGCTATGTAATGACATGGTACATTTCCCTTTGAGATTCTAAATACTTTGAATGAGGTTTATAAAAGTTCTCTTTCATGACAGTAATTCCCAGACACTTTATGTTTTACTATTATCAAATGACAGTAGGGGTGCATTTCCAGCGTTTCAACTATTATTGCTTAACAATATGTCTGGGTGTACGAGCCAAGATTCCTCATCTTATTTTTCTTGTTTTCTCAGATTTTCTTGATTTGAAATTGCATTGGAGATGGGCAAGGTGGTGCATGTCTATAGTCCCAGCAATTAAGATGCTGAGATGGGAGGATTGCCACCAGTTGGAGGCCAGCCTCAATGACATAGTGAGACTCAGTCTCAAAAAAGAAAGACAGAAAGATGAAAAAAAAAGAAGTTTGCATTGGATTAGAAAATAATCTGAGTGACACGTGCTTTTAGCCTCAGCACTTGGGAGGCAGGAGGATCTCTCAGTTTGAGGCCAGCCTGGTCTACATAGTGAATTTAAGGCCAGTGGTGTATATAGTGAGTTCCAGGACAGCCAGTGGTACAAAATGAGACTCTGTCTCAAAAAAAATCTGGAAAAAATAAACATCTTTATATTTTGTTTCACTGTGGGTGCTTGCTATGTAATGACATGGTACATTTCCCTTTGAGATTCTAAATACTTTGAATGAGGTTTATAAAAGTTCTCTTTCATGACAGTAATTCCCAGACACTTTATGTTTTACTATTATCAAATGACAGTAGGGGTGCATTTCAGTTTCCATTAGTCTAGCATTCTTCACATTTGTATCTTTTGCCATATGCATTTGCAGTTCTTCCTAGAGGAGGACTATAGTCCTCCCTCAGTTTAAAAAATATTGTTTTGCCTACCTGTATGTAAGTGCACCCATGTCATGCAATGCTCATAGAGGTCGAGGGTATTGGATTTCCTGGAACTGAAGTTATAGGCTGTTCTTAGTCTCCATGTGAGTGCTGGAAACTGAACCTGAGTCCTCTGCAAGAACAGCCAGTGCTCTTAACTATTGAGCAATTTCTCTATCTTCCTCCCTCAGTTTTGATGTTGGACTTAACCATATAATTTTCTTTAGAATGGGGAATGTGGGTGGAAATGACTATGTGCCAGTTGAAGACCGTCTCGTCTGTACCCATGGGATTTCAGTTTATTTGAGATGACTGCATATTAACACATAGAGGTCAATGCTGTTTAAGGAAGAACTTATACACCAGGCATGGTGGCCTTTAATCCCAGCCCTCAGGAGGCAAAGGCAAGTGGATCTCTGTGAGATTGAGGCTACCCTGATCCACATTATTACTTCTAAGTGGGCTGGGACTAGGGAGACCCTGTCAAGTCACAAACAGCAACAAAAAAGAAGAATTTATGACTGTGCTAGTTAGTTTTCCTTGGCTGTGATCACTTAAAGGAGTAAAGACTTGTTTTTGGCTTACTGTTTCAGAGATGTCAGTTCATAGTCACTGGGCTCCATTGTTTCTGGGCCTGTGGTGAGGCGAATATCAATGCTGGGAAGCATATGGTAGAGCAAGGTTACTTCATGCCAGCTTGAAAGAAAGATAACACGGCTGGGGACAAAATATTCCTTTTGAGGGCATATGCCCAGTGACTGCTTCCTCCAGGTGGGTCCTACTGTTTGAAAATTTTACTATCTCCCAATAGCCCATTAAGCTTGGAATACATTGTTAGGCTAATTCATTGATGAAGTTAGAGCCCTCATGATCCAATCATTTCCAAGGGCCACATTGCTGAACATTGTGGCATCAAGCTATCAGCTTTTGGGGAGACATGTAAGATCCAAACCATACTGCTTATATTCCCCAAGAGAAGAAGATGTGCCATCTTATATAGAGCCCAGGAAACAATACAGTTTTGGTCATTGTGGTGGTTTGAATGAGAATGTCCCCACAGGCTCCAAGTGTTTGGAGATTTTGTCCTCAGTTGGTGGTGCTGTTTTGGGAGGTTTTGGAAGTTGTGGCCATGCTGGAGGAAGCATGTCACTGGGGGCTGGCTTTGAGAGTTCTTAAGCCTTGCCAAATTTCCAGTCTCTTTCTGCTTCCTGTGCCTGCTTGAAAATGTGATCACTCTGCTTTCTGCTCTGGCCACCTCTGTTGCCATGCCTCCCCTGCCATTATGGACTCCTCCCAACTCTGAACTGTAAGCCAAATGAACTCTTCTTTAAGTTACGTTGGTCATGGTGTTTTCCAGCAACAGAAAATCAGGAAGCAGAAAGAAATAGGGAAAGGTTTAATACACAGTCTTTACGGGTCCATAGGAAAGGTAGCACAGGACAAAGTCAACTGTTTAGGGTTAGCTACTTTGAAGAATTCTAGCATACTTTGTGCTATGGAGGTGGTCTCTGTTTGCCTAGAATCTTGTTCTGGGGAAATTTAGGAAAGGGGAAATATTGATGAGCATGTGAGAATTAGATAAAAGGAGGTGTTTGGCATACATATGAGAGACATACTCTTAAGTAAGTTGTTTAGTTTCTTTAGCCCTGGGAGGGGTGGTCTCTCCCTAAGTATGTAAATGCTCCAAATGCCAGAGCATCAAGAATGCAGGAAACACACACACACACACACACACACACACACACACACATATACACACAGACAGACAGACAGACAGACACACACACACACACACACACACACACACACACACAAAACCCAATACACTGACCATTTCTAGGATGAATTGTGAGTTCCTGCTTGCATTCCTGAGTATCTGCCCTGTGAATACTCTCCACCCTTAGAAGCCATGAGAGGGCATCAGATCCCCTTGAAGCTGGAGTTGCAGGCAGCTGTGAGCCACCAGACATGAGTACTGGGAACTGAACTTGGGTCCTCTGGAAGAGCAGCAAGTGCTCTTAACCACTGGTAATCTCTTCAACCCTATTCCTTTCATTTTCCTGTGGGTTCCAGGGATCAAACTCAGATATCAGACTTGCACAGTAAGCACTTTCCTGCTGCGCCATCGGCCCTAACTTTTATTATTAAGATGGGAAAGGATTTAAAATGCCATATGAATGAGGTCACAAAATTCTTTAGCCTAGGGGAAATATGAGGATCAGACCAAAGTCATTCAGGTTATTTAGACCAAGCACAGGAGGTTTGCGTGGACTCCTTGACACTGTGGAGGTAAGAGAGGCTCCCAGTGAAAGCCCTTCCATGCTTATTAATAAGCAACTGTACCCGAAACATACAATATAAGTGACTGGTAACCAATCAATGTCCTGTTCTGTTCATGGCAACCAGTACAACTACAGCTGCTGGTCTGCTACAGCCTCCTTCTTGCTCTTTTGTGTATTGTTTTTTCAGTGCTGACGATTGACTCCAGGGCCTTGCACATGCTAGGCTGGCACTTACCTCTGAGCTACATCTCCAAGCTTTGTTTAAAATCTACAAATCCCGGATCACTTGGAACAACTTATTTTAAGGGAACTTACTCTGAGTATCTGGAGTTCATACTATCTTCCCAGGCACCATCCTCATTTTGGCCTGAGTAAACTCTTTGTGCACCCAGTGTGCCTCTGCTTGAATTTTAGGATGATATTTTTGGTGACCGTTCTAGTCTGGATCCCGTCTTGCCTACCCAGTCCTTGTTCTCTTTGTGGAAAGAATTCAGATGAGACACATAGACTGTGGTGTATAAGACAGATTTTGTCACAGAGCAGAGCAGAGTGCACTTTCAAAGAGTGAGAGCAATGACCAAGGAGACCACTGTGCTGATCCGCATTCTAGGTCTACATCATACTGTTTTCTAAGCAATTCTAGAGGAAGCAGCCTTTCCTGAAGCACTCTGTTCTGTCTAGAGGATTGACAGGCTGTCTCTGATTGTCTCTTATAGGTATGATTATAGGTAAACAATGGTATGACTTTGTTCTTTATCAGAAAGACTCCTGCTATGTAGTAATCTTATAAGGTTTAGGGCTGCTGGAGCCAGGCTTTGAAAATTATCCATTAATAATTTTCTGGGTAGTTCAGGATGTCGTGTCTCCCTGCAGGGCTAGAGCTATGACTCAGGCCCCATTCTTTTGACCAGTAATTAAATCCTGCTCTTCCAGTCTTTTGTGTTTCAGATTGCTGACTATGACAGAGGGGCCAGCCCCAATATCTTCTACACCTGCTAATTTCTAACTACTTCTCTAACAAAGGGACCCTCAAAGTGTCTCTCTTTGCTTCCTTGGTGGCTCTCTCCAGACTTAGCTGGGATATGGGAAATTGAACCCACTGCACTTTCCAACTCTGACTAATTCAGGGGTCAGGCCTGAGTCCTATCAGGCACTCAAGTCTCCCAGGTCTTTGGCTGAGATTGTACTTTTTAAGAGTTGTTTTCCTGGGGTGGAGAGATGGCTCAGTGGTTAAGAGCCTTGGCTGCTCTTGCAGAAACCTGAGTTCGGTTCCCAGTGCCCACATGGCAGCTAACAACAGTCTGTTACTTCAGTTCCAGGGAATCTGATGCCCTCTTCTGACATCCACAGGCATTGCACAACATGGGTGCACTTACACACAGGCAGGCAATACAGTCAAGCACATAAAATAAAAAATAATAAATAAGATCTATTTTAAAAAGTTGCTTTTCAACCTTCTCTGTGAGAATTTGGACTAGAATTCTGTGTGTATAGGACAAGTATTGCTTTCTACCTCCCTTTACAAACAAAACAGTCGAGTCTCGGAAGAAGTAAGGACTGATTAGTAGAGAGGGTTCTAAAGATTTTGTTTGGATTGATTTATAATACTTTATGAAGTATTAACACTTTATAAAATGCAGTTGCTTTTTAATTATGTTTGATTGTCCCTCACCCTCTTTAGTCTAATTTCAATAAAAAAGTCAGGTTGTGGTAGCACATGCTTATAATCCTAGTACTTGGGAAACAGAGGTACGGAGATTGTTACAAGGTTGAGGCTAGTCTGATCTACATATCAAGTTCCAGGCCAGCCAGGGTTACAAACAAGCAAAACCACCAAATATCAGCCTCCCTTCAAAAAACAAAACAAAACAAAACACCCCCCAGTGCATGAGAAAAAAGCTTTCTCTGAAGAGAAAAAACATTATTCAGAACAATATCTAAGGGGAATCTAGAACCTCAGTGAAAGTTTTAGGACATCAGTAGTGACATGCAGGGGTCTCATGGATCACCACTGGAACACTTATAGGAAACTTTCTGGAAGGTGCACATAAAATCTGCTCATTTGGCCCTTGAACATACTGTAGGCACCTGAGTTTCCAAGACAGGTAAAAGAGCAAAATCAACTCTAGGGTGATGATACCTAAAAGAGCAAAGTTCACAAAATTTACAAAGCTGTTTGCTTGGTCAGAGGTACAGCCCCACCATGGTATGTTTGGAAGAACTTTGACTTGCAGACAATCATCACTTTGTAGACAATCACCACCTGAACCTTCCTTTAAGAGACGCTCTTTCCTAAAACCTCTAGCTGGGTGGGTCTTGAGAGATGGCTCAGTGGTTAAGAGCACTGGCTGCTTTTGCAGAGGATCCAGGTTTGGTTCCCAGGACCCACATGGTGGCCAACAACTGTCTTTAACTCCCATTCCAAGGGATCGTGTTATTGAAATCAGGCAGTCAAGAGACCAAGGATTTGCTTGGAGGGTGAGAAAACTCAATTTATGCTAGTAGACCTAGAGGAGCTAATGCTCTGGGCCTCAAGTTACAGAAATCCTCAGCTTTTATAGGTCTCCCTATGTCATATCTAAACTGCTACCACATTTGTAGATTTAAATTATAGCCCATGTGACCAACAGCATGGGCATCCCAAGGCCACCAAAGAGAAATTCCTTCCTCAGATATGTTTGCAGAAACAGATATTAAGGGCAAAGTTTCAAATATTTCTCACAATAAACATTGCTGGTGCCTGGGCAGACAGGATAATTGTGAACAGGTGTTCTACTAGCTAACTGGCATTCCTTTCTCAAGACACCTCTGAGGTCTTGGGTATTCTCTGTTTTAGCAAGCATTCATAAAACTACTGTAAGCTAAGTACTATGTCCTAAAGTATAAAATTCATCATTAACTGATAAAAACAATATCAGACATACACAAAAGTAACATTAAATGCATAGGTATATTTCTTTTCCTCTATAATTGGATGCCCTCTTCTAACCTCCTTGGCCATTGTACACATGTGTTACACAAAATATTCATATACATTAAAAAAGAAAACTTCCAGCTGGCTTTATAGGTAACACCTATGTGCCTTGTCTTTCTGGTGCCTAGAAAAATGGTCTGATGTATCTGAGAATGATCTTCAACTCCAATGACAAGCCATCAGGATGGCTCAGCTGCTAGAGGCGCTTACCATGCAAACCTCACACAAGTTTGATCCCCAGAGCCCATGTAAAAGTGGAAGGAAAGAACCAGCCCCACAAAGTTGTTCTCTGACCGCCATATTGCATGCCTTAGTACATGCACACCCACATTCACACACATCATACATACATGCACACAGTAAAGGCAAAACCAAACTCCAACAACTAAAATGAGGGTCTTTTGAAATTCTGAAATTAGGATATTTGCTTACTCAGTTGGAAAGGCATGGTTTAAAACCAAACAAAAAAGAAAAGTGGGAGATGTAGCTTCATTGATACTCAAAGTCTTCTAAATGCAACATAGAGAAAGAGCAGTGGGAGTGTTGCTGAACTGAAGATGTTCTGAAACTGCTATTAGCTGCTAAGGAGGCAATTTTAGGGACAAACTCCTATATTTGCAAAGAAGAGGAAGCTGCTGCCTCTTTAAGTAACTGTTACTGTCCCTTCAAAGTCCAACTCCTCCAAGGAATCTTCCTTCAAACCAACTTCCTTGGAACTAGCCAAACCCCCTGAATCACTCAACTCATTCTGTTTAGGTGACCTATAGTAAACATCAGTTATTATAATATGAATTTTTTCACTCAGAGGCTTGTAGCATTTTTTGGAATATGTGATATATGACCCAGAACTGAGCATGCTCAGGGTGTACCCACCTCTACCTGTGATGAAAAGCCTTCAATATTTGAATATATATGCTTCCCTAGTTAAAACCCCTTGTTTTCTTTGTTCAGGGAGACATTGCTTTGAGAATTGCCTCTAGTGCTTCCTTTCCTTGCTTCAGGTTAATATGCCTCTCCACCGTTAGTGCCTGGTTGAACTTAATGGCTTTGCACTCACTTAGAGGTGAATCAAGGTGATTGGTTTCACTATTGTGTCTTCTACTGAGTTGCTGCTTCCTGGTAGTTCATTGACAGCACCAGTGCTTTAATCCCTGTGGCCTAGGTTTGATTTCTGGTCCTGGAACCACGGCATTTAAAAAAAAAAATTTATTTTATTTATTTAATAACCACATGATTTAGAAGAAGCATTTCATTTCAGCTTTAACATATTCAATAACAATTTCCAGAGCAAAGATACATCTCTTTCAAAAGTGACTGTAAAGTTTTTGGTTCACAGTTGAATAAATACAGTTACAGTTATACACTATTGAACTCAGTATAAATCCTGTAAGGCTTAATAAAATTGAATGTGTTTTTAACCTTTAAAAAAGATCTCCATTTCATTTTAAAATATACTGTTTCCTACAGAGACTCATTTTTAATGCAGCTAACACTTAGATGGTTGCACATGCATCTCTAATCTCTATGTATCCGATTATTACTAGTCACAGTCGGTTACACTCAAATCCTCACCTGAGTATGGATATAAAGTCATCAGGTAGATTTCAATGGTAATGTTTATCACCTCTACTAATTAACATTATATAAATTTTAATTCTTCATCCTCAAATATAACTTTTTTATTTATTGATTTTTTTTGTGTATATCATACAGAACATCCCAAACAATCTTATTCATCTATATACCCACTTCCCAAATGGCACCCTCCCATAGCCGCTCCCCCCCCAACCCCCACCACAGCCACTGGAGTCCATATACTCTGTAATCCCTATTACTGTCCACTGTGTTGTTAGTGCCCCCAGCCATTCTCCAGTGCTTGTCCATCAGCTGAGTTGAGTCAGCCTATCTAGAGTGCCTTGTTTTAGGAAGATCAGTTGTTCCTCATCTAGCAGCAATCAGTTGTCACTATTCCTTTAGGAAAGATTGGGGTCTACTGTTCATTTTCCCAGTTCTACACTGGGTTACTGTCTGGGAGTCTCTTGGGCCACCCTGGCCAACAACTCAAAGGAAGGTATCTCCTGTCTGGCATTGTTTCTTGTTATGTTGCCTTTAGCTATACATATGGACTCTTAAAAAATTATATTGACCCCTTTAATCTTTGGTTATACTTTCCTTTTGGGTGTTTAAGACCCTACAGTTGGCCCAGATAAACCAATTTACTTTTACTCTTAAGGCCGTTTGAGGATATGTTCCTCAGGGGTCACATGGGCTTGGGAGGAACTCCTGGCTCCTTTCTTTGACCAGTTCGTCTATGTGAAGATAAGTTAAAGGTCCTGCTCGACCATGGCAGGCTTCCCTTAGAAGCATGGAGGAAATGTTTCCTCTGTGTTGAACCTCCTCTTTGTAGACTGGACACTGGTTCAAGTCCATCTGGTGGGGTCTCCACAGCTTCCTTGATCAAGAGGACAGGTGGTGCAACCACAGTTACAGGACATTTTGAGAGATGCTCATAATCCCCTGGAACTTAGATGAACTAGGAGGGAAAGGAGCAAAAACTGTCCTTTATGTCCCTCTAACCAAATTAGTATAGGCCTCAAAGTATGGCTGTTAAACATCCAAGGTTAGTTCCACCAGTCTGGTACTTTTAATTACCATATGCCATGTAGATAAAGCTTGGGGAAAGACCAAACATTCTCAGATAAACCTTGCCTAGACAGATATTATATTCCTTGAGCTAGTTGTATGTATAATTTGTTAGTATGTTTTTGGACTAATATGGTTCCTGCTGTTTTTTTAAAACTAGCTAGGCATTATTTATCTCTCACATTGTCTAACCCCTCCATCATTGTTTCCCCCAATAAAGGTGCCCCATTTTTTCCCCTTTCTCCCTTAATAATACCCTTTGCCTATAGTCCTACTTCTCTTTATCTCCTTTCACTTTATCCCCTAGGTTCCTTCTATACCCTTCCCTCCTCCCTCCATTAAACTAACCCAACTTTTATCCATTTCTCCCTTATTGACACCTGTTTCCTACTGTTCTTCTCTTTCAAATTCTTTATTTTCCTTTACCTCCAGGCCTGTAATCCCAGCTATTTGGGAGGTTGAGGCAGAAGGATTGAAAGTTCAAGTTCAGACTAGATAACTTAATAAGATCCTGTCTTTTTTTTTTTTTTGTCTTTTTGAGACAGGGACTCCCTGTAGCCCCAGCTGACCTGGAACTCGCTATGTAGACCAGGCTGGCCTCAAACTTACAGAGATCTGCCTGCCTCTGCCTCCCAAGTGCCGGGATTAAAGGCATGCGCCACCATGCCTGGCTTATTTTTTATTTTTTTATGTGTATGCATGTATTGCCTGCATGTATGTAAGTGCACTTGTGTCCTGCAATGCCTGTGGAGGACAGAAGACGCTGTCAGATCCCTTGGAACTGGAGTTACAGACAGTTGTTAGCTGCCATGTGGGTGCTGGGACTTGAACCCGGGTCTTTTGCAAGAACAACCAGTGTTCTTAACCCCTGAGCCATCTCTCCAGCCCTAGATTTCATCTTTCTTTACTGCTGAGTAAAACTCCATCATATAAATGAACCACAGTTTCATTATTCACTTGTCAGTTGAGGGATAGTTAGGTTACTTCCATCTCTTAGCTATTGTGAAAAGAGTAGCAACAAATATGGATGTACAAGTCTCTCGGCAATAGGATGAGTTCTTTGGGTATATGCCAAGGAGTGGTATAACTGGGTCAAATGATAGGTTCATTTGTAGTTTTTTAAGAGTTCTCCACACTGCTTTCCATAGGGGTTGAACAAGTTTGCAGTCTCACCAGCAGTGGATGAGTGTTCCCCTTTCCCCACATCCTCTCCAAAATTTGGTATCATTTGTTTTCTTGATCTTAGCCAGTCTGACTGGGGTAAGATGAAATCTTAAAGTGGTTTTAATTTCCATTTCTCTAATTACTAGTGATGTTGAACACCTTTTAAGATGCTTCTTAGCCATCTTTATTTCTTCTTTTGAGAACTCCCTGTTCAGCTCCATCTTTTAATTGGGTTACTTTCTTGATTCTTTGTTTTTTTGAGTTCCTTACATATTTTGGATGTTAAACCTCTGTCAGATGTGTCACTGGTGAAGATTTTCTCCCATTCTGTGGCTTTTCTCTTCATTTCCTTGGTTGCTTCTTTTGATGTACAGAAGCTTTTTAGTTTAATGAGGTCCCATGAAAGAGCAAATGTTGAATTTTTTTTTTTTTTCGGTCTTTTTTGAGACACAGTTTCCCTGTAGCCCCAACTGTCCTGGAACTCGCAATGTAGACCAGGCTTGCCTTGAACTCACACAGATCGGCCTGCCTCTGCCTTCTGAGTGCTGAGATTAAAGGCATGCACCACCATGCCCTGCTCAAATGTTGAATTTTTGCAAAGTGAAAAATAAGGATCTAGTTTCATTCTTCTACAGGTGGAGACCCAGTTTTGGAAGCAACTGCTCTGAACATGCTCTTTCCTATAGTGAATGTTCTTGGCCCCTTTGTCAAACATCAGGTGGCTGAAATTGCATGTACTCATACTTGGGTCTTCAATTTTGTTCCATTGTTCTATGGGTCTATTTTTGTGTCAGTACCATGTTGTTTTTATGACTATATACAGTAATACAATAATACAGTTTAAAATCTGATATAGTAATTCCCCCAGCCTTGCTCTTAGTGCTCAGGGTTGTTTTGGCTATCTGAGGTCTTTTGTGCCTCCATATGAATATTAGGATAGTTTTTCTTTTCCAATTCTATGAAAAATGTCATGGGGATTTTGATTGGCATTGCATTGAATCTATAAATGGCTTTTGGTAGGATGGTCATTTTCACAATATTAATTCTTCCAATTATTGAGCATGGGAGGTCCTTCCATCTTCTGATGTCTTCCTCAATCACTTTCTTTAAAGATTTAAAATTTTCATTGTAGAGGTCTTTAATGTCTTTGGCCAGATTTATTCTGAGATATTGTGCTGGATAGCTTTAGTGTCAACTTGACACACCTGGGTTGAGGGAGCCTCAATTGGGGAATTTTCTATATTGGACTGGCCTGTGGCCATTTCTGAGGGGCATTTTCTTGATGAGCGATGTGGGAGGGCCCAGACCACTGTGGGTGGTGGCATTCCTGGCCAGGTGGACCTGTGTTGCATAAGGAAGCAGGCTGAGCAGGGGCCAGGGGAGCAAGCCAGTAAGCAGCATTCCTCCATGGCCTGTGCTCTAGCTCCTGCTTCCAGGTTCCTGCCCTGAGTTCCTACCTTGGGGTCCCTGATGAACTGTGACCTGGGAGATGTAAGCTGAATAAACTCTTTCCTCCCCAAGTTGGTATTGATCAGAGTATTTTGTCACAGCAATGAAAAAACAAACTAAGACAGATATTTTATTTTATTTTTTTGCAGTTATTATGAAGGGGAGTGTTTTCATGTACTCTTTCTCTGATTTCTTGTTATTGGTATATAGAAAGGCTATAGACTTTTGTAGATTAATTTTGTAACTTGCCACTTTATTGAACATATTAATAATTTCGGGGAGTTTTCTGGTGGAATTTTTGGCATCTCTTAGCTATAATATCATATCATCTTCAAAAAGGGATTTGATCCATCCCTTCTTTTCCTATTATTACTCCTTTAATTTCCTTCTCTTGTCTTATTGCTCTTACAAGAGTTTCAAGTACTATGTTAAAGAGAAGTGGAGATAGTGGACAGCCTTGTCTGGTTCCTGATTTCAATTGGAATGCTTTCAGGTTTTCTCCATTTAGAATGATGTTGGCTGTGGATTTGTTATATATGGCTTTAATTATGTTGAGGTATGTTCCCTCAAGTCTAATTCCCTCTAGGACTTTGAACATAATTTCACGTTGAATTTTGTCAATGGCCTTCTCTGCATCTATTGAGATGACCGTGTGGTTCTTGTCTTTGAGCCCATTTGTATGATTTATGATGTTTTTTGACTTACATATATTGAACCATCCCTGCATCTCTGGAATGAAGCCAATTTGATATTTGATCTTTTTGATGAGTGTCTGTCACCCAAGTTCTGACAGGATCTCTTGTGCTATCAAGCAAACCATATAACATATCTTTATGTGCATTTATTATTATCGTGGGAGAGGGAAGGAGAGGGGAGTAACAGAGGAATGAGTACCTAGTGCCTAGCCCCGGGCCTCCAGGCAGCCCAGCTCAGAGCCGCCCTACCAGATCACTCCATGCTCATAGTCACTGCTAGCATTCGCTCACATCTCAGGAGCCAGTGATCTTGCCCTATGTCCATAAGTGTTAGGTCATTCTGTCCTTGAGCTGCTGTGAGCCGCGTGTTCCCCATGCCATGGTTGGTGTCTTCTGTTCCAGGATGGCTCCCAGCAGCACCCCCCCTTGGAGGAACTAGCCAATTGGGAGACACTCCCCCCCTTTCCTCCACTCTTACAATCTTTCCATCCATCTTCCACTAAGGTCCCTGAGCCTTGGAGGGGGTGATAGATGTAGGGCGCTCTCTCGTGTATCATGGCTAGATAGTGGCTTCTTGGGCCTCCCCATTAGTCATCTTTAGGCTGTGGCCACTGATCTATCTCAGTGGTGTTTCTTCTACTATAAAGACAAATGGAAGGAAGTAGACACAGTTAAACAAACATGCATGTAAATACATAATGCCTAGAAGATATCCCAGTAGGTGTACTATATTCATTAAACAGTATACTTGTGATGGCGTCTCCACTAAGACCTGTAGCCTTTCTTGACACAAGGTGTTGGCCTGGTCTATAGCATCAGATGTGTGTTCCACCCCTAGGAGCAGGCCTTATCCAATCAGAAATTTATCAGTTGTACATATGTTGGTCAAGCTATTATTGCACTTGCAGGTATTGCTTGGCATGTCCATAGTGTACAGCACACGGAGTCCATCATTGAGTAGAATTATAGGGGATCCTTTCTTCCCCAACCATCTGCATCCATCTAGTGACATGGAGTGTTTTGGCATAGTCTCAGTTCCAACTCTTCTTCTTTTCCCGTGCTCACAACATACAGTGTCTTCAGCAACATGGCCTTATCAACCTTTCTAGTGTGCAACTGACATTAATGACAATAGCCTTGGTGAATTGGAGGACTGCTAGGATCTCTCTCTGACCAACATCTCATAGGGGGCAACCCACCCTCGGTACTGTAGATTTTCTTAACAGTTGTATAGTTTGGGAGTCTCTGTCTTTATCTTACCCAACCATAAAACTCCCAAGAATCTTACAGCTATAGCTGGCCTTTGCTTCTTTGGGTATCTTTCAAATGGGTTTCACATCTGTAAAACACTCGAAGGAAGGTTAACATATATTAAATCACTCATAGGCAAGGTCTCACAAAGCATGGAAAGGTTTTATCCATTTGTATTAACTTTTTTCTCCATAGCATGGATACAAGCCATTAATTTGGTTAGCTCTTTACCATTTTTAATTATCCCTTTGGAGTCATTTTGCACTTGGGGGATTTTACATGGGGTCTTTTTGTATTCTTTTATTCTTGATACATTTACAGGTGTTGGCTCCAGTTGCCTGACCCTGCACTGGGCTAAGGAGGCAGAGGGCTTCCCCTGTCCCTGATGTACTTGTGGGTTCCCTGAGTCAGGCAGGCTGTGAGTCTGCCTCCTGATGGTAGCCATACCTGTCCTCTTCCCATTGACCACACCAGGTTGCTGAGGGAGAACTTGGTGGGAAAACCTGCTTCCATCCCTAGTATAGCCTTTATCAGAAGAGAAATGCATCTTATTTTTAATCCTTGGCTTCTTAACCACCCCTTGTACAGTTTTTATTCTTCAAATGTCCTTTGTAAACTGTTCTGGTTTTAAAACCTTCCAGAAAAAACACCTTAGTGCTGAATTTGATTTTCTATCAGTTTTTTCTTTG
>NW_008360297.1:3130112-3143219 GCF_000622305.1 Nannospalax galili
TACAGTGTTCTGTTATTCTAAAGACATGTTTTACATGCTGGTCAGAATCATTTAGATTTGCTAAAGCCTCTCTCACTTTATAAAGATCCTGTCTTATTAAAGGGCTTAGCAAAACCATTAAAGCTCCATACCATTCTCGAGGTCTCAGTTGAATTAAACTTTCCCTTATATCTCTGGTGAACATAGTCTTATCTGGCCTAGTGAACTGGGTATCATATATTGCTTTTTCTCATACCTAGTTTTCTCAGTAATGCCTGCCCCTCCATTTATAGTCCTCCAGCTCCTGCTAATCATGTTAGTCTCCCTTGGTGACAGCCATGTATCTTTAATGCCTTCAACCAGTCACCCCATTGAGGACTGCTCCTCCTTGCATTGGCCTAGGTTGAGCAGCCTGTATTGCAAGGATGGATGGGTGGTTATATAACTCAGCTGTAAAGCTTCTGAAGGATTTAGACTGACTTATTTGCTCCCACGTCCCATACTCTCACAAGCCACATGGCCAGGGGCTCTCTGCATGCTTGCTTGTAAGTTTTTCCTAGTTTTAACAGTTGTAGCATGGAATATTTCCTAGCTACAGCACAGTTAGCTTTTTTTTTTCCTTCTTACTATTATTTGTCTTTTCCTTCTTACTATTATTTGTCTTTTCCTCTGAGTCCTTGGACTTTACTTGTCCTGCCTTTTTTCTGTCTCCAGCTCTGCACCTGGGTCTGCCTTTTCAGCTTTCCCCACCTGGGGCACATCTTTTATCATGTAAAGTGGCTGTGCTGTCTCTTTGGGGACTCCCTTTGGGTCCAGAGCAGGTAAAAGATTTTCTAGTCTTTGGGTAACCTTTAACAAATCTTCACATACCCGCAACATATCCCACAACATAGCTATGGCCCACGCTTCTGCTTAGCTGGCCTCTTTTTAGTTACAGATTTTATGATCCATTGTATAACCCATATGACTATCCCTAACCCCATTAAGCATATGGGTTTTGATTGGCTTCTCTCCTGGATTTGGGACTCAGAGCCCGGCTGACCCACCACAGGGGCAGTGGAACAGCAATGCTTTCTGAGACACCACATCCCCGAGGCTGTGGTTCCTTTATCTGGACAGACTATGCTAGTTTTGTGCCCAAGTTCCCTGGGGTCTCAAGCAAACCATATAACATATCTTTATGTGCATTTATTATTATCATCGTGGTGGGGGTGAGGGGAGTAACAGAGGAATGAGTATCCAGTGCCTAGCCCCGTGCCTCCGGACAATGCAGCTCAGAGCACCATCCTCATAGTCACTGCTAGCATTCGCTCACGCCTCAGGGGCCAGTGATCTTGCCCCATGTCCATAAGTGTTGGCCATTCTGTCCTTGAGCTGCTGCGTGCTGCTGCACATTCCCCATGCCACGGCTGGTGTCTTCTGTTCCAAGATGGCTCCCAGCAGCCCCCCAGTTGTCCACACTTGGCCCTGCCCCTTGGAGGAACTAGCCAATTGGGAGACAGTGGCTGTATGCAGTTTGCAAGTATTTTGTTGAGAATTTTTGCATCTATGTTCATTAAGGATATGGGTCTATAGTTTTCTTTTTTGGTTGTATCTTTACCTGGCTTTGGTATTAAGAGTGATGCTGGCTTCATAGAAGGAATTTGTAATTTCTCCCTCCATTTCTATCTTTTTGAATAAATTATGTAGTATTGGATGTAGATCTTCTTTAAATGTCTTTAAATGTCTCCTGTAAATCCATCTGGTCCTGGGCTTTTTTTAGTTGGGAGGTTTTGTATTACTGTTTCAATTTATTATGGGTCTGTTTAAACTGTTGCTCTCTTCTTGGTTTAGGTCCTGGGCTTTTTTAGTTGGGAGGTTTTGTATTACTGTTTCAATTTCCTTATGTGTTGTGGGTCTGCTTAAGCTGTTAATCTCTTCTTGGTTTGGTTTTGGTGGTTCCCGTGCTTTTAGATTACTGTCCATTTCTCTTAGGTTTTCAAATTTAGTAGCATATAGGATTTTAAAGTATTCCCTATAATGTTCTGGATTTTTTTGGTGTCTGTTGTGATATTTCCCCTTTCATCTCTGGTTTTTTTGATTTGAAGGTGCTCTTTCTAGTGGTCTATCAATCTTGTTTATCTTTTCAAAGAACCAGCTCTTGGATTCATTGATTCTTTGCATTGCTTTCTTTGTTTCTATTTTTTTTTTTTTTTGGTCTTTTTGAGACAGGGTCTCCTTGTAGCCCCAGCTGTCCTGGAACTCACTATGTAGACCAGGCTGGCCTCGAACTCATAGAGATCTACCTGCCTCTGTCTCCTGAGTGCTAGGATTAAAGGCATGTGCCATCACACCCAGCTTAGAACTAATATTTTATCAGATACTAGATATTAGTTTAAAGTCTATTTTATCAGATATTAGATATTATATTTTTGTTATTTCTTCTTGTCTGCTGGGTTTGGGTTTCATTTGTTGTTGCTTTTCAAGTGTCTTGAGTTGCAATGTTGTCATTTATTTGTGTTCTTTCCAATTTTTTAATGTAGGCACTTAGAACTATAAACTTCCCTCTAAGGACCACTTTCAGCGTGTCCCATAGGTTTTGTTCTGTTGTATTGTCCTTTTCATTTAGCTCCAGGAATACTTTTATTTCTTCCTTAATTTCTCCTTTGACCTATTCATCATTCAGGAGTGTTGTTTATTCTCCATGTGTTCATGTTGTTAGTAGGGTTTCTTCCGGTGTTGATTTTAAGCTTTATTGCATCGTGGTCTGATAGAATGCATGGAATTGTTTCAATTCTTTTGTATTTGTTGAGGTTTGTTTTGTACCCCAGTATATGGTCAGTTTTGGAGAAGGTTCCATCGGGCGCTGAATAGAAAGTATATTCTTTGGTGCTTGGGTGGAATACTCGGTAGATATCTGTTAGGTCCATTTGATATATGGTATTGTTTAATTCAGATGTCTCTCTGTTAATTCTCTGTCCTGTTTACCTATCTAATAGAGACAATGGGGTATTGAAGTCCCTTACTATTAATTACTATTAATAAGTTGGGATTAATCTGGGTCTTAAAATCCTGTAGTACTGTTTTTATGAAGTTAGGTGCACCAGAGTTTGATGAATATATGTTCATGATTGTAATATCTTCTTGGTCTATTGTTCCTTTGATCAGAATGAAGTGGCCCTCTTTATTGCTTTTGATTAGTTTTACTTTAAAGTCTATTTTGTCGGATATTAGAACTGCAGTGCCTGCTCTTTTCTTAGCACCATTCACTTGGTATATTTTTTTCCATCCTTTCACTTTAAGTTAGTGCCTGTCCTTGAGAGTGAGTTGAGTTTCTTGTAGACAACAAAAAGATGAGTTTTGTTTCTTAATCCATTCAACTAGTCTGTGTCTTTTGACTGGAGTGTTAAGTCTATCAATATTTAGCATTATTAATGAAAGATGTGTATTGATTTCTGTCACTTTGATTTATGTTCTTGGTGTAATTGTGTGTTTCCACAGTTATACCTTCATTAAGTTTCTTTATGCTACCCCTTGGGTATAGTCATTCCTTTCTTCAGCTCTTTGTATTCCTTCAAGAGCTCTCTGAAGGGCTGGTTTTATGGACCTGAATTCTTTCAGCCTATTTATGTTATGGAAGACTTTTCTTTCCCCTTCAACTCTAATTGACATTTTGCCTGGGTAAAGTAATCTGAGTTGGCATCTGGGGTCATTTAGAACTGGGAATACTTTGGTCCAGGGTTTTCTATTCAGTATTGTCTCTTTTGTATGTTTAGTGTTTTTGCTATGATGTGCTGTGGAGAGTTTCTTTTCTGGTCCAATGTATTTGGTGTTCTATATGTTTCTTGTTTTTGTGTGCGCATGTCTTTCTTTAATTTTGGGAAGTTTTCTTCTACAGTCCTGTCGAAGTGCTGGTTCATACCATTATCTTGAGATTCTTCTCCTTCCTGTATACCTATGATTCATAAGTTTGGTCTTTTTATGGTGTCACATAATTCCTGCATATTCCATTCTTGTGTTTTCTTAAATTTTTCATAATCTTTGCTTGAGTGGTCTAATTTGTCCACTTTATCTTCCAGTCTTGATACTCTGTTTTCCATTTCATTCATCCTATTGCTGAGGCTTTCTCCTATCATTTCCAATTTGCTCACTGAGTGTTTCACTTCCTTCTTCATTTCAGCCTGAGTATTCTTCAGTATTTCTGACTCTTTTCTGAATTCATTCAAAAATTTATCCTTATCTTCCTTCAGTTCTTTGATTTCTTGTGTGTTCTTAAATTCACTGAACTTTTTTATTATGTTTGTAATTGTTCTTTTGAGTTCCATGTCCTGTGTTATCTCTAGGGGGTTCTCATTGTACTCCTCTAGAGGACTATTGGTACTTGGTGGGGATATATTATTTTGGTTTTTTGTGTTATTATTTTTTCTTTGTGACTTTGACATGTGAATTTCTTTTGTAGTTTCTGATTCTTGTGTGAGACTCAAGCCTTCCTTTGTTGAGTTTAGGTCTCCTTCTTTTTGTAAACTTTATATGCCTTTGTGGTTTACTTGTTGGGCATGAAAAGCTCATTGGTTTAGACTTCAGGTTCTCTCTTTTGTTTTTATTTTAGAGTGGCCAAATTGCTTTCATGTACAGGAGCTCCCACAGAGGCTCAAGTCAGATGAAGATCAGATGCTCTAAGGCTTTCTCCTAAGATCTGGATTCCTCCAAGAATGATGTTGCCCTCAGGAATTTGGGGGCTGACCTGGCCTGGGAGCAGGGCCCAGGAAAGATGCTGGCCTCAGGAAGCTCAGGGCTGTGCTACCCAGGTATGCAAAGGGAGGTGGGAGCAGGAAGAGGCCCCAGGTCTCCTGGGGCTACTGGGAGGAACTGGTTTGGTCTGGATGCAAAGGATCAAGAAACAGTGGTGGCTCTGGGCCAAGAGGTCAGCCCCTGTGTCTGGGATGCCAAGACAAGAAATGGGACAGTACCCAGGTTGGTGGGGGCACAGAGCTGGGAGGATGAATGAGGCTCAGGGAGTCAAGGTGTGGTGTGCACCTGTGCTGGATAGCTTTAGTGTCAACTTGACACACCTGGGTTGAGGGAGCCTCAATTGGGAAATTGCCTTCATTGGACTGGCCTATGGCCATGTCCGTGGGGCACCTCCTTGATTGTTGAGTGATGTGGGAGGGGCCAGCCTACTGTGGGTGGTGCCACCCCTGGGCAGGTGGGCCTGTGTTGCATAAGAAAGCAGGCTGAGCAGGGGCCAGGGGAGCAAGCCGGTAAGCACCACTTCTCCATGGCCTGTGTTCCAGCTCCTGCCTCCAGGTTCCTGCCCTGAGTTCCTACCCTGGGGTCCTGGATGAACTGTGACCTGGGATATGTAAGCTAAATAGACCCTTTCCTCCCCAAGTTGGTAGCAGTCAGAGTGTTTTGTCACAGCAATGAAGAAACAAACTAAGACAGCACCCCTGGACTTACCCAGGAAACGTGCTGGCACAGGACTCTGGAGGCTGTGAAGCCCAGGGAAGCAAAGGAAGGTGAGGGTGGGACCAGGCCCAAAGGCTTCTACAGACTGCAGGGAGGGATTGGGTTGGTCTGGATCCAGAGGATCAGGAAGCAGTGTGGATTCTGGGCCTGGTGGTTAGCCCAGGAGTCTGTGGTTCCAAGACAAGAAATGGGCCAGTAGCCAGGCTAGGAGAGGATCTGGGAGGGTGAATGAGGCCGAGGGAGTCAAGATATGGTGGGCTGTGGGACCCACCCAGGCAATATGCTAGCACCAGGAAGCTGGTGGCTGAGCCACTCAGGGAAGCAAAGGTAGGTGGGGGCGGGACCAGGCCCAGAGGGCTCCTGGGGACTGCAGGGAGGAACTGGGTTGGTCTGGTTGCAAAGGATCAGGAAGCAGTGGTGGCTCTGGACCAAGTGGTCCTAGTGTCTGGGGTGCCAAGACAAGAAATAGGCCAGTACCCAGGCTAGGAGGAGGGGGAGAGGGCTGGGAGGGCGAATGAAACTCGGGGGGTCAAGGTGTGGTGGGCGCCGCTGGACTTACCCAGGAAAGGTGCTAGCACCAGAACACTGGAAGTTGTGCAACCCAGGGAAGCAAAGGGATCCACGACATTTTTGATGACTCAGATGAGATGCTATGGCTTTCCACCTTGTACCTTTAAAAAATAACCAGTGTAGCCCTATGAATAGATAAATAAATAAATGTATGTATATCCACTTAGAAAAAGGAAAGAGCTGGGTATGGTGAGGCCTTTAATCCCAGCCCTTAGAGGGGCAGAGGCAGGTGGGTCCACATAGTGACTTCCAGGCAGGACAGAGACCATGTCAAAAAAAAAAAAAAAAAAAAAAAAAAAAAAAAAAAAAAGAAGAAGAAGAAAGAAGGAAAGAAAGACTGAACATGATGGTAATATGCCTACAATCCCAACACTTAGGAAGCTGAAGCAGGAGATTGAGAGTTTCAGGTCATCCTGGGCTATATAGCAAGGCACTGTGTCAAAGCATAAAAAACAAAAAAAATTTACAAGAACAAACAAAAACACCAAGACAATCCTTTTAGTCTCTCACAGGGGATGGGAATCGAGGATTTATAGGAGGTCTTTCCTTTTCTCCTTCACACCTTAGGAGAAATTCAAATGCCTTTTAGTGAAGAACAAAACCAGTCTGTAAAGACCCTGGCTAGATCACTCGGTTTTACCCTCAACCTTTTAAATTAACCTCTTTCCGATAGCACAGAGACCTTTCAAAAGGTAAGGATCTCTAAATGTCCTATAGCAAGAACTCAGAGGTTTCTTTTACTAATAACACTTTGGGACTAAAGCAAGATCTTTAAAGCCTGGCTCCGAGTCACTTTCCTGAAGGCACTTTGGATTCCAGGAACAATAGTTCTGATGGATAAGCAACTTGTGGCCAACTATTACAGTTTATAAGTTCCACACCTTTAATCCCAGCACTCAGGAGGCAGAGGCAGGTGAATCTCAAAGAGTTCAGGGCTAGCCTGGGATACATATAGAGACCTTGTCTCTCAAAACAAATAAAACGAAAAAAAAAGGGAAAATATTTTTAAACTTAGAGCAAGATGAGTAATTAGAACAATTAAAACAATTAGAACATTGGATTTAGACTTCTTGATTTATTTATTTAAAAATCCCTCTGGTACAAGATTTTTTCTTTCTCTCCTTCCTTCCCCTCTGTCCCTCCGTCCCTCCATCCCTCCATCCCTCCATCCCTCTCTCTCCCCCTCCCTCCCTCTCTCTCTCTCTCTCTCTCTCTCTCTCTCCCTCCCTCTCTCTCTCTCTCTCTTTCTTTCTTTCTTTCTGATAGGGTCTCACTGTGTAACCCTGGATAGCCTCAAACTCATAGAGATCTGTCTGCCTCTGCCTCCTAAATGCTAGGATTAAAGGCATGTGCCACACCATGCCCAGCTCAAGATTCCCTTTCTAAAATGATGGAAAGCTGTAATAAATAAAAACAAATGCTTTAGAAGTCTTTGAAGACTTTGCCCTCTGGTCAAATGGGCATAGGTCATGTTCTTTACTCTGTTCATTAAAAGGCTATATCCTAATGTTTGTAGTCTAATATAAAAACAAGCTATGTTTAAAAGGATTTATGTCTGTTGAGATAATTAATGACTTTCCAAAGTACGACTTCCTGGCATTTTAACTGGCTGTTTTAAAACTTTTAATAAAGGGAACCGGGCACATGTCTTTAATCCTCGCACTTGAGAGGTAGGGACAGGCGACTCTCTGTGAGATTGAGGCCAGCCTAGTCTACATAGCAAGTTTCAGGCCAGCTGGGGCTACAGGGAGACCCTGTCTCAAAGACAAACAAACAACCCCTCCCCCACAAAAAACCAAAAAAAACAAAAAACCACAAAAACCTATAAAGGAACCAACACATCTATAAAGGAAATTTCTGATTTCCATTTCTAAGGATGTTTATCTCCCTGCTAACTCTCTAAAAAGGGAAAGACATTAACCCAATTCTTTTTTTTTTTCTTTTTTGTCTTTTTGAAACAGGGTCTCTCTGTAGCCCCCAGCTGGCCTGGAACTCACTATGTAGACCACGCTGGCCTTGAACTTACAGATCTGCCTGCCTCTGTCTCCCAAGTGCCAGAACTAAAGGCGTGCAACACCACGCCAGGCTAACAAAATCCTTCTAATAAGCTTTATCCATGACCCTTTCATCTCAACTGGACCTTTACCTATACCCTTCTTGGTCTTAGCAAATAGCGGTGTTTAGGTTAGAGTTCAGTAAAATTGTTGAGATCACACTGTGCCCTGCTCTAAGTAACTCCATATTATGTAAAACAGTGGTTTTTCAGATTGTGCCTTGCTTTGGAGACTCCATTTTATAAGTGGCATTTGACTCCATTTTGCAGATGGAGGATGACTCTGCACCTTGGTAGACATGTGATCAGCACGGACTGATAAATGACTTATCACTGGTAGTAGAAAGGGTAAATTAGGATTGTAAAGGCACAAATCAAATCATATCGGGAAAATCAGGCCCAAGATTTGGCTACATCAAACTGAGGAAAGGGTGCAATTCCCTCACCTGAACCTCATAAAGACAAATTCCTAACACTGTGATTGCAATGACTCCACTCACCTGTCATCTGACCACCCAGTATATGCACCAAGGACTGACAGGTATGCCGCTGGACTTGGCTTGTCTTAGTCACTGCTGCTGATCCAGCTTCCTTGGACTGAAATCTGCTCATCCTTGTGTTCACCTAGCAGGACATGCTGTCCATTCATCCACCTAGACAGGTCCTGACCTTAGCTCCTACAGCCTCCATGGTCTCAAAACTCACCTCTGCAGCTGGATTTAGCTGTGTAGTTCTGTGCAAACCTGTGACCCAGAGGCAGCTTGACCCTACAGTAGCATCTCTAGCAGATTTCCACTTGGATTTGTTATCTTGCCTCCATAGAGACTCTTTTTATATTTCTATCAGCTTCCTTACCTCTCAGGCCTCTTTGGGGGCCTTAAATCTTTTAAACACTGCCATGGTCTTGTTAACCCTTTTAATCATTCTGTAACACACATCACACACACACATACACACACACACACACACACATGCACATTGTATGATGTATAATACGTGATCTGGGAGTTACTGTTAGTAATTAAGACTGGAGTAAAGGAAACCATGTTTGCCTCAGCCTGACTATCAAGGAAAGTGAGACTATTTGGCAAATTGCTGCCAATGAATAGCCACCATACTTTGTTATTCAATAAATTCTGCCATTGTGGAAAGACAAATATATTTATGACATAGCATACTCATGAAAAAAATGTAAATTTCATGCCTTTTTTTTCCAAAGAGTCCTACATACCTTTAAAATACAAACTTAGATTTGTTAGTTATGGAGGTCATTTGAGCAATGAAACAATATAATCAAAACTGCAGTTGGGCATGGTAGTGCACACCTTTAATCACAGCACTGAGGAGGCAGAGGCAGGTGGATCATTGTAAGATCAAGACCAGGCTGGTCTACATAGTGAGTCCAGACCAGCCAGGGCTGTATTAAAAAAATTTGGGTACTCTAAGAGGAAAATTACTTAAAAGCTACCAAATGATGAATCTAAATGAAAGTCTCAAATTCACTGAATTTTATGTACATGCGTATACATGTGTATATTTCATATTACACACACTTAGGTCTGTACATGTGTTTGTATTTTGTGTATATGGTACTGTACTGGTCAGTTTTTGTCAGTCTGATACAAACTGAAGGTACCTGGGAAGAGGGACTCTCAATTGAGAAACTTCATCAAATGGGCTTGTGGGAATGTCTGTGAGGATTTTTCTTGAGTTTTAATTGATGTAGGAGACCTAACCCACCTAGAACAGTACTATTCCTTGGCAAGTGGACCTGGACTGTATAAGAAAGTAGCTCATAAGCCAGGGAGAGCAAGCCAATAAGCAGCATTCCTCTGTGGCCTCTGCTCCAGTTCCTGCTTTGGCTTCCCTAGATGATGGACTGTGAACTATAAACTGTAATAAACCCTTTTTTCCCCAAGTTGCTTTTGGTCAGTGTTTTCTTACAGCAACAGAGAAGCAAACTAGGACAGGTATTAAATTAACAGAGATACTTGAGTTCTTATAATAAATAAAATGAACCCTCATGCATTTCAAAGCTTATGTGATTTGTCATGTTGTACTAAATTAAGAAATTTACTTAGATATACAGTTAACTTGCTAAACATCAATTATAACCATAATTTTTAAAGTTTATAACCTTAATTTATTTTTACTAATTTATTAATGAAACAAAGGCTTACATAAGTTGTAGAAGATCTGAGCAAATTTTGACTTTTGTTTCGATCAAAACTCATTGACTCAGATTCCTGAAAATAAAATCTAATGGGCTTCTCAACTCTGAGGAAGCAGACTGTTTTTCCTCATCTGTTAAGTTCCTTGAAAGAGACATTTGTTCAAATTGTACCTAACTTTTATTATGGCTTAGTTACCCTGGTGTTTCCTTTTCTGTCTTAAATCTCCCACTAATATCATTACCTGCACATCCTGACCTCCCAGACTCAAATAGAATCTTCACTTGTTGTCTTCAAAAGCAAGGGTCCTCCTAAGCTCAGGATTCAAATTGTCCTTTTACTGATTCTTCAATTTCCCCAAATTATAACGAAAATAATGGTGGCTCAGCAATCACACAGTCTCCACAATCCATCCAATGTTTTTAAAATGGCATAAGGTAAGGATCTGGTTCTTTCTCTTTGTGGAGAGCCAGGTGTCCTAGGTTGTGTGCTGAGTGACCCCCTGACTTTCTTTCTTCCTTTTTAAAATAATTTATTGAGAATTTCATACACACATGTAAGGTGTTTTGATCAAATCCATGCCCACTTCCTCCCCTCCAACTCCTCCCATATCTCCCCATCACATCTTTTCTGATAACTTCATGTACTCTTCTTTTTTTTATTTATTAAATGGGGCTTTTTGCTACTCTAACATTCCCGCCTTTGCTGATAACTTCATGTACTCTTCTTTTTTTATTTATTAAATGGGGCTTTTTGCTACTCTAACATTCCCGCCTTTGAAGAGGTAATCCTAAAATCTTTTAAGGATTTGATAAGAGGTCCCAAACACTTTTCACATTTTGGCCTTTGGAACAGAGTATGTTGCTAAGAAGCCCAAAGACATTTTGACTTTTAGCCAAGAAACTGGCTACTTTTCTTTGGGGTCTTTTCGCACTAACTGCCAAGCCAATTCCTACCTCCTATTCTTATCACACCATCCTCTGAAGAGGTTACTGAAATTGCCAATAGGGAACAGGGACACAGACCGCTCTGGCTTCTTCCATGCTGAACAGGGACACATGGTGAGGCAATTGGGGTACCCCTTCAGTGGGTCTATCTAAAAGGCTCCCAAATTGTATAACTCTTAATCTGTAAGGGGAAAAAGTCCTTGAGTGATGAATAGGAGATGTGAAGAGGAAGTAAAGGCAAGAATAATTAGCATTGCAAGTTCTAGACAGGGAACTAGAAAAGAGTCAGAACAGGGCAAATATCAAATGTTCATATGCGAGTCCATTGGAATTTCTTGATGAGAGCTTCTAAAAGCCTCCCTCTATTGGGTTCTTCCTTATTTTTCTTTTGTCTTCCAAGGCTGGACTTGAGAGTGATGGGTTCAGGATTTGCTTTCAGGCACTTTGATAACTGTTGGAGTTGTTAGAATCAGTGTCAATTCCCTCTCAAAGGCTTCTAGATAAGGTGAGAAAACAAATTTAGTCATCATTTTAGAACAATAGTGGGTTCTCTCCCTTAGCTACAGGTGGGCACTCACATATTGCAGACCAAGATTTGAAGTCTTACATCTGAGCAGCACTTTCTAATTAGGAACAGAATCATCAATGAGAAATAATTGTCTAAACTTTTTATATGGACTTAAGCCTAATGTCTGAGAAGTGTAATCCCTTGAACTCTTAAAGAAATATACTGATCACTTTACTCTTTGGTTATACTTTCCTTTGGGTGTTTAAGGCCACACAGTTGGCCTGTCTCTGCATTTTCACTGAGCCTGTGCCTCTCACAGACATTTGCTTGAATGAGCCCCCATTCCTTCATGAGAGTTCTCAGTTACTATCCATGATTTGGTCCCAGCCTCTAACTGTAGCCACCTCTTCTCCTACATGGGACATGACCACCTAAGAATGAGTGTTCCTAGCAATATGAGGACTTTAGTTCTTGTCCAATCAGAACCATCAGTTGATCATCAGTGCTTTCCATAGAAAGGTTTTATGAAACCATTGTACTTAAACTTTCATGCCTATCTTGATCGAAACATGGAAATGAGAAAGTATTTAAAATATCATAAGAATGAGATCACAAAATTCCTTAACCCAGGGGAAAACATGAGATGTGGGCTCAGATTTCTGCTGATATCCTATGCCACAAAGATAATAAACATCACCAGGGAAAGCCTTTTCATGCTTATCACAGCTCTTACCTAGAATTCTAGCATGATGAAAGACAGCCAGTCATTATCCAGTGCTGCTCTTAACAACCAGTGCATTTATAACAACTGGTTTGCTGTAATTTCCTTCTTGGTATTCTTTAATGTGTAAAACCCCAGGTCCCTTTAGTTCCATTTCAGGAACACTCATTTTGGATATCTAGGATTTGTGTAGGATATGTGTTTTCTTTCCAGGTGGCCATCTTCATTTGGTTCCAATAAACTCTTTGTTCTCATACTTGCTGTGACTCAATTTGATTTTTAGGTTGGCAAGTATATTGCTAACTGTAAGTTGTTTTGTGAACACTCATTATGTAGTTTAAACAGTTCTCTAGTTACTTTCAATCTTTATCATCCACATGAGTGCTGGGATTATAGGCATGTGCCATCATACCCAGATTTTCTCTTGATTTTCTTTTCTTCCTTTCTTTTCTTTCTTCCTTTTCATGTGTGTGTGTGTGTGTGTGGGTTTGTGTTGTTGGGGATCTAACCTTGAATCCCATGCATGTTAGGCAAGCACTCTAGCACTTTGTTTTATCTCAAAATGTTGCCAAATAATTGGTATGAATAGATTATCTGAAATATAGATACCTTTGCATTCTTGAGAGAAACCAACTTTGTCATGATAAATTTAGAAAATATACTGTTGTGTTGGGGACCCTTGCTGTGTAAGGTAGCAGTTTCTCCATGTC
>NW_008360297.1:3143892-3147233 GCF_000622305.1 Nannospalax galili
ATCTGAGTTCAAGGCCAGCCTGGTCTCTCCATAGTGATTCCAGGCCAGAGAAAGAAAAAAGAAAGTACACTGTGTTCGGTTCAATATTTAATGTCATGTTAAGAAATTCTTTTCTAGGGGCTGGAGAGATGGGTCAGTGGTTAAGAGTACTGACTGCTTTTGCAGAGGACCTCAGTTCGATTCCCAGCAACCACATGGTGTCTAAGAACTGTTTGGAACTCCAGTTCTGATGCCCTCTTCTGCCCTCCAAGGGCATTACATGACATGGGTGCACTTAAATACATGCAGACAATACACTCGTACACATAAAATAAAAATAGTAAAAAAGAAATTCTATTTCTATATTTTTAAGTAAGATTTTTTTGAGACAGTCTCATAGATTCTAGTTATTTGGATAAGGAGCTCCTTAGGAAGACAGGAAAGACAACTTTTAGTGAGGCAGCTCTCTGTAGCAGAGGGAGCCCCTACAGGAGGCAGACAATTGAGAACTTTCACCTGGCAACACTTCTGGCAGCTGGGGGGAGAAGCCCCTCATTCCTAAGGATGACCTTGGTGACCCACCACAGTGTCCTCGTGTCATGGAAACAAGGTAAGCCTTCTGAGGCATGGGAATGCCAGGAGGAGAGGGGTTGGGAAAGGTGATGATTATAATTTGAACATGTTCTGGTGGAGGTATTTAAGGAACATGCAAGCATCAGTGGGCAGCTGGATGTATAGGTCTGCAGCTCTAGGAAGAGGTTAAGGACAGAAATATAGATTTAGCAAAAACACAATGGTTCAGTGGCAGTCGGAAGAATCAGTGAGAATGAGAGTTAAGGGAGGTTACACCAGAGCTGACCAGCTGGCAGCTGACTCCCAGGTGGCCCTTCTAGAGGAACATGTGGATGGGAATGAACAAAAACCTGTAGGTTTGGGAATTCTTAGCCTGGCCAGAGTTTGGTCAGGGTGAATGAGCTCAGTGGTCATGCTCCAGTGGAATGAGCTCCAGGCACTGATACAGCACAGGTGAAAAGACTGACTGCAGGTAAGAAGTAGGATGACCCAGGGGATGGGCATGCCTACATGGGGAAGCCTCTCTACCTCTCCGCATCCGGTCTCTTCAGCTGTCTCTCTTCCCTCTACTCTCTACTCTGACCAGTTCTTCTCTTGTAGTGGCTTATTTCTCTGGGCCCACTAGAGGGCGACATCTCACAGCCCTGGTTCCGGTATCCACTCTCTGAGACTGGCCTGTCTCCTGCCCTCTTGTGGACAGCAGGGCTAAGATCACCCTGAAAGTCTGCGGTGTGTGTGTGGGAGGAGGGGCTCCTCTCCCATGTCTCTTCTGTCCTCATAGGGCCCTGCGTGCTGGGAAATGTGTTAGGGAAACAGGGTGGGAGCTGCTTCCCACTCTGCCTCCTTTTTTCTTTTCTTTTTATTGTTTGAGAGTTTCATACATGAGTATTTGCATTATTTCCACCCCTCCCAGTCCCCCTCCAACTCCTCCCATGCCTCCCACTCCCTTGAAATTTATCTTCTTCTTTGATTATTATTGCTACATATACATACATGCATTTATACAAACGAATATACATATATACGTAAATATGTCCATTTAGTGGTGCTCCTGTGTACCTGTGTTTAGAGCTGTCCATTTGGGATTAGAATATTTCTCAGAGGACTAGTGTCTAGAAAAACTGATTCTCCCTCCTTCAGCATCCATTGATCACCTGTAGCTCTTCATCTTGAGGTGGAACCCTATGACATTTCCCCATCCGCATTGGCATGTCAACTGGTTTTGTCATTATGCAGGTCTCATTAGACTGCCATATGCCCTGCCTTCTGCAGCACAGACACTCTGGCCAGCTACTTCTGTACAACAGATGGGAAGGTGGAGGGAAGGAGGCAGTAAAAGATGGAACCTACTTAGAGACTCTGAACAATCACTTTCCTTTGTTCTCTCAGGGCTGAGCTGAACTTACTATGATCTTGAACTTCTGATCCTCCTGCCTCCGCCTCTTGAATGCTGGAATCACAGGCTTTTGCCACCATCAGTTTATAACGTGCTAGGGCTCAAACCCATGGCCTTGAGCATGCTAGGCAGGCACTCTACCAACTTAGTTATAACCCCAGCCTGTGTGTCCAGGATAATCGCTGAACCATCATTTCTGCCCCCACTGCCTGGTCATCTTCTTAGGGTTAAGGGAAGATACATTAAGATATGAAGAGAACTAGAAAGTGACAGTCTTTAATATAAATAGGGAGAGTTTTCATAATGATGAAACTAATTAATTATAATGATAATAATAATAATAATAATAATAATAATGGCTGTGAGAGTAATTATAGTTGACGTGACGGGAACCAACATGTTTGAGATGGAAATTATTATACTACAAACCAAAATACCACTCACTGGAGATGTGATATTAGGCACATTCCCAAGTGTACCAAACCGAAAGGCCAGTGTTTTCTGTATGCCAAAGAATTTAGGGTAGGGAGAATCAGAGTGTTCAGGGACTGAGCCAGAGTGTTCGTGGCTTTCTAATCAATCCCAAATGGGAAGCCCTAAACCCAGGTATGCATGTGCACCACTAAATGGACTATTCAGCATGTTACGTGTGTGCGTATTGATAAATGTATGGTTGTAGATGTAACAGTAATGAAGAACAGGGCTGTTCTTCCTTTTTTTTTAATTCTGAACCGATAACAAAGAGAAAAAAACCACATACGGGGCCAGAAAGGTGGTTCAGCAATTGAGCCCACGTGTGATGTTCTTCCAGAGGACTTGAGTTCACTTTCCAGTACCCCATCAGGCACCTCACAGCCACCTGTTGCGCTACGTCCAGGAAAACTCATGCCTTTGAATGCCATAGGCTCCTGCACATGTGCACATACTTACACACGGATGCAAAGACTCAAAGGATAATTCAAAAAAAGTCTCGTTGGCGCACTCCTTTAATCTCAGCACTTGGGAGACTTAGCCATTCGGATCTTCATGAGTTTGAGGCCAGCCTGATTTACATAGTGAGTTCCAGGACAGCTGGGGCAAAACTCATGCCTTTGAATGCCATAGGCTCCTGCACATGTGCACATACTTACACACGGATGCAAAGACTCAAAGGATAATTCAAAAAAAGTCTCGTTGGCGCACTCCTTTAATCTCAGCACTTGGGAGACTTAGCCATTCGGATCTTCATGAGTTTGAGGCCAGCCTGATTTACATAGTGAGTTCCAGGACAGCTGGGGCTGCAGGTAGACCCTGTCTCAAAAAGACAAAAATTAAAAATAAAAAAAGAGCTGGGTGTGGTGGCACATTCCTTTAATCCCAGCACTCAGGAGGCAGAAGCAGGCGGATCTCTGTG
>NW_008360297.1:3147427-3148046 GCF_000622305.1 Nannospalax galili
GAGTAGCAGAATGCCACAAATACATATTAAGACATGAGTAGTATATATTTGAATGAAGAATTGCAGCAAAACAGGGAACTTTGATGGGTTCAAGTTCACCTTTTTTCTGTCAAATCACCAAACTGAAAATTCCTACAGTGGCTCTTTAAAAATTTTTGTCATATATACATATATGTATGTATATATACATATATTTGCACATTTTTCTGTCAGTAATACTTCTTAAATATTTTATTCACCTCTTTGTATTATAATGTTTCATAGGTTTTAGAATGTATCCGATTTTTCACATAGTAGTATATGCGACCAGCAAATTTTGTATTGGATTCCTAGGTACACTGCTAAGTTACGAGATACTGTGAGTTGCAAAGAATGACAAAGACCTAGAAATATTTCCTATTATAAAAGTACATGAAGCTTCCCATCTACCACACGGGAATTAAATTAGCTTGTAATATTCACACTTCTGCCGGACGTGGTGCTGCAAGCCTTTAATCCCAGCACTCAGGAGGCAGAGGCAGGCGGATCTCTATGAGTTCAAGGCCAACCTGGTCTACATAGTGAGTTCCAGGACAGCTGGGGCTACAGGGAGACCCTGTCTCAAAAAGACCAGAAAAAA
>NW_008360297.1:3148801-3153094 GCF_000622305.1 Nannospalax galili
AAAAATAGAAAAAAAATTAATGGAAACTAACAGTTCAAATTTTCATTAAAGGTTGAAGAGGAGCAAAACTGTGTAGGGGTCACACCCTTCAGCTCTTTCCGGCATAGAATTCCTGTTCATGGTTTTTGCCTCACTGTTGCCCGTGCTGTTAGCCTTCATACTGACCACAGGGAGAATACACCAAATACTGCTCCTGCTCGTGGAGATGCCTCTGATCCTGTTCACCTTACTGAACCCACTCCAGTTCTTGGTAGTAGAGGTGTACTGATGTTAATGTGCATGATACTAATGTTGTTGCTGCACTTCCTTCTGCAGTGCCTGCCAACAACATGGGCAAAAGACCAAATTCTGTAAGGGCAGCATGGGAAACCCAATAGAAAGAGTTTGTAATAAAACTATGGGAAAACTTAAGACCATGGCAACAGTTTCAAACAATTATTTTTCCCAATAAAGTGAATTTTCTTTTGGGCCAATGTTTATGACTAACAAATTTATGCTTCATCTGGGGATATTGAGGCATTGCCCAAAAGACATTCATCATGTAGAAATAACAAAGTACAATTTTCCAAACAAAACGGACAAAGTTGTCTTAGTTGGCTCACACTGTTTTCTCATGCTAGGCTGAGGTAATAAATGTCACTCCTAATGACAGCCTAGTGATTTGTAGGTAGCTAGGCACATATGAAGAAATTTTCCACATGTAAAACATGGATCTTTCATCTTAGTAGCGAAAGCTTCTGCTAAGGCGGTGGCCATTATGCTAGCCTGCTCAGAAACTGTGCCTATGTCCTGGGTAGCTGTGACCCATGAGCAGGGATTTTGGCTCTTTTCAGGTGCAATTGCTCCCTTGCATTCCTGATTTGATCCATCATAAGGCAAGTGTTTTATTAAAATTTGAGCAGCCTCTAAATGAGGACCCTTAGCCTCCAGGGCTCGCCAGCCAATGGGGACAAGGCGGTTTGGGCAAGGTGTTTAAAGTCCCAAGCAATGACCAGTCTAGGGCTAAGCTGGTCAAAAATGATCATGGTAAAGGGGCATGTGTCCCATTTTCCATCACAGCTTTATGAATACCTTTAAGGGCTTCAAAGCCAAAGGAGTATGCATTCTAAGCAAAGGATTTTTGGCAGCTGCTGCTGCTCCATCCAGGATGGTCACAGGGAAGAAGTGGGGGGAGGGAGAGAGTGGCGAATTAGAGTTCTCTCCAAAAGGTGTCCCTGGTGAGTAGATTGTAAAACATAGGCAGAAGGGAATCAGGATCTGCTGTAGAAGGAAGACTAAGGGACAAGCCACAGGAGGTGCTGAAGGAGGCAGAGGAAACGGGAGTGCTGGGAGAGTCGACAGATGGAGGTGCTGGAGGGGGGAATATGAAAGGGAAAATAATCCTTCTTTAGCATGATCAGAGGAAGGCCAGTGACCAGTGGGCGCGGGTGTCCCTCTACTAGCTGGATGAATTGGCAAAGAGCGGACCAGAGGGGAAATTGGCAAACAGGCATGGTAGCTCCCAGCTTGTGGCAAAAGCTGCACATTGTCCAGACTCTTTTCCATGTTTCTAAATCAATGCTGCCCTCTACTGAGAACCAAGGGTTACAATTTATATATAGTAGTATCTAAAAAGGCCTTTCCTTGAGATTCTGTGCCTGTAAGTCCTCTAGACTTTAGCATGCATTTAATAATTGCTTGAAAATGAGATTAATCTTGTGAAGCTGAATGACCCATGATTACTCCCTACTTTCCAGTTGGCTTTGGTCGGGGGATCCTACTGACTGGAAAAAAAGGATTGTACTGTGTTGGGTCGGTGTGTCCTCTGAGACAGCCAATACTCCCACCCAATCGGTCAGCTTCAGTTGCATGAGGGGGGGAAGCAGGTCTAAAGACAGACTCTGAAATACAGAGTCACTGCCATTTTGGAAACAGAGCCTCAAATGGCATGAAAAGCAGATGGGAGACCATGGGCTGGACACACTGATGGTGCATGCATTTCAGATTTGGGAAAGAAAAAGCCTATGAGAATTTATGCCTTTGTAAGTCATCCCCTCCCAGATGTCAAACTATGCAACACCTAAATAGAAGGTATTCTGTTGGTTTTCTCAGCCCTGGGACCTGAGGGTAAGGGTGCATGGCCGTCCCGAGAAGGGGAGGGGAATTTGGTGAAACAATTGGTGTAGCATGGCAGGATAGGCAAACCACGGGAGTTGGAAAGAGTAGTGGTTCCTGAAGCATCTGGAGCCAATGGAAAGGGAGCCAGGTTCAGATTCCCAAATACAGAAGGGTCGAGAAGGGCGCTGCAAGGCATCCTGTAAGGTAATGTGACCAGTCCAGAAAAAGCTGGCGGGAACCCAGGGAAGAGTGTGGCCAACGACCATATGTTCAATGGCCTTAGAAGTGGTCACATGGTTATACAATGGATAACAGAATTTTTAACTAAAATGACACTGGCCACCCAGATGCAGACAGACTCAAAAAGGGAAACCCTTGGTTGCTGCCATCTTGTGAATGTGGAAAAATATCTGTTACTCGTGAGATGAAGGCCGCCACCACATGTGGAGATCCTAGAAAAATTTTTACAAGCCTTGGATGCAGAAGGGGAATCCAGAGAGTTGGCCTGGCCACTTCTTTGCATCATTAAAGGTTTGTCCACTGCAAAGGCAATGACCACAGTGGAGGCTGAAAAGACTAAGGATTTACTTGCAAATTCAGTCTCAGCCTCAGAAATTGAGAGAGAAAACAAATAGGAGTCAAAGGAGCAAGGGAAAATGAGAAAAAATACTGACTTAGAGCTGGGGGTGGTGGCGCAGGCCTGTAGTCCCAGCACTTGGGAGGCAGAGGCAGGCAGATCTCTGTGAGTTCAAGGCCAGCCTGGTCTATATAGTTCCAGGACAGCTGGGGGGGGCCAAAAAAAACCCTGTTTAAAAAAAAAAAAAAAAAAAAAAAAAAAAAAAAAAAAAAAAAGACCTAGAAATGAAAGTAGCTAAAGCTGCCCTTCAGATCAGATTCGACCCTTGATACAAAAAGAGAAAAAGGTTACTACTACTGTAGCTAGGAGAAAATACTCCATACTGGAGCTGTTGGGACTAAGGAAGCCCTTCAAACAAGTATTTAAAGAGCCCTTCACATCATGTTTTGTGAGGGTATGGGACATAGGAATAACTGTCAGTTTAAGTCCTTCAGAAGCATCACAACTGAGTTATATACATCCTTGAGACACAGACTGTTTAACCTATGCCAGTACAGGGGGGAGTAGTCCCTAATGAAATGGCATGTGCGAGGCATTAAAGATACGTGGTCCTCACCAATGGAGACTCCCATGATTAGCAGGGGCTGGAGGACTATAAAAGAAGGCTAGGCATTACTGAGAGAGCTAGGTATGAGAAAAGCAATATATGATGCCCAATTCGCTGGGCCAGATAGGGCTCTGTTCACCAGAGATATAAAGGAAAGCTTCATTCTGATGTCCCATTCACTGGGCCAGATAAGACTGTGTTCACCAGAGATATAAAGGAAAGCTTAATTCAACTGGGACCTCGAGAATGGTATGGAGTTTTAATGGTTTTGCTAAGCCCTTTAATAGGACAGGATCTTTGTAAAGTGAAGGAGGCTTTAGCAGATCTAAGTGGCTCTGAACTATGTGTAAAACGTGTCTGTAAAATAGCAGAACAACCTACAAGAAATATAAAAAAGACCAGACAAGAAAAGAGGTCCGTTTGAGTTACTCAAAGACAAATGCGGCAAGACTTATGGTGAGCCCAAGTTCCTAAGGAAAAAATTGATAGAAAACCAAATTCGGTACTAAGGAGATTCTGGAACGCTTTAAAACCTGAAGAACAGTTCACAAAAGGCATTCAGAGGATTAAAACTGTCCCAGGGGTGGTTAAGGATCCTGAAAGATTAAACAAGGTACATTTATCTCCTGAGAAAGGCTATGCTAGGGTTGAAGACATTTTTTCTCACCAGGGTCTCCCCTGGCAGCCAGGTATGGTCAATCTCGGAGAGGTGGCAGATATTGCTCCAGCCAGGAGGCAGACCCAGGGCCTGCCTGACTCAGGGAATCAACATGTGCAGTAGGGACAAGAGGGGCCCTCTGTTTCTCTGGTCCAGGGTCAGGCAACTTGAGCCAGCACCTGTTAATGTCTCAAGAATAAAAAAGATACAAAGACTCCATGTAAAATCCATAGTTAATGCCTCTTACCTATGCTATGGTACCCAACAGACATCTATGGAGAAAACCATTAATACAAATGGATAAAAAAACCTTTCTACACAGTGTCAGACCCTGTCTATGATTGATTTAATGTA
>NW_008360297.1:3155087-3155847 GCF_000622305.1 Nannospalax galili
AAAATTTTTTTGTGGGGCTTTTGGCTACTCTAACATTCCCCCTTCTGAAGAGGTAACCCTAAAAATCTTTTAAGAATTAGATAAAAGCTCCCAAATATTTCCAACTTCTTTGGCCTTTGGAATGGAGTATGTTGCTAAGAGGCCCAAGGACATTGTGAGTTTTGGCCAAGAAACTGTCTACTTTTCTTTGGGGTCTTTTTACCCTAACTGCCTAGCCAATTCCTACCTCTTATTCTTATCACACCATCCTCTGAAGAGGTTACCCAAATTGCCAATAGGGAATCAGGACGCAGATCGCTCTGGCTTCTTCCATGCTGAACAGGGACGCAGAGTGAGGCAATTGGAGTACCCCTTCAGTGGTCTATCTAAAAGACCCCCAAATTGCATAACTCTTGTCTCTAAGGAAAAAGAAAATCATTGAATTGTGAATAGGAGATGTGAAGGAGAAGTAAAGGCAAGAGTAATTAGCATTACAAGATCTAGACAGGGAACTAGAAAAAACTCAGAACAGAGCAATTTTCAAATGTTCATATGAAAATCCATTGGAATTTCTTGACAAGGGCTTCCAAAAGCATCCCTCTATTGAGTTCCTCCTTGTTTTTCTTTTGTCTTCCAAGGCTGGACTCTAGAGTGATAGATTCAGGATTTGCTTTCAGATATTTTGATAGTTGTTGGAGTGGTTAGAATCAGTGTCCGTTCCCTCTCAAAAGCTTCTAGATCGGGGAAGAAAACAAATTTGTCCATCATTTTAGAAAATAAA
>NW_008360297.1:3157550-3162934 GCF_000622305.1 Nannospalax galili
GGTTTTTATTCTTTGAGTCATATGATTATTTTCTTCATTTCAATATCTTTATTATTTTGTTGCCATTTATCTTTAAGGGCTTTTGAATCGCTTTTAGTTTTGGTAAAAGAATGGGCAATTTTTCTTCAGAGGTCACGCACCACCAGCTTTTTACAGACCTAGCAAATCTTTCTCTCCAAGAGGGAGTTTCCCTAAGCCAAGTAGTTTTTCCTTATACCAAACTTTAGACTCAATAGTTCCTTGTTCAGGATATAAATCATAAATCCTGTAAAGGGCAGCAGAGCATCTAGAGATTGCATGCTATATTTTCCTTTTGGGTGAAACCAAGCCTCATTATTAATCACAAATGCATGTCCAAACGACTTCATAGTTGTAGGAGGAAATCGTCTATCTTTTTACTTTCGTTTTGCTTCAATAACATGATAATTCTGCCAAAGGCAGAGATTTCCCCGGTTTAGTTTCCCATTCCTTCATCAGATTTGGTTATCAGAATACTTACAGAAGAGGAGGTTATACAAATTACAAAAACCAGGATTAATTAGAGAAGGGATATCCACCAAAAGAGCAGCGGTCATTGGCTTTCGGCTGGAACTTTGTCAAACAGCACTCTTGCCAAGAACCACGGAACTCTTGGAGCCAGCAAGGTTTAACACAGGAGTCCTGTCCAAGAACCAGCATTCTGTAGACTCTTAATCTCTATGCTTTGGTGATTTGTGACCTTTCGTGTTCCTGGTCCTCTGTTGCATGAGGGAATTTCATTAATGAGAGCTGAGTGATTCATTAGTGGCCTCTTTACCCCTGTTTTATGTTCTGTGAGCATTAGGTGTAGTGTAGATGTGTCACTTAGGCCTGGGCACTTCATAGACAATATCTGTGTATGACCCATTGTGGTACTCGGTAATAGTCTCCACCTGGTAGAAAAGAAGCTTCTTTGATGAGTGGTGACTGGGATATTTGTCTATAAATATAAGGACATATATCTTGTACATAGTAAGAAATTACATTAGTCTAGGGATGTGACAGTCTTGGGGTTTTCTCTAAGATCTCTGACCTTTCCAGTCATATGTATTTGGTTATGTTTACAGTACCACACATGATCTGATCAATACCGTTAACCTGAAATTCTTCTTCCTTGAAGCCTATGATGTATAGATTTGGTCATTTCATGATGCCCCACATTTCCTGCATATTTCATTCCTGGGTTTTAAAAATTTTTTCATAATCTTTGCTTGAGCAGTCCAATTCATCAACTTTATCATCTAGTCCTGATACTCTGTTTTCCATTTCATTCATCCTATTGATGAGCCTTTCTCCTGTCATTTCTAATTGGCTCTCTGAGTGTTTCACTTCCTTCTTCATTTCAGCCTGAGTATTCTTCAATATTTCTAAATCTTTTCTGAATTCATTCAGAAGTTTATCCCTATCTTCCTTCAGTTCTTTGATTTTTTTCTTTGTGTGTTCTTTAAATTCACTGAATTCTTTTATCATGTTTATAATTGTTCTTTTGAGTTCCGTGTCCTGCATTATCTCCAGGGGGTTCTCATTGTGCTTCTCTAGAGGACTATTGGTATTTGGTGGGTTTTTTCATATTATTATTTTTTCATTGTGAATTTGGCATGTGGATTTCTTTTTTGTTTCTGATTCTGATATGAGACTCAAGCCTTCCTTTGTTGAGTTTATGTCTGCTTCTTTTTGTAAACTTTATGTTCCTTTGTGGTTTACTTGTTGGGCATGAAAAGCTGATTGGTCTAGGCTTCAGGTTCACTCTTTTGATTTTTATATTGGAATGGACAAAATGCTTTTGACTTACTGTTCAGGAATTCCCAGAGAAGCCCAAGTCAGATGAAGATCAGATGCTCTCATGGTTTCTGATCCCTCCAGGAAAGATGCTGTCCCTCTAGTCAGCAGGCACAATACAATTTGGGAAGGCTGTTAGGTAAAGGTTGGCTCCAGGCTATCTCAGGCAGTCTACAAATATCTAGGCCCCTACTAGAGGGCAGAGAGGCCAAATGTAAGGGGATGGACAAGACACGATTTGGGAAACTCACTGCCTTGCAGAGTTAAGAGGGTTGTCCAGAGATCTGGGGTACTAAGAGCAAAAGCAGGCCTGTGTCCAAGGCTAGAAGAACAGGAAGAGGGGTCTGTGAGATTATAGTTGCTCAGGTTGTAGGGGAGGCAAGGCACTGTGGGGGAAAGAATCAGAACGTGAACATGAGCTTTTAACACAAATGAGAATTCTTATAATTATACATAAAACAAATAATAATGATGATAAAAATATCTCTAGAGTAATTGCAGTTGCAGATGGGAAGAGATAATCAAAATCAGGGCTGAAATTATTAAAATAGAAAGGAAAACCCACAAAGAATCAATGTTCTTTGAATAAAATAAAAAAATGACATTTAGATAAATTAACCAAAAGAAAAAGATGGGACCCAAAATAATAAAAGCAAAGGTGAAAAAGGAAACATTACTACAGATACTCAGGAAATTCAGAGACTCATAAGGACATACATTAAAAATCTATATGCCACTAAACTGGAACATCAAAAGAAATGGATGAATTTCTATATATGTATGCACTTACCAAAATTGAATCAAGATGAATAAACAAACACAGACAATTAAAATAATAATCTTTATTTTTTGAGAAAGGGTCTCCGTGTAACGCCACCACACCCAGAAAAATAATAATCTTTTAAAAATTAAAAGTAATTAAATCAATAAAAATCTGCCACCAAGCCAGGCATGGTGTTGCATGCCTTTAATCCCAGCACTCAGGAGGCAGAGGCAGGCAGATCTTTGTGAGTTCGTGGCCAGCCTGATCTACATAGTTCCAGTTCCAGGCCAGCTGTGGCTACCGGGAGACCCTGTCTCAAGAACACACACACACACAAAAAAAATTCTACCACCAAAGAAACCACCCAGGATCAGATAGCTGCAGTGCAATTTTACCAACCCATCAGAGAAAAACTAATGCCAATACTCCTCAGATTACTCCGTAAAATAGAAAAGGAATGAATGCTTCCAAATTCTATGAATCCAGTATTACTCTGATTCCAAAATCAGTCAGAAATCCAATGAGAAAAAAAAAAGTATAGGCCAATCTCTTTGATGACCACAAACACACACATTCTCAATAAAGTACTTGCAAATTGAGTGCAAGACCACAACAAAAAGATTACACGACTATGGCTGCTGGGATTCAAACCCAAGTCCCTTGCTAGAGCAGCCAGTGCTCTTAACTACTGAGCCATCTCTCCAGCCCACAGATTTACATTTTTATTTCTAATTTATATTTTGCTTAAAATTTAACATAGAAACATTTAGTGAAACATAACCATAGTAATGCCTAGTCAAACTTTAGAATATCTTCACAATTGAAGGCAATTTTATTCTGAATAGCTTTTATTCTTTGTAGTGTCCCAAAACTATGTACATATATCTCTAAGCAAATTTTAGCTTCTTAAGTGATTTGCATTATGAGCAATGTGTCAATAACAGCCAGTAGGTTAGTTTCAAGTAAAAAGAACCCATTCTCAGTGTCTCTAAATTTCTAGATTTATTATGAGGTAGTCATGCCAAGGTTATAGAGTTAGTTCTACATCATATTTTCTAATTGTCTTAGTGTCTATATTGAGAGAATAAAGCCATAAAACCAACACAAATACAATTAACAGAATCATGCCTGCCAGAATAGAACCTAAGGTGCAGTGTATAGCAAAATAACTTCATGCTTATAATTCCATGCTTGATTGACTCATTTCCATGTGGCAAAGCAGTAGTATTAGGAAAAATGTGTGCACCATGCTCACAGGAAATGATATGTTAGAACTGAACTTCATAAAAGAGACCACATAGATTCGTAATAACACTAGAGTATTGGTAATTAAAGGCAATGTTCAGCAATTTTTTTTTTTTTTGCTTCTTGATTGGTGTTTACTGATTTGAACTTTTCCTAGATGCTCATCTTCAGAAAAGGGGCTTACATCAGTCAGGTCTCAACATTTTTAGGTAGGATAAGGTGATGTTTTTTCACATAAGGAGGGCTTTGCAATGTTAAAAAATCATGGAATTCATGTTTTAGAAAACATAATAAGCACATTTATTAAAAATAAAATATGAATGAGATATGTTATGTCAGTTAACACTGACCATGTTTGTTGACTCATTTTTTTTCTAGTCTAGACTACAGATAATTATTTTCATTTCTCATTGACAGTGTGGTCATTTGTGAGTAGCTGAGCACATGTGAAGATACTTAGCTGTGAAGTTTTAAGTGTTTCTCCTTTTTCTGTGTCCATTCCCTGTAACATGAAAGGGCAAAATCATTTTGAAAACAAGCACCCAAAACAGAAGATGCCTGAGAATGAAAGCAAGCACATTAACCCTCCACTTTCTCATCTGCAGAAAAAGGCTCAGAGAGAACATAAGGAAATCTGACAGTGAATGTGCATCTCTACATTCAGAACATCCATCTGTGAAAATGAACAAGGAAAAGGTGGAGGATCAGAGTGTACTAACATGTACACAGCTTAAGGAACTCATCAAAGAAGATTTTCAGTCAGGTGGTTTGTGAACAGATTGAAAAGTCTGAAGTTAGTATTTGTTCTAAGGGGGCCCTACCTGATGTCTATAAAGGAAAAACATGCTTAAAGATAATTCCCATTAATTTGAAAAGTTGTGTGTTGGTATCTGGGCATGGTGGTGCATGCCTTTAGTCTCTACACTTGGGAGGCAGAGGCAGGCAGATCTCTATGAATTCAAGGTCACCCTGGTCTACATAGTGAATTCTAGGCCAGCTGGGGCTACAGGAAGACCTTGTCTCAAAAAGACAAAAAACAAAAGAAAGAAAAAAGGAAGGAAGGAAGGAAGGAAAAGAAATATGTTCAATTGTGCAGGAAAGATGCATCTGGAGAGCACGTCTCTGTAGCATTCCAGACAAAACAAAGTCAGCCTTGAAATGTCCTTGTATCTTTTTTATGTTCTCAGTCCCAAAATACCATTGCCAGACAACTTCTTTTTAAAAAATATTTTATTTTAATTTAAAAATTTTTTTCTGTGCTTGAGTGTTTTTCCTGCAGGTATGCAAGTGTACTCATGCATGAAATTTCTGCAGAGGTCAGAAGAGGGAGTGTGACCTGCTGGACCTGGAGTTGTAGATGACTGTCAGCCACATGTAAGTGCTGGAACTGAGCCCAGGTCCTCTGCTAGAGCAGCCAGCTCTCTTAATCACTGAACCATCTCTTCTACCCCCACTTGCCAGTCATCTTATAAGGTTTAAGTGAAAATAAATTACAGTATGAAGATAACAAGTCAGAAATTGAACATTTTTAACACAAATAAGAATTTTTATAATGATTAATACATAATAATTAATAATA
>NW_008360297.1:3163072-3165992 GCF_000622305.1 Nannospalax galili
TACATGTTTGATATGAAAATTATTATAGTATAAAACAAAATATCACTAACTGCAAATTAGATATTAGACATATGCCTATGTATAGCAAACCAGAAGGCCAGTAGTTTCCATTTGTCAAAAAATTTATCATAGGAGAATCAGAATCTTCAGGGACTAACTCATGTCAAGGTTTTCTAATCCCAGATGGGCAGTCCTAAATACAGGTACCCTAAACACATGATAACCACTGAATGAACTCAGTGCATTACATATGTGTGCATTTATAAATGTATGTATATATGTATATGTAACAATAATAAAGAAGAGGAGCAGAAATTGAGAAGGAGTGGGGCAACATGGGGAACTTCGTGAGGAACTGGGATAGGGTGGAAATAATGCAGAGATAATACTCAAGCATGAAATTCTCAAAAAGAAAAAAAATTTTAAAAATGGTCAGGGCTGGAAAGATGGCTCAGTGGTTGAGAGCACTGACTGCTCTTGCAGAGGACCCGGGTTTGATTCCCAGCACCCACATGGTGGCTACAACCCATCCTTAACTCCAGTTCCGGGGGAATCCGAAGCCCTTTTCTGACCTCTGCAGCATTGCACGACACGGGTGTACTCACGTACATGCAGGCCATACACTCGTACACAGAAGATAAAAATCATAAAGTATTTTTAAAAAATGGAAATGTCTTATGTGAATGAAATAAAAGATATCATATTTCTGCTTCTAGAGACAATTAAACCCAAACTAGTATAAGACTTGTACCAGAAGCCAGTACCTGACAATTGCAGTGTAAAGAGTATAAAAATATGGACTTGAGCTAGAAAAATGCCAGTTCTCCACCACATAGTAGCAGAATACCATAGATATATATATTAAGACATTAATAGAAATTTTAATGAAGAATTGCAGCAAGACAGGGAAAGGTTTACAATGGTACAGGCATGTTAAAGGATTGTTCCTGGTTTTGGACACAGAAAAATTTCATTTTCAAAAGAAGAGCTGCTGTTCTTGGTTTTCTTTTTGTTTTAATTCTAAACTGCTAACGAGAAGAAAAACCACATACGGGGCTAGAAAGATGGTTCAGTGGTTAGGCACATGTAATATTCTTCCAGAGGACTTGCGTTGAATTTCCAGCACCCCATCAGGCACCTCACAACCACCTGTAACTCCAGCTCCAGGGAGAGCCAATGCCTCTGAACTCCAAAGGCTCCTGCATTCATGTGCACATACTTACACATGGATACACAGACTCACGCACAATCCAAAAATAAATCTTTTTAAAAAATGCTTTTGAAGTGACTTACAATTATGAGCCAGCAAGATGACTCAGCAAGTAAAAGCACTTACTTGCCTTGCAAACTTAATGACCTGGGCCTAATATCTGGAAGTGCAAGTGCATGCGCGCGCACGCACGCGCGCACACACACACACACACACACACACACACAAGGATGCAGTGGCTCACATGTGTAGTCCCACAACTCCTAAGTCAAAACAGTAGGCATGGATGGTAGCATTGCTTTCATGCTCATGGACCGGGTAGCCTAGAGTGCGCAGTGCTGAGGAAACAGCACACCTGGCCCAACAGTTGAAGGAAAAAGCCACCTCACACCCACACCGTTGCACATGTACACCTGCACTCACACACATCACACATGATGATTAATATATTTCTTAACTCACACATAAAAGTCTGTATTTTCCTAATTATGTAAAGTCTAGATATGACTTGCTCCTATTGTGTGAATCATTTGTTTCTCAGCCATCTTCAGTGTTTCTTGTACATGACATGTATCCTGGGAAATTAAGTTAGCCCTGTACCATGTGACTTTTTCTAATTAGCTTAAGCACATTTAATGAGGAGGAAGTCATGAGGGACAAGGCGTATGGTAATTTATCTAGGGTTAACACCCATCACTATGCAAACTCATTTTTCATTGCACTTTGATGGATTCAAGTTCACTTTTTTCAGTCAAATCAACAAACTGAAAATTGCTACAGCAGCTCTTTTAATTTTTTTGTCATATATATACACATATATCCACATCTTTTCTAGCAATAACACTTCTTGAACATTTTAGTCATCTCTTTGTATTACGATGTTTAATGATGTTTGGTAGGTTTTAGAATGCATCTGTTTTTTCACATAGTAGCATATACTACCAGCAAATTTTGTATTGGACTCCAAGGTACAACATTGCTAAGTTATGAGGTACTGTGAGCTGCAAAGAATGACAAAGACCTGGAAATATTTCTTATTATAAAAGCACATGAAGCTTCCCATCTACCAAGCAGGCATTAAATCAGCTTGCAAGATTCATACTTCTTTATCGTATCTGATTAATTCGATGGGTGTATTGTGTAATTTATTTGAGCAGCACTGTGGAATCGTATCATGTCTTCGGTGATAACATCCACTGGGCAATGTATCTTCAGAGCTTTGAATGAATTGCTCAAGCCCTGTTGATGTTACTCCTGCTGAAAGTAGAGGATAGCGGTGGGAGCAGGCAATTGCTTACACATCCTCCAGGTGTAAAATTTTATGGTTAAGGAGTGTGCAATTGAGAGTCCATCCCTGCAACTCAGCAGCCTCACCTGGCTCCTTCTGCAGCGGCCACTTTCTTCATGCATTTCAAAGGTCACCTTCACTTTTTTGATATCCTAGGAGCCCAGCAGATTGTAGAATTTTAAAAGTGACGGGGAAAAGCATGGCGTAGTACAGAAAGGGAGATGTTCCTTTAGTTCCTGAAGCCCCACAATGTTACAGTCTCTGAATCTGACTGTTTGATGTAACATCTAGGTCATAAGGACAAGAGAGGACATATCCTGTCCTGTCCTTTTTATTTCTTTCAGTTTACACAAAGCGAAGGTGCCTGGTAGCAACGAGCCAGAAAAAGTAGGGCATAAAATGAAGCTGGCTCTTTTTCGGGG
>NW_008360297.1:3166088-3208102 GCF_000622305.1 Nannospalax galili
GAAACAGCATACAAATATTATGAGAACTAAAATCAAGATAATGAAGCTAACACACAAATAAGAAAAATAAATAAAAATAGAAAAAATTCTAATGAAAACTAACACCTCAAATTTTCACTAAAGGTCAAAGAGGAGCACGACTCTCTGGGTGTCACACCCTTCAGCTCTTTCCAGCATAGAATTGCTTGTTCTGTTGGTCTTCATAATGACCTCAGGGAGGATACACTAAATACTGGTGCTGAGCCTGCTCCTGCTCCTGCTCCTGCTGCTGGAGATGCCTCTGATCCTGCTCACAATGCTGACCTTGCTGAACCTGGTCCAGTTCCTGGTACTGGAGATGGTACCGATCCTGTTCATGATATTAATCATATTGCTTCACTTCCTGCTGTAGTTCCTGCCAACAACGTGGGCAATGGACCAAATTCTATAAGGGCAGGATGGGAAAACCCGATAGAAAAGTTTGTAATAAGACTATGGGAAAACATATCATGGCAACAGTTTAGATAACTTTTTCGTCCAATAAAATGAATATTCTTTTTTGGCTAATATTTATGACTAACAAATTTATGCTTCATCTAGGGATATTTAGGCATTGCCTGGTATCAGAAAAACATTAATTGGTCCTATTTTCCAATTATATTGAAAAGACATTCATTATGTAGAAAGGACAAAGTATATTTTCCCAACAAAACAAAGTTGACTTAGTTGGCTCACACTGTTTTCTCATGCTAGGCTGAGGTAATAAATGTCACTCCCAATGACAACCTAGTGATTTGTGGGTAGCTAGGCACATATGAAGAAATTTAGATATTAGTTTCTACTTTTTCTGTGCTCATACCCGGTGAGTTTTAAGGGTAACACCATCTTGAAAGCGATGTCTGCAAATGAATCCAACCAAATAATCCTTCACCTTCTCATACACAAGGAAGTCTCTCGAGCCAAAAGTGAAGAATGTGATGGGGAACATGTCTCTGTACAGTCTGGACAATGTGATGGAGAACATGCATTGTAGACTCAGTGTGATGGAGAGCATGCATCTGTGTGGTCTGGACAATGTGATGGTGAACACACCTGCCAGACCTGTACACTCCTGTCAGCATTACTGCTCTCCCCAGCAGCCCTGACAGGCAGCCTCAGGCCACTTCATAGAGAAGGAAGCAGAGGCACACAGAGAGAGCATGTCCAACACAGCACAGCCGGTTCCTGCCAAGCTTCCTGAGCTTCCCTCTAGAACCTTAGCAGGGAAAGGATCCCTGCTCAGCTGAAGGCTGCACACAAAAATTGTTGGCTTTCTGCTTTTCTTTTCTCCCCATCTCAGTCTTGTCAGATTATAAGGATAACTGAACTGCATCCTCCTCCAGGAAGCCCTCCCTCATGCAGTCAGGCATAGGAATGCACGCCTCGAACCTGGCACATGGGCGGTAGAGGCAGAAAGTTCAGGATTTCAAGGTCACCCTTGGCTACATAGTGAGTTTGATGCTAGTCTGGGCTACATAAAGTCCAGTTTCAAACAAAACAAAATGAAAAGGAAGCCCTGCCTCAAACCTCCACCCAGCAGCAAAGACTCAGAGGCTGGAGAAGCTGTGGTCCTTTCCAGGAACTGTGAGTAGCCTTACCTGGAACACGGGAGGAACAGGGTTTGGGAGTGAGAATACACACTGGAGCTACAAGTCTATATGTTCCTTTGCCCCTAAAATTCATGGGTTGAAATCTTAATTTCCAAGGTGATATGGAGGAGGACACTCTGAGCCATGGTGATGAAGCCCTCAGGAATAGACAACTACCTTTGTTTTGTTTCAGACAGAGTCTCCCTGTGCAGTCCAATAGAGCCAGAACTCTGAATCCCCCTGCTTCAGCTTCCTGAATGCTCGATTTGTGTCCACCACCATACTAGGCCAGCTTACTTCTTTGAAAGGAGGCCCCAGAGACCCAGATGTCATTCCCTTACATGTGAGGACACAGATTGTGAGGTGTGTTGTACAGGACTCTCCTCTCAGTCAGACAGATGGCATCTTCTTCAGTTCAGCTGTGTCCACTTGCAATAGATCATCACAGCTAGGCTTGTTAACTGTTGAGGTCCCCTTAAAGACCGAGGGGAAGGAGGGGCCCAGAACCCTCACCTGAGCCTCATGTCCCAACCCACTGTGGGGCTTTGGAGGAGGGCTCGAATACAGGCCAGGGAAGGCTGAGGGAGGGGGAACTTAGGGAGGAACACCCTTCACCCATTACTCTGTAGAGTAATCCCAATAAATGTATTGGTTCCCCAGAGTGTACTCTAGTCGAATGGTACCTTGAATTGTCCTTGGGACCAAGGGAGGAGGAAGTGAACGTTTACATCTCCCCCAGGGAAGGAGGTTTTTAAAAATATTTTATTTATTATTTTTATTTTATGTGTATGAGTGTATTGCATGCACATATGTGAGTGCACCCGCGACGTGCAGTTCAGCAGAGGTCAGAAGAGGGCATCAGATTCCCCTGGAACTGGAGTTAAGGATGGTTCGTAGCCACCATGTGGGTGCTGGAAATCAAACCTGGGTTCTTTGCAAGAGCAGTCAGTGCTCTTAACCACTGAGCCATCTCTCCAGCACAGGGAAGGAGTTTTAGCAACACATTGTCTGTGAGAAAGCAACCCTCTTCAAACAGGATCTGCCTGTGGCTTGATTTTGGATTTTGTAACCTCCAGAACTGTGAAAAAGAAAATATTTCTGCTTATGAACAATAGACTAAGAGTTTTGATGTAGCAGCCTGAAATGGCTTACCCCACCCCACTACACACACACACACACACACACACACACATACATACATACACACACACATACACACACACACAAATGGCAGTGGGGAACAACAGGCTTCTCAGCAGGAGTAGGACAAGCAGAAATGTTTGTTGAAAAAAAATACATATATACAATCAACATATATATGTTGATTATGTATATGTTTTAGACAGGGTCTCCCCTGGCCTGGAACTCACTGTGTAGAACAGGCTGGCCTCAGTCTCATAGAGATCCACATGCCTCTGCCTCTGGAGTGCTGGGATTAAAGATGTAAGCCACCATGCCCGATGTGATTTTTTTTTTTAAGTCAACATAGAGAGCTGGGGATATAGCTCAAAAGAGTGTTGCCTGGCATGTATGAGGGCCTGGGTTTAATTCAGAATACTCATAAAAGCAAGCATGGTGGCATACCCCTGTAATCCTAGCACTCAAGAGTTCAAAGTCATCTTTAACTATGATGTAGTTAAAGGCCAGAAACCCTGCCTTAAAAATCAATCAATCAATAAAAAATAATAAATCAATAATAAATAAATAAATAGGACCAGAAAAATGGCTTAGTGGGAAAGGCATTGACCATCAGGCATGACTATCTGAGTTGAATCTCAGTCCCAGGGACCCACATTGTAAAAGATAGATGAGTCTCTCAAGTTATCCTCTGACTTCTACACATAGTGCACCTCTCCTGCCCCACAAAGGAATGAATGTAAAAAAAAAAAATAAAAACAACAAAAAAAGAGTGGTTCTATTTACTGGGTAGGGGCTGGAGGATGAGGTCAGGTCAGCATTTGGAGTCTGGAAGACCAGTGAGGAGGGTGGAGGCCAGGGTTCTCCCTGGGCAGGGCTCCAGCAGGAGGTGGGGCACCAAGTAACTTCCACCTTTCCCCACCCCTGCTCCACTCCCTGATCAATCTAGTGTATGCCTTGGTTATACTTTATCATAACCTCTAGCCATCCTCCATCCCCCAAGGCATCTTGTTGAGGTCCCCCTTGTCCCTTAAGATTGGCACTGCACCTTTATTGGCACCATGGTGGTCTATACTCATAGATGGTACAAGTCTTGACTGGCTAGTCCATTGGTTAATATTTACTGTTCGGAGTTCTGGATTCTTTGGCACTTTCTCAGCTATAGAATAAAATGACCACATCCAAGCATGCCTAACCAGCTTGAAAGGCTAAATCGTGCCTGCAACATGTGTCTTCACCATATACCCTCCAGCAGCAAGTACGGATAGTCTCCTTAATTATACTCTAGGGCAGTAGGGCAGACTGAGTGTACTTTGACCAACAAAAAGCTAAAGGTGTCTCTTGGGGTCATTTTTGCAACCGTGAATTGTGGATCCTCTGATTCCTTAGGCCTGTGATTATGACCTGCTTGCCTTTATGTTACTTATCAGTGGAAACCAATAGCTCTTGGGGATGGGTAGGATCCTGTTTTAACTCATTCAAAGGTGGAGTAAGGGGAGGCCAGGTTGTCAGTCAGGCCTCACATCTTGTGGACAATGGGGATGGCACCCACACGGTGACCTGTATGCCATCCCAGGAGGGGCCTTACGTTGTGTCTGTTAAATTTGCTGATGAAGAGATCCCTCGAAGGTAAGCCTCGAGCCCTACCTACAGGACTGTGAGCACTGCTCCATGGTTCATCCACCCAGCTCTTCACCAACTTTTCCATTCATCCAACCAGCCAATGCTAGTCACCCAGAGTCTGTATAGTCCACACAATATGGCACCATCCAGCAGGCTTGGTACTTGTGATGCCTATTCTGTTGTCCAGCCATTTATCTGTATTCAGTTCAAAGGAAATCTGAAATTAAGAAGTTGAGGGTCTTTGAAGAAATGAATATATTAGCTTAGCAGAGGTTTCCTTTTGATGACCCTGAAAGCCATTTTCTGATTAAGACAGTTTACCATTCACTTGACAGTTTGTGTTGCTGTAGCAGTTTCTGATGGTACTAGATGGAAGCCTTGTTTCCTGTTCATAATAATACCAAAAATGGTGTATAAATGCTTCACCTCTAGAACAACTCCCAAAGACTGACTGTCTTTCTTTATTTCCTTCTTTCTTTCCTTCCTTCTTTCTTTCTTTCTTTCTTTCTTTCTTTCTTTCTTTCTTTCTTTCTTTCTTTCTTCCTATCGTCTTCCTCCTCTTCTTCCTCCTCTTCCTCTTCTTCCTGAGACTGAGTCTCACTATGTAAACCTGGCTGGCCTAGAACCCACTATGTAGACCAGACTGACCTCAAACTCATAGAAATCCTCCTGTCTCCCAAGTATTGAGATTAAAGGCATGCGCCATAATTTCCAGCTAAGATTTTTTTGTTTTTAATCATACCCCTTATGATTTTTTTAAAAAAAGCTTATGTCATGCATGCTTCAATACACACATTTCTGTGAATAAACATTTATACATATAGCTCTGTGTAGAACATAATTCATTGTCCAAAATTGCTTAGGCCCATGTTTCCCAGACTTGTTTGGAAGCCCAGACTGTTTGTCTTCCATAGGGTGTTCTCAGGCAGCACTAGTCTGTCATATGATGTCTTGTACCTCATAGCTCAGTGTTTCCACTGGACTTCTAGTCCTCTGATTTAAATCTTCTGTCTTATCTGCAGGAGAAATTCTCCTTTCAGCTCTAAGTTCCTTTGTTGTATAAGAGAGATCAGATAGAACTGCACTGACCTGTATTCTTACTGACCAGGATATATGCATGCTTATTAAGTCCCTTTAAGGTAAAGGTACTTCCCACATACGATGCCAGCAAAGTGACTGCCTCTGGGCCTGGACTCAGTTCCTACAGGGTGCCTGCCAGCCTACCTGTGGAGTTCGCAATTGATGCCAGAGAAGCTGGGGAAGGCCTGCTGGCTGTCCAAGTCATGGTAATGCTTGAGATTTTATTTATTTAGAGCTAAGCCTTATTAGTTAGACCTAATATTCTGGATAAAGATAAAAATGAGGATTTTTAAGACCTAATTTCTGACCTGATGCACATCTTTGTGAGAGTTTTACAGTTAGTACCTATGTTGGAGAAAAGATGCTTGTCTCAAGTGATGGAGGGTTTGGCTCTCCCAGATCAATGAGCTATCTTCAGCAGTCCTAGGAGAAGTCTCTCTCTCATCTCATTTGGCAGAAGTTAGTCACAGTCACATGATTGTACCTGGTGGCAAAGATGCTGGTATGTGGAGCCTTGTATTCAGGGGTACACCTAAGAGTCCTGTTAGTACAGAGAAAAGGAAGAGAAAGTTTGGCTGCCTGCCAGTGGAGCTTTTGCCCCTTGTATCTCTATAGTTCAGTGAATGCGGTGCTAAAGTACTATTTATTCACTTGACAGACCATCTTGGTGTGATCTGTGACCCTCTCCTTTCCCCTATCAAAACACAGCAGAACAAGATCTCATTAAGCTATCACTGTCTCTTCCCACTAGAGGTGCCAATTAAGGAGCAAGGGTTGTCATGATTGATTTCTACTTGTTGACAGTAGCATTACTGTGATTCGCAGGATCAAGAGGGAAAGCCCCAAAGAGCCACCATCCACGACAATAAAGATGGAACATGTGCTGTCACCTACATCCCTGATAAAACAGGATGCTATATGATTGGAGTCACCTATGGTGGACCGTGTCTGGGCCACACAGACAGGCAATGCCAGCAAGTGCCTGGCCACAGGTAAGTGAATGCAGGGGCACATCAAGGTCAGGAGTCTGGCCTCTGGCCTCTCTCTGCCACTTATTAGCTGTGTGATCTGGGCAGGTTGTTCAGAGCGTCTTGAGGGTCAGTCATGCAGAATTAGGATAAAGGTCTTTTTGAGGGGAGAACATTTGGGTTCCAGAAACTTTTCCATGGATCAGAAACAGTATCGCAAGGTTATCCAAAGATGAAATGAGGTCAGGCAAAAAAGATGCTGAGCATGGTGCAAGGGCCGGGAGCCCTTATCACTTTTGAAGTGGATACTTTTGTTGCTGTCTCAGCTCTGACAGAGATTCCCATGAGAAGCAGCAAATCTTTGCCTTTGTGAGTGGTTGGCTTGTGTGTTCAGGAGTCATTCGAGAGCATTTTAGACCAGTAATAGAGAAACACAGAAAGAATCTGGGATTTTCCTTTCAGAAATTCATAAATATTTGATCCTCACCTTTGCTAAAGTTTCTCTTTTTTATTCAACATATTTTTTATTGATTATTATTATTATTGTATGTGGAGAGATGGTTCTGGGAATTGAACTCATGGTCAGGCTTGTGACGTGGGGCTGCAAGCACCTTTACCCACTGAGCCCTCCTGCCAGTCAAAAATGACATTTTCCTTTTTTAAAAAATTTTTTTCTCCAAGGACAGGGTCTCACATATCCTAGGCTAGCCTCAGACTTGTTATATAGCCGATGTCCTAAACTTCTTACCTGTACCTCCCAAGTGCTGGGATTCCAGGCATACTCACTACACCTGTTTTGAGCCTTCCAGTTTCTAAGAGCAGCTCCTGCAAATTGGCACTGCTGTTTATGCAGATCTCAGAACATAAATCCCCAGCTGGCAAAATGGCTCAGAGGATAAGGGCACTTGCCACCAGGCCTTCTGACCTGAGTTCCAGCCTCAGAACACATATAGTGGAAGGAGAAACTGTGCGCATGCCCGCATACATCTGTGTGCTCTCTCCCTCTCCCTCTGCCTCTCCTCCTTCCTCCCTCCCTGTTTCTCTCTCACTAAATAAGAAGGGGGGCAACAATGTGAACCACTATCTCCGAAAGCAATTATTTGTTTCTCTTGGACTGAGCAGTGTGGTTCCACCCTGGATCTAGATGTGCTTTCTCTCATCTCCTGCTCAAGACAGTAAATTACTTAACTTGGGCTTTTTTGTTTCACCCATGGTAAAAATTGAAAAGTACTGGCCAGACCACCACCTCTAGTCTATGCCTGATTCCCAACTGCTGGGTCGGGGCATGGTAGATAGAATGGGACTCTCCCTCTTGCTTTTCAGACTTCTGTTCGCTCTCCTAAGCAGGGTCCTGAGATGATATTTTCTTCAGTCTGGTGGTGCCTGTTGTCTCAGCTCTTGTTCTGCCATTTGGGGTCTTCCACAGACCAGTCCTCTCATCCATGTCTCACTGTATGAACAGCTTTGTTAGCACTTCCTGTTGCCCTTACACACTTTGCACATTTTGACCAGTGTGCTTTTTCCTTCCTCTGATTTTTCAGGTCAGAGACAGACAGACAGACAGATTTGACTGACTGACTGGGGAGAGTTTGCAAGGCTAAGAACATACATCCTTCAGGGTTGAGACTTACTGTCCTTCCAGGGAGATCTGTCAGTGTGGCTTTGAACGCACATGTAGCAGGACACTTCTCAGAAGAGCTGATTGCTTTTTCCATAACTGAGTCCTCGGCGTTTCTGTGGTCAGTGTCATGCATGGCACTGGTTCATCTCCCTCTGCCCTCTGTAACTATAGTATTTGGAAGGAGGGATTCTGGTTTGCTGCCCTTTACATGTATCTGGTCCTTAATAAAGAATCTGGTGCTAGATTGCTTGCCTAGTTTGCTTGTCTAGTGTGCATGAGGCCCCAGGTTCAATCCCTAGAACTTGGAGGGAGGGAGGGAGAGAAGGAGGAAGCAAGGAAAGGGGGGAGGGAGGGAGGGAGGGAGGGAGGGAGAGAGAGAGAGAGAGAGAATAGAAATGCTGGCCTTGAACTTGGACTAAGGAGGTATTCTTGTTAACTGCTTGATGGGATATGCCCTTCTCCAGTGGTCTTTGGGATGCCCCTCTGTCTAGCAGCAGGTAAAGGTCTCAGCTTTAAGATACCACAACCTAGTGTGATCTATTCTTGAGCATCTGAGATCTGAGGCAAGTATCCATGGCTTGCACATCCATTCTCTCCTGAACTTTTCTCCAGGTCCAGGCATTGCCCCCACTGTGAAAACTGGTGAGGAAGTGGGCTTTGTGGCAGATGCCAGGACTGCTGGAAAGGGGAAAGTGACCTGCCCGATTCTGACCCCAGATGGCACTGAGGCAGAGGCCGTTGTCATCGAAAATGAGGATGGCACCTATGACATTTTCTACACGGCTGCCAAGCCAGGCACTTATGTGATCTATGTGCGCTTTGGTGGTGTGGGTATTCCTAAAAGCCCCTTCACTGTCATGGTAAGCAAAATTTCTTCTCCAGAACGTGCTGTTATTAGCAGTAACAGCCATCATGTGTTGAGCCCTTACTGGGACATCCTTCCACACATCCTTGACTTTGTACCCTAAGTGTAATCTCTAGAAACAGAACCCTTTGACTCACTAAAGAGTTTTTGGAAAAATCTCTTCAGTCATAGAAGTATCTGTCATGCTAAAAGGCTTAGGCAATGTCCTTGCCTGGCCTAACTCAGAAAGGAACACTTTCACAGGAAAATATAAAGCAGTAAGGAAATCACATGTGCATGTTCTTCCTAGCTCCCTGTCTAAGGAGGAAGGGTCCTGGTACTCTATGTCTAAGACTTGACTGTCCTATCTTAAGATTCCTGGTGTCTCTAGTTGTGTATAGGAAAGATGCAGGAGGGGAAGATTCCTCATCTTTTGAAGCCAGGAAGATCAGGGGTAGAAGGGAACCATCCTGTGAACATTTGAGTTCCTCAATGAGTAGAGTCTTTAATTTTCAGTTCTGGGTACCTTTTAGATCATCTGATTCTTAAGATTCTTCCTCCTGAAGCACAGTGGAACCATAGAATTGCCTCATGTAACCCTCAGAAGCGAGCCCTGTTAAAATGAGGAGTGCCCAGTCTAGACAGATACCAGGTGCCATGTGGGTTCCCTTGCTGTGTCCTTTGATGTGGAAGAGCAGCTACCCTCAACCACAGGTCCCAGGACTGCCAGTGGCCTGGCCCCACCTGCAGCCTATGAGTGCCTTCTAATTACTTCATGTTGTACGGCAATGGAGTCAGACAGAGTCCATTCCAAACAGAAGCCCAGGGACTCTTTTCCCATCTAATATCTGCTGTAGCTTTCTTCCTTTCCACCGGTGTTAATAACCGTAATGCCAGAGCCCTGAAAGCTTTTCATATCTCAAGTATGTAAACACTTGTCAACTTTGGATGTTGTCCATTTGGGAGTATTTTTTTTCTGCAGGGGAGGAAAAAGTACAGTGAGAAAGTTGATGTCCTTATTTATAGAGATGGGTCCCAGTTGTAGTTTTAAGACTTTGTCCTTATCCCATAGCAGGTTTGATCTTGTTGGCTAGAATGAGGTGGGATGGAAGAGCATCAGTTGGGGAGAGGTTATGGTAGTGCTGCAACAGACTGGGGATAAGAGACCCCAGATGCTGAGAGGGTCTGAGTGAGAAATCAGAGTTAAAGTTTGGGAATCACATTGGTCAGTGGGCCACATGCTTTAGTGGAGGCATCACAAAGTCCTAAGTACTCAGAAAGCTAGAGTACCTTGTGGTCACCCACTACCCTGTCTTCACTGGGTAGATTCTCTGCTTTCTTGTAAAGACATGAGGCTAGAAGAGCAGACACCAGGTACCACATTGATAGTAAATGCCTCAGGGTCACTGCAGGCTTGAGCAATTATGTCACACACACGTGGCATGCAGATTCAAGGATGAGCAGCTTAACTGCCTGCCACCTTGAGAAGTCCTGGTTCCAAGGCTATATAACTTAGCCCTTGAAAGACCTTCCTGCTGGTGACATGATGCTGAACCGTCCCCATTAGAACTGATCCTAAAAGTGAAGCTGCCTTGTCAGATGGCACAGTGCACAGCTTCGTGCTATTAAGATTGAGGATAGATGATGAGAGACCTTTTCCTATTGAGTCACTTGGATCAGGAGCATGACATTGGCAATTCTTAAAAAAAGAAAAAAACGAAAAAAAACTTAAAGACATTTACTGGACTGGGGAGATAACTCAGTGAGTAACGCGCTTATTACACAAGCATGAGGACCTGAGTTCAGATCCCCAGCAGCCACATAAAAATCCAGGCATGGCAGTGTGTGCCTATAATCCCAGTGCTGAAAAGCAGAGACGGGAGGGTCCTTAGGGCTTGCTGGACAGCCAGTCTACCCAATCCATCGACTCCAAGGTCAGTGAGAGACCCTATCTCAAAAAATAAGGTGGAGAGCAGTATAGAGGGAAACCACTCCACAGTAACCAACACCCTAGTGGAGCAGTGGGGAGGACAGGGCTTGGGTTATAGAACCCTGAGTAGCTATAGCAATATCAATCCAATGTGATTCCCAATTAATCTCCATTTGCCACTGACCAGGCCACCAATGGGCAAGTCACAGCCATGGAGGAGGTACCGGTAAATGCATGTCCCCTTGGATTCAGGCCTTGGATACACTTGGTTTTTTTTTTTTTTTTTTTTTTTTTTTTTTTTTGTTGTTTGTATTTTTGTGTTTACTAAGACTTCATTTCAGAAAAGCTTTCACCTGCTTGGGAATTGCTTAAGTCCTCTGGGTGTCCTGGCCATTGGTGTGTCCCCCACTGATCATCTCATCACCAGGGTCCCACTTTCTCTGTAAGATCCACCCCCATCACCATGTGCTCGCCATGAATTGCCAGCCATCATGCCTGTGATCATGCTCCATGCAGTTTTTCTCCGTGTTTAAAGAGCAAGCTAGACAGTGGTCAGCAGGCCTCTTGCTCAGACTCCAAACTGCCATTTGCACATTCTAGCTTCTGTTGAGGGGCAAAGCCACCCTCTACTGCTCCATGCCTCTTAAAATACACCTCCTTTCCCAGCCCACAAGCAACTAAACCTTTCCAGGTGGAGCCTCTTGGGATCTGAACATTGCTGTCTCTCCCTTTTCCATTTTCCTAAAAGTCCTGCTGGGAATTGTACAAGCAGACTGTATTAGTCAGGGGTCTCCAAAGAAACCGAACTGGTAGAATGAATATATATGTATAGAGATTTATCAGCTTAGCTCACAGGATAGAGTCCGAGTAGTCCAACAATTGCTGCACCACACTGGTGAGGCTGAGAATCTGTAGTCACTCAGTCCACGAGGCTGGATGTCTCAGTAGTCCCAATCTGGCGCTGAAGGCCTGACAAATTCCAAAAGATCAGCTAGTCTTCGGTCTACAGCAGCAAGACGAACTCACCAGCGAGAGAGAAGGCAAGCAGCAAGAAGCCAGGCATTCTCCTCTGATGTGGTCTTTTATACTGGCTGCCATCAGAAGGTAACACCCACATTTAGGGTATGTCTTCCAGCTTCAGATGATCCAGTCAAGAAGATCTCTCTCATTTCAGTTAATCCCAGATCCAGTCAAGTTGACACCCAGGATTAGCCATCACACAGACCACTAAGCAAGCAGTTTCTAGCGAGCACTCAGTGGGATTTTGCCAGTCCTTCTGATTCTGCCCTGGGCTGAGACCCAGCTAGACAAAGCCCACACTACACAGGTGGCCACACTCCAAATCCAGGCCTCCCTGATTTGTAGAATTCCCAGTGGCTCTGCCCCCTGTAGCTCCTTCATTCCTGCTGTTGTCTGTTTTACCAAGTGACCACTGTTTCCTGTTTTCAGGTGTCTGAAGAGGCCTATGTCCCAGTGAGTGACATGAACGGCCTAGGGTTTAAGCCTTTTGACTTGGTGATCCCATTTGCTGTCAGGAAAGGAGAAATCACAGGTAAGCGCTGGGGAGGCAACTTCACCAGGTCTCACTCTTAGGACTTCCCCCAGTGACCTGGTTCTTGCTCTAACAGGCCAGTCCCCAGACCCCTAAGATTGCAGACCATGTTTCTCTGAAGTGGTGGTTCGTTTATATCTTGTTACATTCTTAAGAGGGCTTGCAATTCTCTTTAGGCTAAGAACATCTGTGTTTTGATGCCCCTTCACTACCAGGTTCCTGTTTGCCTTTTCCCCCATTTTCTCTTATTTGCTCACTTTTCCCCATTTCTGACCTTGGCACAGATCTGTGTACAAGGTTCTTGAATCTCAGCTTCTTCGTGCCCATTTCTTTTGGATTGTTCTGCTCTGCTAGGTTTGTGGTCTTCCCAATTCCCATCTGAGCTTCTAATTTGCCAGTTGTAGAAACCATTTATTTATGAGTTGCCTCCTGCATTTTGTGGAAACCAAAAGGAACCCATGAAAAAAAGCAAGCAAGTCTTGGTTTTCCCACTGCCGGACTTGGCTGTTTGAAGCAGCATGAGCCATCTTGGATCTGATGGCCTTTGTTATGAGGGCACCTGTGTATTATGTCAGCCGCTTGGGGAAAGCCACCAGTGGGCTCATTGCCCTGTGTCCTTGGCTGTCCAGGAGAGGTTCATATGCCTTCCCGGAAGACAGCCACCCCTGAGATTGTGGACAACAAGGATGGCACAGTCACTGTCAGATATGCCCCCACTGAAGTCGGGCTCCATGAGATGCACATCAAGTACATGGGCACCCACATCCCAGGTAAGTTGAGCCCAGCAGCTTGGATGGCCTCTTGAACGTGTGGGAGACTAATGGTCTCTCCACGGTAGACCCAAGAGTGCTGTGCTGACCTGCCTGTGAAAACAGCCTGAGACCCCAGCACAATGCACCTACTTCCTGAAGAGATAATACACTCAGCATCCTGGGTCATAGTGCAGGGCCTTGAGGCGGTGCTTGTTTTCTTTGTCTCTGTGCAAAGTGTGGCCAAAGATCAAGCTTGGAGAAAAATAGGCACAGAGAGAGAGACTTTCCAGCCTGGCCTGCAGAATCCTGTGGGGTGTGAGGTTCGGGATCGGGTAAGAAGAGGAGAGATGGCCCTTGAGGAGGAACAAGCTAGCTTGTGTTTCCTGGCCACTGACCAGCACCATGTTAATCTTCTTGGTTTTTCTCTTTCTTTTTATTTTTTTTTGTAACTGTTTATATATTTTTAATATTTTGAGTTGGTGACATGTTTACACCTGTAACCTCCTCCTGACTTCTCCTTGAGACTGACTCTTGGTTATTTGAATGTCCAATTTTGGAGACTCTTTAGATTACGTGAAAATGGGCGCACAGATTTTAAAACCCTTTTCCATAAATACCAGAGTACTCCACACATCTGTCTGTCCTTATACATCAGTATGTCCTTACTCTTTTCTTCTGACAGCATGTCCAGGAAGGCTGTGCAGACCTGCCTAGGCGAGTGTCTTCATAACTTGTACCCATCCATCATCTGGCTGAGTCACTGCATATTCCTCTGGCTCCCTGCTGAGGGATTTCAGCTCTTCCCACCTTTGCTGGCACCAGTTTTATGGGGAGAATAGCCTTTCACATCTGCTCCTCACACCTGCTGAGGTGTACCTGTGGGATTTGGGCCCCTGGACAGAGGTGTGAGACAGCTACCGGCTTCTGTAATTTCAGTACCTTTTCCCATCTTGCCTTTTCTGGGGCTCTAACATCTGTGTCCCAGCAGTGGACCAGTGCACCTGCCACTCCGCAGCCTTGCCCATGGAGTCTACTTTTGGAAAGTGTCTTTCCCAGTTCTTTTTCTGTGCACTGAACATTTGTATTCTTGGTTCATTTTTATTGGATCATTGGCCCATTTGAGAATTTAGCCTTTTGAGGTGGGAGTTCTAAGTACTTCTCTGAGCTTGTCACTTGCTTTAATTTATGTTCATATGTATGCATAGTATGTGACTAAAGCAAACATGTGTTACCTGATTCTGATTAAATATTCTAATGACATAAAAAACAGTCATGCTCAACCTAGGTGTTATAGATGGGTTATAATTATACATGTATATATATATGTTATATATGAAGATAGTTTGCTCTGCCTGTATTTAATGTGACACAGTGGATAATCTCTCGTTAGTACATACAGTTTGTTTTTAATGCTCCATGAGTAGATCATTCCCTATTATTAGTTGCTGAAGTCTTTTTTGACTTTCTTCAGGCTTTTCGTGTGAACATTGGGAATTAAAGAGCTTATATAGGCTGAGGGTAAGGGTGGCAGAGAGTACGACTGTGGGGTCCACTCCTAGAGGCCGGCTCCCTAGATCAGGATGCCTTATGTTTTTAATGGCATTGGCAAGCAGCCTTCCCTCTAGTATGCAGATTGTATCTCCACATGGTATAGATGCCTCTTCCTGTTTTGCCAAGCTCAGCTGAATCCCCCTGACCCAGCTCCTCTCCCTCTGGTCTGGGAGCAGCCTCAGGAGGTGACAAACCTGTCTGCTGATAGGTGAACACTAATATATACTGATTGCCTGAGGTATCTTAATGATCTTAATGAATCTCGTCTTTGTTTGTGTCCTTGGCAAATATGGAGAGCCCTCTTCAGTTCTATGTGAACTACCCCAACAATGGGAGTGTTTCTGCATATGGTCCAGGCCTTGTATATGGAGTAGCCAACAAAACTGCCACCTTCACAATTGTCACCGAGGATGCAGGAGAAGGTACCGTGTGCTTTGCATGGGTATGAACTTGTAATCTTCCAGTGGAGAGTCAAGTGTACATGATTGAAGCTGGCACAGTGGCACACACATACAGTCCCAGCCATGCAGGAGGTGGAGGTGGGAGCATCACTTGAGCCCAGGAATACAAAACCAACCTGAGCCATATAGTGAAACCTCATCTTGAAAAAAAAGAAAAAAAGGGGCTGGAGAATTGGCACATCAGTTAAGAGCACTGGCTGCTCTTGCAGAGGACCCGGGTTTGATTCCAGCACCCACATGGCAGCTATGAACCATCCTTAACTCCAGTTCCAGGGGAATCCAAAGCCCTCTTCTGACCTCCGCAGCATTGCACGACATGGGTGCACTCACAGACACGCAGGCAATACACTCATACAGATAAAATAAAAATAAATAGTTTTTAAAAAATCACCAATGTATGGCAGTATTTGTCTCATTTTTTCCCCTCTCATAAAAATCTGTCACTGTCAAACTCTTCTGTCTTCTACCCAGACATGTTTAAATACTTATAACCTGAAAGAAATTGATTTTATCTTATGAATTAGTTAATGGGACTCACTGAGAATTCAAGAGGGCTTTTGGTCAAGGATGGTTTTATTTTTGTTCTTTCTGCTCAGTAATCCTCAGGATCACCCACAAGTTACTTAGTAGTACATTCTAGCCATAGCACTTTGCCAACCACAGTATTCTCAGAGTCCTAAACCTGTGCTTCTAATGGTGGCATCCACCCTGACCACCAGTGATAGTCTACACTAGCCCATCCTGTGTGTGTGATTGATTGATTGTGATCGTCTCATCCTCATCTGTCACATCCTGGAGTGCTGGAATTATTTAAGGGAATAGTTCACAGTGGCATATCTTCACAATGGACTTTGCCCTGCAGGCTGCTTCATTTTCAGTCTCTTGTTCCTGATGAGTTGTCCCTGTAAGAACAAGGAAACTCTCCCTAACTGTCCTCCCTCCATTGTCCCACCCACAGGTGGTCTGGACTTGGCTATTGAGGGACCCTCAAAGGCAGAAATCAGCTGCATTGACAACAAAGACGAACATGCTCTGTGACCTACCTGTCTACTCTGCCAGACGACTACAGCATTCTGGTCAGGTACAATGACAAGCACATTCCTGGCAGCCCCTTCACTTCCAAGATCACAGGTAGGGTTGTCTGGCTTGCATGAGCTTCCCCCATGGGAGATGGAGTTGTCCCTGACCCCCACTCCTCTATCAGCCTGGGTAGCAGGCTAGGACTTGGGTTTTACAAATTCTTTGCACCCAGGGCGCAAGTTTATATTCAGGCTGCCCAAATTCCTCCTCTACTCATAACCTAAGAAAAACAAGAGCTACTATCTGGAGAACAAGCTCTCAAATAGAGGCATTAAGATAATACTTACAGCCTGGGTACAGGAACTCAAAGAGGCCAATCAGCATCACACTAGATAAGGTTTCCACTCCTTTTTACAGATCAGAAAACAGAGGTTTGGTAAGGTAGTCGGTGAGCCAAGTTCATATGGTATTCTGGGATTTAGAGTCAGATTATCCCATTCCGTAGCCCGTGTTGCTGACCTCTGTTCTGCCTGCTGAGTTGGGAGCATGCCCACAGTGGGTTCTGAAGAAAATGCACAGATCAGGGTTCTTGCTCTCCCAAGGTGCTCAGAGTTGTCTGAAGCAAGTAGCAGTTCTGCGTGGAGGGAATCGACGCTTAGCTGGGAATTCCCGGGGTATGGCAGATGGGCAGTACCTCCCATTGCTATAGTCCTTCCTTTTCCAGGAAATATCCAGATTTTTTTTGTGTGTGTGTGTGTGAGATGAAATTCCATTGTGAATGTGGAATATTCTTTATTCATATGTTGACGGACATCTGGGCTGGTTCCATGTCCTAGCTATTGTGACTAATATAGCAATAAACGTGGATGTGCAAGGATCCTATGGTGTGTTGACTTAGAATATATGTCTAGGTATATATCTAGGAGTGGTATATCTGGGTTATGTGGTAAACCTATTTTTGGCTTTTCGAGACATTTCCATACCGATTTCTATAGTAGCTGCCTCAGTTTATGTTTCTCCCCAGCAGTGAATAAGCGTTCCTCTTGTCTTACATCTTTGCCAACATTAATTGTTGTTTGAGTTATTGATAATGGCCATTCTGACTGGGGTAAGATGGAATCTCAAAATAGTTCTAATTTGCGTTTTCCTGTTGGCTAAGAATGTTGAACACTTTCAAATGTTGGCCATTTTTAGTTCTTCTTTTGAGAACTGTCTAGTCAGTTCATGAGCCATTTTGAGTTCATTGATTCATTTTGGTGTTTCATTTTTGTAGTTCTTTATATATTCTAGATATTCCCTTCTGATACATAAAGTTTTTTTTCCCCATTCTATGGGTGTCTCTTCATATGGTGATTGTTTTGTTTTTTTGTGCAGAAGCCTTTTAATTTCCTGTAATCCCATTTGTCAATCTTAAGATTATCTATAACTTTGTTTTCCCCTAGCAGTTTCAAAGTTTCTGGTCTCACATGAAAGTCTGACCCATTCTGAATTGAGTTTTGTGCAGAGTAAGAGATAGGTAGCTAGTTTCAGTCTTCTACATGTCAAAGATTCTTTTAAAAATTAGTTCATGAGGATCTGCATCCCCATTTCCTGCAAGCTCCTTTTGAACCAGCCATATGTACCAATTATCCTGTGTTGGTCATATGTACTGGTTGTCAGAGGCACATGTTGATCACGTACCTGTGGGTAATAGATTCCTGACTGTTCATCTCTTAAGTGTCATGTGGAGTGTGGGCTCTGGAAAGCCAGAGCTATCATATGTGATAGGAGCTGTTGTTGCGGCTTTTTCTCAGATGATAGCAGACGCTGCTCCCAAGTGAAGCTGGGCTCGGCTGCTGACTTCCTTCTGGACATCAGTGAGACTGACCTCAGCACACTGACGGCCAGCATCAAGGCCCCATCTGGACGCGACGAACCCTATCTGCTAAAGAGTCTGCCCAACAACCGCATTGGTGAGCTCCGACTGCCTGCATGGGTGGGAGGCAGGGGCTCCTAAGTCCTTCCTTAGGAGGTGGGTGGCACATCAGAGTGAGCAGCAGTAAACCTGCATCCAAGTGTGCCTCCACACCTCAATGTTGACAGCCTTGGACCCTGGCTTGTCACAAAGAAAGTCATAATTCTAGTTTTGAGAGTATACCATTGGAGGATTCACTTTTCTCACTACTATGACAAAATACCTGACAAAAGCAACCTAAAGGGTTTTTCTTGACTGATTGTTCAGGGTATAATCCATCATGATGGGGAAGTAGTGGCGGCAGGAGTGTGAGCAACTGGTCACACTGCATCCAGTCAGGAAGCAGGGACAGAGGAATGCTGATGCTCAGCTTGCTTCCTTTTAATTACAGTCCAGGACCCTAGCCCATGGACTAGTACTGCCCACGTTGAGGGTCTTCCCACCTCAATTAATCTAATCTAGAAATGCCCTCACAGACATACCCAGAGGTCTGTCTCTTGGGTGATCCTAGATCCCATCAAATTGACCATCAACACATTCCATAAGCATCTAACCATTGTCCCTCCCCCACCCCCTCTCCTTCCTATTCCCCCTCCACTCACAAACCTCAATCTATGGTCTGGTCCAGGCATCTCTTTCATCCCTCGGGAGGTGGGTGAACATCTGGTCAGTATCAAGAAGAATGGCAATCATGTGGCCAACAGCCCTGTATCCATTATGGTGGTCCAGTCTGAGATTGGTGATGCACGCCGAGCCAAGGTCTATGGCCGAGGCCTGTCAGAAGGACGCACTTTTGAGATGTCTGACTTCATCGTGGACACAAGGGATGCAGGTCTGTGGGGTGGTCCCAAGGGAAATGCCCAGAGCTTGTGGGAACTGGCTTCTTTTTGCTGAGACCACTTCATCTTTTCATTCCCTTTTCTTTCCAAGCATTCTTCATCCTTTGTGTTATCGGTGCTTCTACCTACATCCTGAGAGTAGGAATTTACTTTATAGATTAAGAAACTGATGCTCCAGGACTTACTGTCACCCCATCTGCTTCTGAGATTCAAACCCAGATTCACCAGAGCTCACAGACCCCTTTTCTATTATGTGTATTCCTGTCCTTGTTCTCAGCTTCCCAGGGTCTCCTGAGCTCATCCTAAGCAGAGGATGTTAGGTTAACTGGCCAAGACTGTGCTCAGTGCTTTGGGGTAAATGCAGCAGAGCCTCCCGATCCCTGTTGAGATGACCTGAGTTAGGTTGGGCCTCTCCCAAGCTATATCACATCCAGTGCCTTCATCGTCTGCCTTCTTGAGTGACAGCCACATGCTGAGTTGCAGACAAAGTCATAATCCAAGGACAGAGACTAGAAAATTTCTGTCATGACTCAAGGCTTACTGTTGAGTCCTCATGCTGTTAACCTTTCAGGTCTCCTGACCTGATTGAGGCCACTACTTACTGTTTGAAAATTCAGCTTCTTAGTTATGTGGGTGGTAATAACCCCTTGAGGCAGTACAGGCCTTTTCTGAAGGCATGCGGTTGCATAGGACCCCTGTTCAATGGGACATGATCAGTGGATTCTTTTGCTATAGAACATCTTAGAGCCTCTTGCTTCTTTACATGGGCTCCCCAAACAGACTCCTTTCTTTCTGCTCTTTGGGAATTATTTGAATTTTAAGGATCAGATATCTCTTCTGCCTCCACTATGGGGCGTGCGCTCTCTCTCTGGGCGCACTCCTGCGATGGCACTCCCCCACCACACCTGGCTAGTCGCTGGCGGGTCTGGCCACAGGCGTCTCTGGCCATGGCGGCGGGTGCCCTGCAGGCTTTTCCTGGCGGCTCGGGTCCCGTGTCTCTGGAGCTTCTCTGCTGCAGAAGCGTTGTTCTGCTGAATCCTGTCCCTAATCCACCTGTGTACTTTTCCTCCGGGCGCACTCCTGCGATGGCACTCCCCCGCCACACCTGGCTAGTCACTGGCGGGTCTGGCCACAGGCGTCTCTGGCCATGGCGGCGGGTGCCCTGCAGGCTTTTCCTGGCGGCTCGGGTCCCGTGTCTCTGGAGCTTCTCTGCTGCAGAAGCGTTGTTCTGCTGAATCCTGTCCCTAATCCACCTGTGTACTTTTCCTCAGGATGTGAGGTCCACTGGCCACTAAACCCCACGGGAAAAGTACGGAGACAGCAAAAGCTAGAATGTCCATGAGTCGGTCACGAGGGAGTGCTGCCCCCCGGAGAGACTGGGCCACCGGTAGTGACACAAGACTCAAGACTGGCTTAGCCTGTGCTACAGCTTTATTCTCTGAGACCCAGCTCTCTGTGTCCTAGCTTTCTGCGACCCAATTCTCTGCAGCCCAAATCTCTGACCATTAAGAGAAGACTAAGACATTTATACCATGGGGGTAGTGGTAAAACCTTTGGCTGTTAGATGCTTTGTGAGGCATTCTATTTACATATGGAAGTGGGCTTCTGCCACACTGCTAGACTGTTGTCTGCTTGGAGAAATTACAGGAAGGCATGGTACCTTTCAGAGCCAAACGCCATGTTTATGTTATGGCATTTGTGGCGGACACTTCAAAAGGAGACACAGGAAAGATGCCAGGAAGACACCCTGCTTATGAAAGGAGCCCGCAGCACATGATCCCAAGCTGCATGAGCTGTCCGGTCGTGAAGGGGCTTCCACTTTGCATAACAGAGGTCTCCAACATCCACCACACTCCTCCCTCAGGGAGTTGCTGTTAGAACAGCCGGGTTGTTGCAGGTTGTGGTGGCATATCCTTGGCAGTAGAAGGGCCCAGCAAGGTAGACATCCAGACAGAGGACCTGGAGGACAGTGCCTGCAAGGTCTCCTACTTCCCCACCGTGCCTGGAGTTTATATCGTTTCCACCAAATTTGCTGATGAGCATGTGCCTGGTATGAGTTCTTTTGCCCTCCCTCCATGGTGCTTGGGTTTTTAGTGAAAGTCATGCCTCAGCCTCTGGACTGCTCATGGGGGTCTTCTCTCTTTCTCTCGCAGGAAGTCCATTCACTGTGAAGATCAGTGGTGAGGGAAGAGTAAAGGAGAGCATCACCCGGACCAGCCGGGCTCCATCTGTGGCCACTGTTGGCAGCATCTGTGACCTGAACCTAAAGATCCCAGGTGGGTACTGGGGGCTGGTGGAACAGGGTGGTAGCCTGTTGGAAAGTCAAGTCTAGGTGTGACCCCGAGCAGACTATCCACCTCACTCTGGGGACTTTTTCATTTTATGATTTTCTTATCCACTTTTTAAGTTTCTAAATTTTATTTATTTTTATGTGTATGAGTGTTTTGCCTATATGTAAGTGCACCACATACAGACAATGCTTATCCACTTTAAAAATTTTTAACTTTTATTTATTTTTATGTGTATGAGTGTTTTGCCTATATGTAAGTGCACCACATGCAGACAGTGTCCCCAGAGGTCAGAGAGAATGTCAGATCCCCAGGAACTGGAATTACAGATGATTGTTAGCCAGCCACCACGAGGGTACTGGAAACTGAACCCAAGCCCTCTGCAGGAGCAGCCAATGCTCTTAACTGCTGAGCCATCTCTCCAGCCCCTATATTTTAATTTTTAAAATCTATTAATTCTGTGTGATGAGTATTTGCCTCATCATGTAAGTGCACCAAGTGGGTACAGTGCCTGCAGAGGCCAGAAGAGGGCATCAGATACCAAAGAACTGGAGTTAAGGATGGGTGCTAGCGGTCATGTGGGTTTGGGAACCCCATGGGAGCATGTCCACTGCAAGAGCAACCAGTGCTCTTAACTGCTGAGCCATCTCTGCAGACCCTGGTTTATATTTTAAAGAGTTGTAAGCAATATGTGTTTTGAAGAGATGATGTAGTTTAAGAATAAATTCTGGAGGGTAAAGAGATGGCTCAGTGGCTAAGAGTTCCCTTTTATTTCATTTTAATAGGGTCTCACCGGCCTCACATTCATGATTCTCCTGCCTCAGCCTTTCCAGTGCTGGGATTACAGGCATGTGCCACTACATTGAACTTTTTGTTTCTTTTCACAAAGGCTTATTTAGGAAAATTTGACTTACTACCTTTTTCTTCTTCCTACTAAAAATAGTCTTCTTGTCTTGCCTAGGGGAACTTAGATATGCTTTTAGATTTATTCTTTTCCAGTGAAGTTGATGACCAGTGGAAGACCATGGCTGATGCCAGTGCCTGGAAGTATTTAAGAGGCAGCATCGGCCTTCCCACACTTTTGTTTGTCTTTTATTCCTGAATTGAGAAGCAGGCCATAGTCTGCCTGAAACGTGGCCTGGGTTCTTTCTGTTCAGAGAATTGCTGTGTTAGTGAAAGTTTCAAGGCTCTTCTGCCCACAAGCTGGCAAGTGCTGTGGAGTTACAGAGATTCTAAAGAGAAGGGAAAGGTAGTCTTAAGAGATGCTCATGGGGAGATATCTCAGTTGGTAAAGTGCTTACTGCCCAAGTAGGAGAACTTTAGTTTTTGAAACTAAGGAACTTAAGTTTTTGTTTGTTTTGTTTTGGGTTTTTTTGTTTTGTTTTGTTTTGTCTTTTTTGAGACAGGGTGTCCCTGTAGTCCCAGTTGGCCTGGAACTAGCTATGTAGACAAGACTGGCCTTGAACTTGCAGAGATCTGCCTGCCTCTGCCTCTGGAGTTCTGGGTTTAAAGGTGCATACCACCACACCCACCCCTAGTTTTTTTTTGTTGTTCTGGTTTTTTGTTTTTGTTTTTTAAAAAAAAGGCTTGCTGGCACGTGGTTGTAATCCCAGTGCTGGGGAGGTGGACATTGGAAAATCCCTAGGACTCACTGACTGACTAACCAGTCAAGCTGAATTGAATCGATGATCCCCAGGCCAGTGAGACAGTCTTGAAAAAACAAGGTGGATGAGTCCTATAAACACCTGAGCCTGTCCTCTGGCCTCCACATACAAGCATGCATATGTGCACGTGCACCCAGTCACATGCACATGAACACGCAAACACAAAAGATGCTCGTGTCTATTCTCATGAGGGGCAGGGAGCTCACTTCCCAACCCTGTGCCTCCAGCTGTCCTCATGCTGTACATAATCCTTTTCCTCTCCCTTCTGAGCCTACATACACACCAATGCTAGTCATGCCTGAATGTATTATTACAAAATCATTGTTAAAGAATGTGTTGATTGCACATGATGGCACAAGGTTTATGTGCCCCAAGGTGGAGAGGGGGAGCATGGATTGCCAGGATGAGTCTAGTGCATTTCACACATGACTATGCCTCAGTAAAGCCGTTTTCCAGAAGTAGATCAGTGCTGCTGTCTCCCCATTCTTCATTCCATTGTCCACTAGTGTGGGGTCTCTCCCTTCCCTTGTGGGTCATTGGCCACTGTTCCATGAGGACAAAGGGAGCAGAAGTGACGAACGGGGTCAGGATGGCCAGTGAGCACTGATAGAAGAAAGCCCTTCCAGGGAGGCAGGTTCAGTGATACAAACAGCTCCAGGCTCAGTGAAACAGCTCTGTTTATTCAGTGGGGTCAGGGAAAATATAGTGTGGAGGCAGTAGCCAATGCTTCAGCTGATAGGTGCTCATAGTATGCTTTATTTACATGTGGCAGTAGGCTCCTATCATCCCACTAACGGGCAATGCCTAATTATCATATAGAAATAACCTAGGAGGTAGTTTTTCCTCCAGGTAACTATGCCAAAGGTCATGTTTTAAATGAGGTCAAGCATCTGTGCTTGGTGGCACTTTCCAGGTATGTCAGGCAGGAAGCTCCTGCTGAGAAAGGAGCCAACCTTAACAGCAGGGTTCCCCAACACACTAGCACCAAGCACTGCCTTTCATTCCCATGGGAAAAAGTGTTGTATGTAGCTTTCAGTTTTGTTTCTGCCGTTACTAATGACTTTGTTTTTGCTTTCCATTTTTTATTTTGCAAATGATCTATTCTGTTCTCTTTGACACGTCCTCTCCTGAGGAATTAGCAAGTCTCTGTGTACTGTGTGGATGTCTGTCCTTTGTCTTAAACCTCTTCTGGTTCTTGACTACTTGGCTGTTCTCTTCAATTATTTAATAGCAGAGTAGGCTGAGGGAGACACTTTCCCCCTTACTATCTACCTGATCCTCTCTCATCAGTTAAAATGGGAGAGCTTGTTAGCTCCAGGGGATCCAGGCCACATGGGGTACCTTAGTAGGTTTGGGTGCTATTACAGAGAAACATAAACTGTGTAGCAACCAACAGACAACTTGTTTCTCACAGTTACGGTGACTGGGAGTCAGTATGGCTAGGTTTCAGTGAAGACCCTCTTCCAGGTTGCAGATAGCCAGCTTCTTACCTAGTCACAAGGTGGAGAGGTGCTCAGGACCCTTCTGAGGGCACTAACCCATCATGAAGGCTCCACTTTGTGACCTCATCACATCTGGATTGCCTCCCCAGTGCCTCACCCCTGTATGCCATAGGGTAGTGGTTCCCATAAGAATCTTGGAGGAACACAAACACTGGGTCTTATACCATGGTGTGACATCTCCTCAACCTCCCTTTCCTTCTCTTTCCTTAGGGTTCAGAGTCATGAACTGCTGCATTGTGCAGTTTCATTTGGGCTCTAGGTGATGGCAGTGCCCAGTGACAGCCACCTGTCTCCTCCACACCAGTGAAGGCAGAGTTTTGTCTGTGTGATGTGAGCAGCTTGTAGCATAGACATAATTTGTGTCCTGATGCTTGTGACCCAAGGCATTGCTTCTCTGAAAGTGTGGCCTCTGGTCCTCCGTTTGCTGAAAGCTTTGCTCACGCATCAGCTTGTAGCATAGACGTAATTTGTGTCCTGATGCTTGTGACCCAAGGCATTGCTTCTCTGAAAGTGTGGCCTCTGGTCCTCCGTTTGCTGAAAGATTTGCTCACGCATGATTGTCCTTTGCCAACGAGACTGGCTAGTGTTCACTTTTATTTCTGAATGCATTTGACCGTCCTCGTTGCCCAAAGAAACACCAAAGCTTCTTGACAATAAGAGATGGAGGCTCCTGTGTTTTCCACTTCTCTATAGAAAAGAGCTCACCTATGCATGACAGATGGTTCTGCCACCTTTTCATAGAAACACCTGAGCCACTGTGGGTTTTAGCACATGCTGTAACTCCCAGCTTAGATTCTGGTTTGAAGCTGCCATGTGGTGTTCACTAGGCTTCAGCTATGAGAGCTGGCAATGTACACGGTGGGGCAGGAAGTGTCAGTGCCCCTAGAAAGCTAATCTTGCTGGTAGTGTGAAGGGTCTTGCCTCTCCATGCTGGCTGCAGGAGGGCAGACCTCTAGCCCCAAGGGGAGGGAAATCAAGCACTTCATGCACCTGTACTTACCTCACACCCCTCTGCATGCCCTGTCTTACCCCTAGCCTTTGCCCTGATCATCATCTTCTCCCAACCTCCCACTCAGAAATCAACAGCAGTGACGTGTCTGCCTATGTCACCAGCCCGTCTGGCCATGTCACTGAGGCAGAGATTGTGCCTGTGGGAAGAACTTGCACTGTGTCTGATTTGTACCCCAGGAGATGGCCGTTCACAGGGTCAGCGTAAAGTACCATGGGCAGCACATAGCAGGGAGCCCCTTCCAGTTCACTGTGGGGCCACTCGGTGAAGGGGGAGCCCACAAAGTCAGGGCAGGAGGCTGTGGCCTGGAGAGAGGAGAGGCAGGGATCCCAGGTAAGAATTCTGGGTGAGTTTTGACGAGAGAAAAATAGGTATGCAGTATATGTGTACCTGTTGCTCTAAGGAGACGACTTTCAGGGAAATCGCTCACCTATCCAAAGCCAAACAGGCTGAGAGGGATTTTGCTAAGTCTGTAACATTAGTAGGCACTGAGTCTCTTAAGAGTAGAGTGCTGACTGTTTCCAGAGCCTTCTTAGGGCCTGGTATTCTGGGGAACACACTAGAATGCTGCAAAACTAATTTGATGGGTCCCTTCCTATGATGGCTGCTGTGGGAAGAAGTCAGGGGAAAGCCTAAACGTTCTCATCCTTTTCTGTCTTGGATTGGGTATGTTCTGTGGTGCTAGATTCTCCATGAACTTCATGATCATCGTTGGTGCTTGAGAAACCACGATGATGGCCCTTGCTTGGAATTACGGGAAAAAGAAAGCACTGGCAATGGCCTGGGCACTACTGGCTTGAACTAGAAGAGGGGCAGGGGCTCTCAGGCTCACTCACTAACCAGGTGTTTCTTTGCTCTCAGCCGAGTTCAGCATCTGGACCTGGGAAGCAGGTGCTGGAGGCCTCTCCATTGCTGTTGAGGGCCCTAGTAAGGCCGAGATTACATTTGATGACCATAAAAATGGGTCATGCGGTGTGCCTTATATTGCCCAAGAGCCTGGTATGTACTCAAGGGTTAACTAAGGATGTTTTCCTTGTTTGGAGATGGTTTAGCCACCAGGATCAGAAATCCATCAAGCCAGCTCCAGTAAATGGGAGTTTGCATGTGGGGGCACATGGAAGAGCCTTCTAGAAGCCCAGTTACAGAAAACAGCTAGGCCTCAAAGAGATAAGAAATCTTCTCATCATCTCTGACCTTTTACTCTTGGCCTCTCTGCTTGCTTGCTTTCAAATGTTTCATTCTGTCCACTGACTGACCAGCCCCACTATCAGCTGCCCATACATAACCTGTGGCTGATTCTCCTGCTTTAGGAGAGTGGCCTCAACATTTGGGTTCCTGGAACAGTGATTTGTCAACTTTTGTGTACCAGAGACCCTTTTGGCATCTGGTAAAACCTATCTGTTCTCAGGATAATGTTTTGGAGTACACAACATGAGTCCATCAAATTATAAAAGAAATCACTTCCAGCAGGGCGCAGTGGCACATGCCTTTAATCCCAGTACTTGGGAGGCAGAGGCAGGTGGAACTCTATGAGTTCAAGGCCAGCCTGGCCTGCATAGTGAGTTTCAGGCCGGTTGGAACTACAGGGAGATTCTGTCTCAAAAAAAAAAAAAAATCAATTCTATTAAAATACAGTTATCAGAACTGGGTATGATGCCACATGCCTGTAATCTCAAGATTTAGGAGGCTGAGGCAGAAGGATGTCCATGAGTTTGAGGCCAGCCTGAATTCTGAATTACATAGTGACCTCCACACTGCTGGCCAGGGCTATAGAGACTGACCCTATCTCGGATGGATAGATGTTATATGAAACTATAGTTATTAATTGTGTAACAGTGAACTGCACCTGTCTTTATTCTGTTAAAACACAAAATTTGGTGATGGTCCATTGATGACCTTAATTTCGAAGGAGTGATGAGTATAAATGATGTCAGGATATCAATAAAATAAGGTTGCAACTTCTTTTTCTACTCAAGTCCATGGATCTGGATTCTATACATAGACTGTTGGGGGACCTTGGGGACTCAAATGAAGAATCCCTGACCTTGCCCGACTAAGAAAATCCCATTGGCTCAGTGTTAGCCAGGTGACCTTCTTTTAGCCAGTCAGCTGTGTCCATTAAAGGAGGGCCAGTCTGAAGCAATTTGAGCCCAGCTAAGAAGCAAGAGGCTGCTCTGGAAACACCTTTCTGGAATCTCTGAAATGGTCAGGCTTTCCTGTCCCAACAGGTAACTACAAGGTGTCTATCAAGTTCAACAATGAGCACATCCCTGACAGCCCCTACCTGGTGCCTGTCAGACGATGCTCACCACCTCATTGTTATGAAGACGCAAGGAAGCATCCATCTCCTTAGCCACAGGCCAACCAGAGAGACCCTGGACTCCTGAGGCTGCTTTAATCCTCCCTTGGGTGCCCAGGCCTTGTTGACAGTTAGCATCCAGGTGTTGCCAATCTTGGGGAAAGATATGTGTGGCAGGATCACCTCCCCACACCCTGAGGGCAAAAGACAGTGTGAGCAAGCAGAAACATACTAGGTCAGCAAGGCGCACCTTAGCATTCAGGGACAAGTTTGCTTTTCAGTATTTATTCAAGAGAAATAAAGGAAGCCTGTTAATCATTAGAGCAGGAGGGCTTTCAAAACAGTGCAGACAAAACTGACAGCCTAGTGATGTATATATAGCCTGCTGTTGTTGGGTTCCTTTCCCCAAAATTAACTTCACTGCAATTTTTTTATTAGAGTGATGTATTTGTGATAAATGTTCAAGGAGCTATGCTAAGAACTTTATTCAGTAAATCCTTGCAACATCCTGGTGAGTAGTGTTTCGGCCCCAGGAACCAGCTAGTACAAGGTGCCAAAGTAGATCTCTGTTCCCAAAGCTTGTGCTCTGTGCTGGTGACCTCACCTGCCTCACTTTCCCCACTGAGGTGGTGGCAAATAACTGCATAGTTCAGCTTTCTAGGATGCCAACAGGTGTACATACACCCCACCCCAAACACACTTAATTCAAGGGTACATTAGCACCAGTGCCAAACCAAGAGCGACTGGGGCTGCCTGTGCTCACAACGCTGAAAAATAATTTGGTCGAATTAGAAGCAACTAAGCTACAGAGTAATACCAGAATCTCAAAATGAAATGCCTAGTGAATGGAGTTTCTAAATAGCATTTGGCTGCCCCAGATTCTTGAAAATACTGGGTTAGAATCTAATTTGGAGTCTTGAATTGGTGATAGAGCCACACATTTGGTTTGTATTTGATATTCTAATCTTATGCTGAGAGAATTAGACTGCTACTAATTACTCCAAACATGAGTCTTTCAATGAGAGACCCAGACAGAAACAAACCAGAGTCCCAGCCCATAGATTGAGGAGGTCTCAACTGGAGAGTCCCAGGGTCCTAACTGGTTACTGTGGTGTAGATGTTTTTCTTGTGTTTCATTTAAAGGCTTCTTAACAAAAATTTCTTTTTGTGGCCGACTTAATGGAGGGAGATACACCCAGCTTTTGTTGAGGGCCAAGAGCCACCTTTCTGCATCTCTGAGATTTCTTTCCAGATCTTCAGAGGCATTTACCTCCCTCTTGAGGATTTAGTGGTAAGAGACTCAGGTAACAGGATTCTGCTCAAGAGCTGGTTCTGAGCAAGCCTCTGCAGCACACCTGCTGAGTCCTCCTGTCAGTTTGTTCTCAAACATTTCAGGACATATACAGAAGGCTACGCACCAAACTTCTGCAACCAGCTGCATTGGCAAGTGTGTCTCCCTGGGTCATTCCATGCTGATAAATATGCAGTTATTTATCAGCCTCAGCAGAGGCCTGGACATCTGGTGCTAGTTGGGCTTTGTTTTATCTTGCTTTTGAGACTTTGTAGAAAATGAGAGTCGGCTGGCACTTTGTGGGAGAGGGTAGAAAATGGGGGTGATCTGGAGACCAAAGGATCCTTAAGTTCGTGTTATGTCCTCCCTCCCTAGTCTGTAACCTTCAGGCAGTGAAGTCCAGTTTGTAGTGGTAGCAATATTGCACATTTCCACAGGGCAGTTTAATACTCAGTAGCCACATGTGGCCCTTATTTGAGACCTGGCTAGAGGAACTGATCTGCCTGAGGCTAAGGATTAACTGTGGGGACAGGGTATTAGGACCTGCTGGAGAGAGAGATGTGGTCCTTAGACAGGCATGTTCAGTCTCACATGGGAATTTCTAGAAATGCTGCATCAGAATCTTAACATGACTCCTTTTCAAGCAAAGTATGCCTGCTGCTTCAGAAGTCAGCCTGTGAGGAAGGGATGGCCCACCAAGTTCAAACCAAAACTGCTGGTGTGTAAAAGCTTCCTGGTCAGGATAGGCAGCCGGTAAGCAATGGGAAGCCTTGCTGCTGGTCTTTGTGAGTCTAAGCTCCTCCTCCAAGAATGTAGGTTTTCTAATAAAGGATGAGGGGTGAAACTGACCCAAGGAGGAACAAGGCCACACTTCATCCCATTGCTTTTTTCTGGGAGATACAGGCAACTTCTAAACACAGTAATATTTAACAATAGGCTGCCATTTAGGAGCCTTCCCAGGGGGCCAGGCCCTGGGCCGAGTGTTTAGCATAACTTTGAGTGTTCAGCATAATTTCATGTGCTCTTCATAGCAGCTCTCTGAGATAGGGCCAGTTAGTTTAAACATCCATTGTATAAACAAGGAAACTGAGAGTCAGATTTAACAGCTTAGTTTTATTGCTAGGAAAAAGTAGCAAAAAGCAAGGTCCAGCTAATTTGCATATCCAGTCCTTTCCAGTTTTATCAGAAGTTCTGTCTGTTCCCTACCCTTGATTTAAGAAAGAACATAAAAAGGAGCCTTATCATCATCATCATTATTATTGCTACTATTATTGGCTGGAAGAGTCTGTGTTTTCTGGCCTGTGCAGATCTTTAGGATGATCTGATAATAATCCTCTTGCCTAGGTTGCCTCAAGCCCGCAGCCCCAGGAACCGTCTCTCTCAGCCTGAATTGATATGATTTGAGTATAAGTGTTTCTCTTTTCTTTTGTATTAGAAATGTGGAGGGTAACCCACCCAATTTTGTTGTCTGGTGTTATATGGGAAAATATTCCAGGTCTAGTTCATGAGAATTGTCACCCGGATTCCTGACTACATTGGGTCAATGTGTGCCGCTGAGAAGGAACTCCAAGTGCCATAACCTGCCCAATTTATTAAATTCTCAGGAATCAGGATTAAAGGTTACCCAGCCAGCATCCTTTGCTATATGGTTGAATGGTGCAAAAGGAAAGACTGATGCAGAGGTGCGTAGCCCCTCGGGAGCTGTGGAAGAATGCTGCGTGTCAGAGCTAGAGCCAGGTAAGCAGGGGTCCCAGCGCCAGTATTTCCGGCAGAACTTCCTGCAGCTGTGCCTTCCTGGGAAGGAACTCGTCAGCCACAGCACTGCCAGAGTCTTCAGTTCTCTTCACTCCTGCCAGACACTGTTTATGAATTAGGATTGAAACGTTTGCCAGGAACGTGGAGACTTCTTACCGCGACATATAATACCCCTGTCCTCTCCTTTCTTTAAGCAGCTTCTACTTTATTTTCTGTTGCTTTTTCAGAGTCCTTTTACATGACATTCATCACAATTTTTTCAATCGTATTTTAGCAAAATCTTAGTATTATATTGCTGACTTTATGACATGTGTAAGGACATTTCGATCTTACTTTACTCTGAGAGGATCTCGGTCTCTAGGGCTTAATAATCTCAGATTTGTGGAACTCTGTCAATCAATTTTATTATTAAAGAGATCATTTTGTCGGTGGAGGTTTACTATGTGTTAGAGACTTGGCAGAAAGGTGAAGTGTGGGAATTCACAATTCTGCCCTCAAAACGCTGCTCATGTTGCTGAATGCCTATGATCTCAGCACTTGGAAACAGAGGCAAGAGAACTGCAAATTCAAGGCCGGTCTGGACTACATAATAAGACCCTGTCTCAAAAAAATCAACAAGCCTGGAGAGATGACTCAGCAGTTAAGAGCTCTGGCTACTCTTTTAGAGGACCGGAGTTCAGTTTCTAGTGCCCATGTCAGACAGCTCACAACCGCTTGCAACTCCATTTCCAGGGAATCTGAGCCTCCTCTGCCCTATCTAGGCACCTGCATTCACGTGTGCATGCGAACACACACATATATACATACAGATAAACAAAAGTAAATCTTTCAAAACTATAATAAATAAAAAGGCAGCTGCTTAGAGCTGCTGAGAATGCAGCCAGCAGTGGAGATGACCCTCAGTAACACCACAGGAAAACTAAGAAGCAGATGGTGGAGATTTCAGAGCAGGAGGAAAAAAAGCCCCTTTTCGCCTCGGCAGGGTCAGGAGGGCTTCCCAGAGGAGGCATCATTCAGTGTGGGCTTTGATGCATGAGAAAGTAACCTGCTGCTGTTAGACATTTGCTATGTGTTTACCTCTGCATCCTGTGAGGGTGGAAATCCAGAGCAGTGGGTGACCATGTGTCTCTCACCAGGCAGAAAGGACACAGAAGGCTCAGAAAGAGTGGATGTTGGAGGCGTGGTGCCTTGACCAGATTTAACTAACATCTGGTCACCTCACTGAGAATATATCAGAACACTTGACAGGCAGAGTGCTGAGCTGCTGCCCTTGAGAAAGCCGATGAAATCGCAGCCCTGAGGATGGAGAAGGCTGACTTGAAGCCACAGATCCTTAGTACTTCTGGTGACCAGTTGGCCTTGGGCTCGAGAGTGAATTCTGATGTGTAAGGCCTCGGGAGATGGCTCAGTCAGTAAAGAACTTGCTGCACAAGCATGAGTACCTGAGTTTAGTCCCCAGCACCCACATAAGAAGACAAGAGCATGACTGCAACCCCGTTACCGGGGAGGCAGATATAGGAGGGTCTTTGGAGCCTGCTAGCCAGTCAGTCTAGTCAGATCAGCGAGCTCTGGGTGCAGTGAGAGACCCTGTTTCACAAAAAAATAGGATGGAGAGCCATTGAAGACATGCAGTGTTGACCCCTGGCTTCCAGACTACACCCACACCCACACATGCGTGCACGGCACGGGAACACTGGATGAATGGGTAGGATGGTAGTGATACAGTTAGCAGAACTGAGGACAGCTGGCTAGAGTGTACAAGGGTTGGTCAGGGATTTAAATAGTCTGCTTCTTTTTTTTTTTGGTCTTTTTGAGACAGGGTTTCCCTGTAGCCCCAGCTGGCCTGGAACTCACTATGTAGACCAGGCTGGCCTGGAACTCACAGAGATCCTGCCTCTGCCTCCCGAGTGCTGGGATTAAAGGTGTGGACCACCATGCCTGGCTAAGAGTCTGCTTCTTTAGAGGGTTGTTGGAGTATCTCCCAGAGAGCCAGGTGGCTGTGTTTATTAAATCACTATGGCAGCCCAGGCAGCATTTGAGGCCCTAGTGGTATCCAAGATGACTAGCAAGATGACTAGCATTAGGATTGGCTACAATTATAGAATTCCCTCAAGCCAATATATGCAATAATGAAGCCTAGTAATTCATATAATTAGAAAGTTCAGTGTCTAAGGCAGTTTTTTTTTTTGAAATTGGTCTTTTGGAGACAGGGTCTCCCTGTAGCCCCGCTGGTGTGGAACTTGCTATGCAGACCAGGCTAACCTCAAGCTCACAGTCTGTCTACCTCTGCCTCCGAGTGCTGGGATCAAAGGTGTGTTGCCACCACACCCAGCTCTAAGGCAGATTTTTAACAATGACTGGTTCAGCCATTTGCAGGGGTTCTCCAAGGACCTAAAGGCCTTTACCTTTTGTTATTTTGCTTTACTTTTTGTTTTGTGAGACAGGATCTCTCTGTGTAGCCCAGGCTATCCTGATACTCAAGATCCTTCTGTCTCACCCTTCAAAGTGCTGGGATTCCACACGTGCCATTAGGCCCAGCAGACCTCTTTACTCTTTCTTCATTTCAAGGCTGGCCTTCCTCTCGGTAGCAAGTTGGCTACAGCGGCACCTGCTTTTTCATCTTCATACCACATCTGTCAAGAGACATCTCAGGATTTGCTTTCAGAAGTCTTGAGAGGACAGAAGTCTAAGTCTCCAGCAAGCCTCCCCTCCCATCATAATGAACTGGGACGCATGCCCATTCCTAAGTCACTTCCTGTGGCTAAAAAATGAATTGATTTACCTTGGGGAAAGAATTTCCCCTATCCTCTGAGGGACCACACCTGGACAGGGGGGTGGGGTCCAGGTCCCTGAAGCATGTTGGCTATGAGGGAGGAGGATGGGCTCCCAGCTGAGAAGTACAGGGGGAAGTGCAGTGCTGAAAGTACCAGAAAAAAAGGAAAAGAGTTTGGGGTGTGGCGCTTTGAGGGACATACTTAATTCCAAAGGAGATAAAGGGTACAAGGAACCAGGGAGGGGCTGAGGGACCCTGCAAGAATAGTCCAGGCAGTCACTTCGGTTGACAGATAACCTTACCTCATGTTATGACCCAAAACAGAAAAACAAACAAACAAACAAACAAACAAAAAAAAAAACCTGGCTATGGCTCTGTGGGATGTTGCTTGCCTTGAGCTTAATGACAGAGCCTTGAGGCCAGTTGGAACTGTATTTTTTTCCCTTCGAGTGGCCAAACAGGGAAACATGGTGAGAGAAGTGAACTTTTCATAAAGGGTGGATTGTGAGGCAGGGGCCCAAATGTAGAACAGAATTAGAGATTCGGAGCAGTTCCTGAAGGGCTGATGAGGGACACACAAGTAAGCCCATCTGGCCTTGAAATCTATGTGTCAGCCGTGAGGATCCCAACAGAACCATGTCTTTGAATGATTCAATGCTGGCCGGCTCAGACTGGCCTAGAGTCCTGTGTCCTCACCTAACTCCAGGCTGTTTACCGCCCACATTTACCATGTGCCTCTGCTCCTTTTCCTAGATAAGTATGCTGTCGCTTCATCCCCCACGAGAACAGCATCCACACAATCGATGTCAAGTTCAATGGGAGCCACGTGGTCGGGAGCCCTTTCAAAGTTCGAGTTGGGGAGCCTGGCCAGGCAGGGAATCCTGCCCTGGTGTCTGCCTACGGTGCAGGGCTTGAAGGGGGCACCGCAGGTAAGACAGTGCTGCTTCTCCTGGATACCTGAGCTGCTCTGGGGCAAAGCTGCAGGCATGCGCTTTGGCGTGTTTTGGGAGCCCTGGTTGGAACTGTGATAAATCCAGAGTGAGGGCTGTGTTGAGGCACCTCATTACTGTTTACTGTGGCCCAGATGTCTTCCTTCCACAAGTTCTTCAGCCCAAGGGGCAGGACAGTGACAGCACAGTGACATTAGTTTTGAGGGTTTTATTTGATGGTGTAGCTCCTGGGCCTCCAGGGAACCTGCTCCCAGTCTCTTGGTGTCTGGGCTCCCAGAAACATACTGAAGCAGCACAAGGCCTCCTGTAGTTTGTCATCCCCTTGTGTTCACTGGTGACCTCTCACCACAGAGGGGATGAGGCTGAAAGGATACAAGAGTGCTGAAGCTTTGTGGATCTGTTACAGCCCCTCCACCCCTTTGCTCTGCCTCCTTTGTGAACACTGTTGGCCAGTTACCCAGTCAACACAGGCCCTCCCCACTCCTTGAGGCCTTCCCACTTCCTGCCTGTCTCTGGGAATCCCTCGTGCTAGGTGGCCATATCAGATGGTTGCTTCCTTGACAAGCTGGCTCAGTTCTGCTTTGATTTTTGTGGAAGTCATCTCATTGCACAGATAGGCTGATGGACAGCTTGTCTTTTCATCTGACATGGGAAAGATCTATCTTTGTGAAAGTCCACAGCTCTGGCCCTTTTCTACTGGCTGGTTGGCTTTCATAGCTTGAACCAGAAGCCACTTGTGTGGTCAGCTAAAGCTAGACCTCAGCTGTGTCCAGCACATCAGTGTTAGGGATGGTGGGGAATCTGTCCTTATGAGTATCTGCAGAGAAAAGTCTACCAGATAAGACACTGTTTACATTTGCTGTTATTGGGACCCCTTGGGAAGGTCCTGGTTTCTCAAGCCTGCTTTTAATCTCTCTGCTGCTCCCCTATACTATACTGTGAGTGGGACAAAGCAGACTGTCTTCCCCATGCACCAGGGGATGAGTTGCCATGGTTATAGCAAACCCAGCCCTGGATTGAGAGACTCCTAAATGGTAGAGGAGCCCTGCCCAGGAGTGGCCAGTGGACTGGCATGTTGCCAGGAAGTCTGGCCAAAGCAGTGGCCTCCATGAAACCACCCCCACAGTGGCATCAATATTGCCAGATGCCCCTGGCACACCCAACCTGGCTCCCTACCTCACTGTGGACCAACATCTTGCCCTTGGACGAGATCTGCTTTGCAGACGGAAAATGAGACTCGGTGGTCCAACACTCTCCACACCCACTCAGCTCGAAGTTCATAGAACCAGGGGGTCAGTTGCAGGTCGGTGACCCTGCAGTCTGAGGCCCTCACTCCTTGGCCCTAAATGACTACTCACTTAGAGGCACATACTGTACCCTAGGCTGCTTTTTGGGGTGTCCTACACCAGAATCTCTGTCTTTCAGCTGCCCAAAATGCTTTCAGTGGTGCTAGCATGAAGCCATTGGCCAACTACCCACCAATAAAGGCTCAGTGGGGCCCTCCTGGCAGTTGAGCAGACAGCAGGCCTCTGCCCTGGTTCATAGCAGCCTCGGGACCTGACACACCAGCTGGGAGCCATCTTATCCCATTGGCTGTAGCTGTCCCAGCTCTCTTCCACTTCCTCTTGGTAGTTCTCACCCTTCTGCAGAGCTCAGATGTCAGGCAGGAGTGAGACTGCTAGAAAGGCCCCCAGCCAGGGGAGAGGCCCAGAACTTGCCTACTTCCACCCTTGTAAATATTGTTCTGTTCATAGAGAAGGAGTCTTGTTTTCTTAGCCCACCTGTCCCCATGCTCTCCCCAAATAGCCATCCAGAGATGACACAGCTGCAGTGGAAGGGAATGTTCGAAAAGGGATTTACTAAGTCACCAAAAGTCCCGCATCCTGACTGGAGCAAAGCTGACGTGTCTGTGATAGATCAGGTCGTGCTGTGGGCCAGGTGTGCTGTTGGCTAAGCTCACTGAAGGTCTTGACTCACTGTAGGTCTTAGCTCAAGCTTTACCTGCTCTGTTCTCTGCAAGTCTAGCAGGAGGGAATGTGGAGAAGTTGGGCACAAAGTTGCACAAAATTTCAGGCCATATGGAGCAGCCATGGGGGTTTCATGGGGATGTGGGAGGACCAACATGCTGAGAGACAAGTTTGATTATCATAACACATACTGGTTGTAGAGGGAGGTGGTGTTAAAGAGATATCTCTCTGCATGTGGGTTTTTTCTCTGTCTTCTCTTGGACAAGTCCCTTAGCAACAAGGGGGGCAGATTTTTATGTCTAAATCCCACTCCTGCTAATCCCCAGTTGTAGATGTTATTTGGCCTCCTAAACTTCCACTTTTTTTCTGTGAAGATCACCGCCCATTTAATTTTTTTTTTTATTATTATTTTCATTGCCTGCGTGTATGAGTGCACCCATGTCGTGCAGTGCTGTGGAGGTCAGAAGAGGGCTTTGGATTCCCCTGGAACTGGGGTCAAGGATGGTTCGTAGCCGCCATGTGGGTGCTGGAAATTGAAGCCCGGTCCTCTGCAAGAGCAGTCAGTGCTCTTAACCTCTGAGCCATCTCTCCAGCCCCTGATCACCGTCCCTTTAACAGGCTTATTCTAAGTGTTTCCCGAGGTATCAGGCAGCTCTTGTCCTGTAATTCTTAATTTCCTTTTTCCTACCTCATCTCTGCATTTTCAGGTTCTGGTGGTTTGAATGAGTTGATTGTTTAAAAGGGGCGGAGCTTCTTCCTGCTAAGGCCAGCCAGGTCTTTTCAACTTTACAGTCAATTCCTCTTTCTCACGGGCAGCCACTTCCCGGACATGCTGCCCCCTTGTGGCTCAGCATCCCAGTTCCCCACCCAGCCCCCAGCCTCCACAGCTGCTGCTGGAGACATATCTCAGATACACATATTAACTCTTAGGCTGTGCTGGGGTTGAGATAGTAGGGAGACTTTGGGACAGCAGCCTCGGGAGCTCCCAGAAACAGCTGGCTTGCGTTTAGAGGGTCACACCATAGCAGCTCTTTTGCCTTATTGATAACCAAAAAAATAATTCTTTCTCTGGTCCAGGAGCTATAATTAAACCAAAATATTTCCCAGCTGGGTTGGCATCTGGGGCTCTGGCAGAGGCAAAACGCTGCTAGAGAATACTGCATCACGGCAGCCCCTAAAGGGCTTGTAGCAGATAGAAGCTGCTGACACCCGACACCCCAACATCCTCCACTAACCACCTAGTACTCCTCTGCAGGCATGGGGACTTTGAGAAGGGCCCTCTTTGATAATTCCTTTTTATCACAAGGCAAAATGTCTGAGGTCAGGTGTCTCGGGGCCACAATTAGGGTGTCTTTGGAGCACCCCCCCTTCCATCTAGTGACTGCTGTGGCCTAGGCACCAGAGTTGTACAAGAATGGTTTGGACACAGTTTACCACTTTCTGCTGATGCACCTTGACAGGCACATGGCTATTTTTCATTTTATGTGTGTAGGTGTATGGCTTGCATGTAGGTAGGTGCACCTGTGTTGTGTTGTGCAGTGCCCATGGGGGTCAGAAGAGGGCATTGGATCCCCAGGAGCTGGAGTTATGGATGGTTGTTAGCTGCCATGTGGATCCTAGGAATCAACCCTGGGTCCTCTGCAAGAGCAGCCAGTGCTTTTAACTGCTGAGCCATCTCTCTACCCACAACATTGCTTTATTTTAAGGGTGGAGATCCCAAAGACCATAGGTATATTAAGTCCCAGGTTTAAAAAAAAATCCCCAAAACCAAAACTGTTGGTGGGTTACTAAAGCTTTTCTAATCAGAATTGGGATATATATATATTTTGGTCTTTTTGAGGCAGGGTCTCCGTGTAGCCCCAGCTGGCCTAGAACTTGCTATGTAGACCACATTGGCCTCAAACTCAGAGAGATCTGCCTGCCTCTGCCTCCCAAGTGCTGGGATTAAACGTGTGTGCCACCACGCCCGGCATAAACTTTTATTTTAAAAGTCAGTGGTTTTGTTTCTGAGGGCAGTAACTTTACTTACAAACTGTGTTTTTTACATGTGAAACGTAATGAATGACAAGCTTTTTTCTGTCTGGAAAATTCTGTTTTTATATGTTTTCTCTTTGTGATGATACTTGTTTTTCTCTTCTCTCTCTTCTCTCTCTCTCTCTCTCTCTCTCTCTCTCTCTCTCTCTCTCTTCTTTCTTTCTCTCTTTCTCTCATCCAGAGTCCTGCATCTGTTGCTCTCCACCTTATTTTCTGGGACAGGATCCCTCACTGATCCTAGAGCTCACCAATTGAGCCAGGTGGACTGGCCAGCAACTCTAGGGGATCTTTCTCTGTTTCCAGAACGTAGGTATTATAGATGCATGCCACATGACTTTTATGTGGGTGCTGGGTCTCAGTCTAAGTCCTCATACCTGTGTGGCTTACTGACCCACTTACCTCCTCAGCCCTCTTTATTTCCCTCCTGGCCTTTCTTTCCACCTTCTTTACATTATTTTCCACTAAATGACCATAATTGAAGACTTGTTAAGACTTAGTGAATGAATTTTTATATCTCCCTTTAGTTAAAATTGAACTCTTTGAAATTTCTCTTTGTGGATTGATACTGGAAATTCACATATGCCAACGGGAAGTGTTACCTTTAAGTAAGTTGAAAGGTCTCTACATGAGGAAAAGGCAAAGCAAAAAGGAAAATATGACAGTGCTAAGATTTGTAACCATGAATCTTTTTTTCTGTGAAATTGTGAAGGAAAAGAAATTAATGCAGGTTTTACTGTTGCATCTCAAGACTATTGCGCATGATAAGCACTTAGTTAAGATGGAAACATCCTTAATTTTGTGGGTGGGAGACAGGAACAGAAAACGTGTTCCAGTTGTGTCAGTGTTCAGTATTATCTACAGTTCCAGATATTCATGATGAGGGGAGGTCTCATATTTCCCATGAGTAAAGGGGACCGCTTTATTTATTATTTCTACTAATACACATTTGCATGAGTGCTTTATGATAGTCACATATTAATTCAATGCTTAATGATTGCTGGCTGAATTTGTGACCAGAGATGCTCCGGAAAGGGTAGGTAAATGAAGGGAAAAGTTTAGACTATTGGTATTATATTAATATATTACAGTAATTGCATATTTATTTTAAATATTTAGTGCTTGTTTGGAATGCATGTTATTAAGGACTCAGGACAGAACTGTTTCTAGTCTTCAAGGGATTTTCAGTAGTCAGGAAGTGTCTATAGGCCTTGTTTGCTGTTCTTTTTGTATAATCTTTGGGCATATTTTTTAACTAGTAGCTTTGTTCATATGAGATAATGTTTCATGGTATGCTGGTGTTTAGATGGGTCAGTGTATGTAGAGGACCTGGTGGAAACAAATACTTAATATGCTGTGAATATGAAAACTAAAAATCCTGAATTTATTAGTCTTGTATCAAGTAGGTGGTATCAGGTAGTATGTGCACTTCTGAAAGAAATGTTAAAAGCTTGACTTTCCAGATGACTTTGCAGAAGAAGCTCTGATGGCTGTTTTATTTTCACCACTGTTACTAAAAACATGCCACTTGGTCAGTTTGTCAACCTTAACTGACCGATATATAAAATAAATAGAACCATTCATAGCGGTTGAGTGAAACAGAAGAGACAGATATAAACTTGCCAAACAGAAATAATAGAGCAAAATGTTGGTTCAAAAAGTTTAAACTGTGTCAGGTGTGGTGGCTCACACCCCTAATTCCAGGACTTGGGAAGTGGAAGCAGGAAAATCATGTTTTTAAGGTCACCCTCACCTACATAACAACTTCTAGGCAAGCCTGGGTAAATACTAGCCAGCTTGCACTAGTACCATAAGGGGTGTGTGGAGGTTTTCTCCTTCTTCCTTGTGGGTCCCGGAGATCAAATTCAGGTTGTCAGGCTTGGCGGCAAACACATTTACTACTGAGCTATCTCATTGGCTCAGAAATCAATCCTTTTAAAAGAAAACTTTACAACTTCTCTAACTTGGATCCCAAAATTTTCCTAGGGAAAAATGCTTAGAGGTTATATCTAAGACATAATGAAAGTAGAAATTGAACATGATCTCTGTTACTGAATTTCAGTTTAAAAGAATTAGTGAATCTTGGGGCTGGAGAGATGGCTCAGCAGTTAGGAGCACTGACTGCTCTTGCAGATGACCTGGGTTCGAGTTCCAGCACCTACATGGCGGCTATGAATTGTTCTTAACTCCAGTTCCAGGGGTGTCTGAAGCCCTCTTCTGACCTCCACGGCATTGCACGACACGAGTGCACTCACATACATGCAGTCAGTACATTCACACACATAAAATAAAAATAGAAAAATATTAAAAAAAGAATTAATGAATCTTAACTGGGATTTTGATTCATTCTGAGATGTGGGTATCATGAAGAACATCAGGAGAGACTCTATTTGAATGTCTGAATCACGTGGTAGAAGAAAATCCAGAGCCTCTGCACTACACCTAGCTGTGTAAGGAGTTTATTTTCTTTAGACCAAATATTCACTTCCTATCTGAGATAAAAAGATTTTTTTCATAGGTTGCATTGGTTTTAGTTCCATTTATTCATTTATAGTCAGTACGTTTATTCTTCTTTTTCAAGGCAGATTATAATCTTTAAAGAATTCCTCTGTGGATATGTAAATGGTCAAAGCCCTGAGGAATAAACTTATCAAGATTCATACACATTAGTAAAGACAAAGTGTTTTGCAACCTTTAAGGCCTGCCAGAATAATAGGAAAGATCACTATCGGTATTTTCATTTCCTTATTTTAAAATACTTTGAGTGTTCTTTTGGGGGCAGATGTACCACTTGCTTCTTTTGACATTTACACTAAATTTACTTTCTAAATAGTTTTGTGTTGTAGGTTTATCCACTCCCCTCCCCTCCTGTCCCCTTCCCTCTTAATAAGAATAAGTCTTGCTGTGTTTTGCCAATTTTGCCAATCTTTAATGTTAGGCTTTTTATTTTGAGTTTCTCCTCTTTACTACCTCTCAACGACTGTATGAATCAGTATCAGCTATCCTTAGATGGAACCCATTGTGTAAGACCTTAAGTAGAGTGACCTTGTTCCTTATTTCTCCTGTGAGTATGGTGGTGACCTTTGTGGCAAAGAAGGCTCTTCTATAGGTGAGGTTTGCTTTTTTAAAACTGTCAGAGACAAAGTAGTGGTGCAATTATTTAACTGTTGTTTCAACTGATCTCAAGATGATTTAAACTGACATTTTGAGAGGAAAATAATGACCTACCACAGCATCTCCTGGTTCTGCCCTAGTTAGCTATAATACATGACGTTTTTATAATTATACAGTTTTTAATATTAGAAATTCTGGATGTTTTGCAGTAATTGGACCTCTTGAATTTTGAAAAATAGAGTTTTGAGTCACAGTTACTGTCTTAGTTTGTTCTTCATTGCTGTGACAAAACACTCTGACCAGTACCAACTTGGGGAGGAAAGGGTTTATTTGTCTTATCTCCCAGGTCACACGCAGTTCATCAGGGAGCCCAAGGTAGGAACTCAGGGCAGGAACCTGGAGGCAGGAGCTGGAGCACAGGCCACGGAGGAA
>NW_008360297.1:3208124-3211580 GCF_000622305.1 Nannospalax galili
GCCCCTGCTCAGCCTGCTTTCTTATGGAGCACAGGCCCACCTGCCCAGGGGTGGCACCACCCACAGTGGGCTGAGCCCTCCCACATCACTCATCAAGAAGATGCCCTTCAGACATGGCCACAGGCCAGTCCAATAGAGACAATTTCCCGATTGAGGCTCCCTCAACCCAGGTGTGTCAAGTTGACACTAAAGCTATCCAGCACAGTTACCTAAGGAGGACCCCAGGCACAAAGTTGACTACTTGCTGTGATTAGCTTATTAGGAGAGAAAAAAAAATGACACCTGTAGAAAAATGAAACGAGCCTCATCTTTCATGTTGAACAAAAGTCAATGCTAAATGGATCAAAGACCTCAATGTGAAATGGGAAGCCCTGAAACTATTAGAAGAAAATATTGGCCATAACCTACAAGATAGAGGTATAGGAAAGGATTTTCTAAATCGGACTGAAGTTGCTCAGGAATTAAGGTCAACAATCAACAAGTGGGACCTCATTAAACTAAAAGGCTTCTGCACAGCAAAAGAAACAAGAAAGTGAAGAGAAAACCCACAGAGTGGGGAAAACATCTTCACTAGTGACACATCTGACAGAGGTTTAACATCCAGAATATATAAAGAACTCAAAAAACGGAAGCAAGAAAGCAAATGACCCAATTAAAAGATGGGCTAAAGATCTAAACAGAGTTCTCAAAGGAAGAAACAAAGATGGCTAAGAAACATCTTAAAAAGTGTTCAACATTGTTAGTAAGTAGGGAAATGAAAATTAAAACCACCTTAAGATTTCACCTTACCCAAGTCAGACTGGCTAGGATCAAGAGAACAAATGATACCAAATGCTGGCGAGGATGTGGAGAAAGAGGAACGCTCATTCACTGCTGGTGGATTGCAAACTTGTGTAACCCCTATGGAAAACAGTGTGGAGAAGTCTTAAAAAGCTAAAAATGAACCTACCATATGACCCAGTTATACCACTCCTTGGCATATACTTAAAGTACTTATCTCATTGTAGAGACACTTGTACAACCATGTTTGTTGTTGCTTTTTTCACAATAGCTAAGAGATGGAAGCAATCCAGGTATCCCTCAACTGATGAGTAGTTAACGAAAATGTGGTACATTTATACAATGGGGTTCTGAGCAGTAAAGAAAGATGAAGTAATGAAGTTTGCAGGTAAATGGATGGATCTCGAAACATATTAAGTGAAGTAACACAGACTCAGAAAAACAAAAGATGTATGTTCTCCCTCATTTGTGGATCCTAGCACCAAATCCTTGTAAGTGAGTGCATATCCTGATGCAATTGCAGGGACCAAGAATATGGAAGGGAAACAGGTAAGTAAAGGGAAAGAAGGAATATGAGAGAGAAGAATAGTAAGATAAAGGTGTCACTAAGGGAGAAATATGTAAAAGGGGGTAGTTAAAGGGAGGAGGGGGAAGGAGGGCTATACAAAGAACTATGAGAATAAAGGGGAAAGAAATTCTCCAGATACACAATTAAAGAAAAAAAAAGCCTTAAGCACAGAAGGAACCTTATGAGGATGGAAGGAAGCCCTTCCAGAAGCAATACGGTTGTTAAATGAAAATCCCAGTGCCAGAGGTGGGTTGCCCCCCTCTGAGTGTTGCCCTGAGGGGCCCTGGAGGTCCCCAAATCAATAAAGGCCATTGCTAATTATGTTGGTTGTACACCGGAAGTGGATAGAGGGACCCTCTTGCTGAAGACACTGCTTGTAGGAGAGGGAGAAATCAAGTTTGGACTAAGCTGGAAACTCCCTGCCACTGGATGGGTGGCTTTCATGGTGCCAAAAGGCGATATACAGATGACTGGGGGAGACTCGTCCCCTATAATTCTGCTCAAAGATGGACCCTGCCTGTTGCACTAACAACATACCAAACAAGATGTTCCTGCTGGTGCAATAGTGGAGTGTCTAGTGTATTTACAACCAGCAAATTTTGGGGGTGGAACACACATCTGGTATTGTAGACCAGGCCAACTCCCTGTGGCAGGGGAGAATATAGGCCCCAGTGGGAAGCCACTGCAATTGTTTTGTTAGATGGATGTGATGCACCTGCTAAAGTACTGACCAAGCATTTGTGTTTACACTCATAGGTTAAGTTATTATAGCAGCCACTGTTTAGATGTTCTTGCTTCTTGCTGTTTGTATTTTTATAGTAGATGGAATCCCGCTGAAATGGGCCAAGAGCCCATGGAAAACAGATGATGCAGAGGCCCAAAAGTTCAGTGCCTTGCCACAATAGGATGAATATCATCCCACACCTACAACCAGCCCTCCAAGGCTCAGGGACCTTTGCATTAGAGTTGGTGGAAAGACTGTAAGAGCTGGAGGAAGGGGTGGAGTGTTAACTGGAAGCGTACTCTGATCACTATGCCAGCAAGCTATAGTCATACCTCCTTCCCACACTCATCAAGGAGTCGAGGGGGGAGTCAGTTACCCCTCCCACCCAGTCAGTTAACTTTAGCTGCATATGGGGGAGGGGCTGAGAATATATAAGCCAAGAATGCCAGGAGGCATTCACCATTTTGTGCGGCTGTTGGGAAGTCACAGGATCTATATTTGAGTGTGGACTTTTGAGTGCAGCCATAAATCGGGGTTACCCACTCCTCTGTAAATAAACCCCCGCCCTATGCTCTGTTAAAAAAAAAGAAAGAAAATGATAGGTGTTTGGTTAGATAGATGAGGGGGATCTGACTAGACTGCAAGTGGATGGACTTGCACTGGGGAACGTCTGGGGACATTGACTTGACAGAGTATATGGGTTCCAGTGGTGGGGGGGCTATGGGAGGGTTCTGGTGGGGACAGGGCTATAAAGATGATTTAGATTGTTTGAGATAGTCTTTATTAAATGCAACAAAATTTAATTTAAAAAATTAAAAATAATAAAATTTTGGATGTGGGAAATAGTTTGATCTTCGCATTAGGATTTTTTTTGTGGGTTTTGCATGGCGTCACCTCTCATACACTAGTCAGATGATACTTTGATTGTATATCTTGCTGAAATTCAGCAATCTAGATTATTTTGTCCTGAAATCTCTGAATTGTTGTAGTTTGAAAGGCTATTAAGAAACATAATAATTATAGATATGTTATATATGTTTTGTGGTGTTTCTTCTCCATATCTTCTCTATTTATGTCCCTTATAATCATAACTAGTTTTGTGTAGAGAGATAGAATTTTTTTATTGTTTGGTTTTCCTTTGTGAACTGGTCCTATATGAAAGTTTAATTTAAAATTAATGTATCTAGAATATGACTTAAAATGTTAATAAGATTTGTAAGAGTTTTGGGTGAAATGTTGGCAAGTTTCATTCTAGTATGCATGTAATGATTTCATTTTGGTAAAATAATTTTGTCTGTTTTCTGTATATTTTCCCATAATCTAGGAATATAACTGACTTCTTCCATTTAGCGGCACAGTTTAATAATTTAAACCTCTGAAATAT
>NW_008360297.1:3211681-3212581 GCF_000622305.1 Nannospalax galili
CTAACTTGTTGGTGGCATAAGTGAACAAGCCATGGTTCATCCTACACACAGCCACTACATTGGAGCTGTTTAGAATAAGTTCCCTAAAACCATATTTTCCTAAATTCTTTTAGGAGTGCCTTCTGCATTATAAAAACATCTCGACATCTTTGTTTAGTCAAAACTCTCTCTACACTGTCATTCTACCTTGCATTTCCCACTTGTTACTTTGTTTTTTGTTACCTTCTAGGGCTGAGCCTTGACTATGTATAAATGTACCATCATACCTGTTCCCCCTCCTCCTCCTCTTTTTCCTACTCCTCCTCCTTTTCTTCTTCCTCTTCCTCCTCTTCTCCCACTTCCTCCTCCTTTTCTTCCTCTTCCTCTTCCTCCTCTTCTTCTTTTTACTCCAATCACTACACTCATTCATAAGTGCCTTCTTAGCAACAGTTATGCCTATCTGTATGTCAGCCTCATAGGACTTAGGTGCTTAATTCATGCTCTCTTGATTTTTCTTGACTTAGTGATTTTCTGTATATGGTTTTATGAGTGTGCAGTCTCTCCAAGATGGGTGTCAAGTAAGGGTTATAAACTAAATGATTTTCCCTAATGGTAGATTTACTGTTAAAACAAGGTTTATTCTAATTGCTTCAGGAAAATTTCATAAATGAAGTGGCATTTTATGAGAAGCTTTTAATCAAAGATCAGAGAGTGCTTAGTTTCAAAAGGAAAGAAGGGGGCTGGGGAGATGGCTCAGCAGTTAAGAGCACTGACTGCTCCTGCAGAGGACCCAGGTTTGATTCCCAGCACCCACATGGTGGCTAACAACCATCCGTAAACTCCAGTTCCAGGGGAATCTGAAGCCCTCTTCTGGCTTCCGCAGCATTGCACGACATGGGTGCGCTCACATACATGCAGGCA
>NW_008360297.1:3212866-3225073 GCF_000622305.1 Nannospalax galili
ACACTAGCTTTTTATAGTTAATTCCATAAAATTTCATTTCTTCTTTGTTTATTTACTTATATATTTATTTATTATTTATTTATTTATTTTGAGGCAGGGTTTCCCCTGTAGCCCCAGCTGTCCTGGAACTCACTAGGTAACCAGGCTAGCCTCGAACTTATAAAAGAGCTGCCTGCCTCTGCCTCCCAAGTGCTAAGTGCTGGGATTAAAGGCATGTTCCACCACACCTGGCCTGATTTATTTTTATTTTATGTGTATGAGTGTTAGGCCTGCATGTATGCATCTGCACCCATGCTGTGCAATGCTGGCAGGAGACAGAAGAGGGTGTTGGATCCTCAGGAACTGGAGTTACGGATGGTTGTTAGCTGCCATGTGGGTGCTGGGATTCAACCCGGGGTCTTCTGCAAGAACAATCAGTGCTCTTAATTGCTGAGCCATCTCTCTAGCTTGAGCTTTGGTTTTTAAAAATATTTTTATTGATTGTTTTAAGAATTTTATACAAAGTATTTTGATCATATTCATACTCACCTCCTCATGTCCACCCCTACTCTACTACCCTCCAACTTCATGTCTCCATCATTATTTGATTGATTGATTGACTGATTCTGAGACAGTTCCCATGTAGCATCAGCTGACCTCAAATTCACTTTGTAGACCAGGCTGGCCCCGATCTCACAGAGATTCACCTGCCTCTGCCTCCCAAGTGCTGGGATTAAAGTCACGCTCCAATCATACCTGGGTAGTTTGTTATTCTATAATATAGAGATGGTGATATCTACTTGATAGTGCTGTTATGAGGATCAGAAGTGATGTGTGTCAAATATCTCCATATACCAGGGAGTCAGTACGTGGTAGCTATTAATGTTGCTTCTTTTAGCAGTACTGTAAAAGCCATTTCTGTATGATGTAATTTATTCATAGGTATTTTGTTCTTTTGGAAAGTCTTTTAAATGGAAGTGCTTTCTTAATTTTCATTTTGAGGTAACCATTGCTGGCATATAGAAACACAGCTGCTGGGCTGGGAATGTGGCTTGAATGGTGGGGTCTTTTACCTAGGATGCACCGGGTTTGGGTTCCATCTCCAACATAACAAAAGGAAAAAAGAAAAGACCTGTAAATAGAAACATAATAGCCTTTTCTGTGTCAATTTATAAGCTGTGATTTTGTTGGATTTATTAGCTTAAATGTTGTTTTGTGTGTTCTGTGGGATTTTTCTAGATGAAAGATCATGTCTTCTGCGAATGGACTTATTTTACCTTTTCTTTTTTAAAAAAAAATTTTTATTTTTTATGTGTATGAGTATATTTCCTGCATGTATGTGAGTGCACCTGTGTTGTGCAGTGCCGCAGAGGTCAGAAGAGCTTCAGATTCCCCTGGAACTGGAGTTAAGGATGGTTCGTAACCGCCATGTGGGTGCTGGGTATTGAACCTGGGTCCTCTGCAAGAGCTGTCAGTGCTCATAACTGCTGAACCATCTCTCCAGCCCCTCTTTTTCTTTTAAAAATACTTATCATTTTCATTATATGTGTATGAGAGTATTGCCTGCATGTGTTTAAGTGCACCCATGTCATGCAGTGCCCGTGGACATTAGAAGAGGGTGACAGATTCCTCTGGAACTGGAGTTACAGATGGTTGTTAGCCATCATGTGGGTGCTGGGAGTTAAATCTGGGTCCTCTGCAAGAGCAGCCAATGCTCTTAACCACTAAGCCATCTCTCCTGCCTCTTACCTTTTCCTTTTCAATTTGGTTGTCCCTTTTGTCTGTGGCTAGAATTTCCAGTACAGTGTTGAGTAGTAAATAAGTGATCTGGGGTGGGGGCTGCTAGTCTTTGATGTCTGCACTCCAAACTACTGAGGATCATATGGACAGGAGCTGCCATTTTTTAAAAATTTATTTTGATATGGCACCGTCTACACATAGATCATTGTTCTTTGCTCATTTTCAGTACTGGCACTTTTCCTCTCCCTAAATCATCTCCCTCTGTTTTCATGTCATGTATGTATATAAATATACAGATTAAACATACAACAGAGAACATGTTATATTTTGCCCTTCTCACCCCCACTGCTTTCTTTTGTTCCACTTAATTTTTTTGTTTTGGTTTTTATTTTGAGACAAGGTCTCACTATGTAGACCAGGCTGGCCTTGAGCTCAAGAGATCCACTTACCTCTGCCTCCCAAGTGCTGAGATTAAGGGCATGTGCCATCATGTCCAGCCTCCCCCTTCCCTCTTAACTTGAGGTATATTACTTATTTTTGTTGTTTCTGTGACACAGTCCCTGACAAAAGCCACTTATAAAAGGAAGGATTTATTCTTGTTGGATTTGATGGCGTAGTCTATCACTGAGGAAATGGTACTGCAGAACATGAAGCAGTTATTCACACCGTGTTTATGCTCAGGAAGCAGAGAGAGCTAAACACTATTGGTTTGGTTTGCTTTCTTTTTATCTGAGCTGGGACCCCTACCGAGAGCAGTGCTGTCCATACTTAGGGTCAGTTTTTCTACCTCACTTAACATAATCTAGAAACTCCTTCACAGACATGACCAGAGGATTGTTTCCATGGTGATTTTAAAGCATCCTCCACCTTCCATTTTAGGGAGCGTGCCAGTGGATGGGACTGAAACATGAAAATGAACAAAGAACAATGATCTGTATTTCATAGAGTCATATCAAAATCAGTTTTTTAAAAATGGCAGCTTCAGGCCAGATGATCCTTAGTGGTTTGGGGTACAGTTGACAAGATCACAGGTGCTTTCCTCCCCTCTCTGATGTTTTACATATACCGTTCCATCAGCAGTCAGGAAGCAGAGAGGTGAATGCTGGTGCTCATTTCATTTTCTTTGTTTTGTTTTTTTCTTTTTATTCAGTCCAGCACCCTTAACCTATGGGAAGGTGAGCCCACTTTCAGAGTGGGGCTTTCCTCCTCACTTAAACCTCTCTAGAAACACCCTCACAGACATACTAAGGTGTGTCTTCTAGGTGATTCTAAATCCAGTCAAGATGACATTAAATTAACTAGCAAAGTGTATGTGTGTGTGTGTGTGTGTGTGTGTGTGTGTTCCTCTGTCTGTGTGTGTGTCTCTGTGTATGTCTCTGTATATGTGTCTGTGTGTGTATCTATGTGTCTGTGTGTGTTTGTGTGTATGTGTCTGTGTGTATCTGTGTATGTATCTGTGTGTGTCTGTGTATGTGTCTGTGTGTGTCTGTGGTGTCTGCATGTGTGTGTCTCTGTGTCTGTGTGTGTCTGTGTGTATGTATCTGTGTGTGTGTGTGCGTGTTCATCTGTCTGTGTCTCTGTGTATCTGTATCTGTATATGTGTCTTTGTGTGTATCTATGTATGTCTGTGTGTGTTTGTATGTGTCTGTGTATATCTGTGTATGTATCTGTGTGTTTCATTTTTTTTTAGCTATTGGGAATATTATAGCAATAAACATGAACATTTACTAGCTGAGCTTCCTTCAGGAATGCACCCAGGAATGGTTTAGTTGCGTCAAATTGTAGTATTTTTGAGGAGCCTGCCTACTGATTTCAGTAGAGGTTGCACCAGTTTATATTTCCACCAGCAGCGTATCAGGGTTTTTCTTCTTCCACATCTCTGCTGGCATTTTGTTACCATTTGATTTCCTGGTGGCAACATTCCTACTGGGTGAGATGAAACCTCAGTGTAGGTTTAAATTGCGCCTTCTCATGGATAGGAAATACGAACCATTTTTCGGGTGTTTTCTTTTTTTTTTTCCCATTTGTATATCTTCTTTTGAGAAATGTCTGTTCAATTCGTTTGTCCATTTATTGGTTGAATGATTTGGATTTTTTGGTATCTCAGTTTTTAGGTCTTCATAGATTCTGGTTATTCCTACTTTGTCACACGTGTATGTGGCAATGATTTTCTGCTATTCTGGAGGCGTTCTTGTCTTTCTGCTCATTGTTTGCTGTGCAGAAGCTTTTCATTTCAGACAATCCTGTCATCAATTCTTGCTACTATTTGAGCAATTCAGGGTCTTTTCAGAAAATCTCAGGCTATGCCTATATCTTGAACTGTTTTTCCTATTTTTTTCCTAGCAGCTTTGAAGTTTTAGGTATTACTTCAAGGTCACTGATCAATTTTGAATAGATTTTTGTGCAGGGTGAGAGATAGATGTCTAATTCATATTTCTGTAGCCGGATATGCAGCTCTCCCAGCACTATCTGTTGAAGAGCTGTATTTTCTCCAGTCTTTTTGACATTTTTGTTAAAATTTAGATGGGTTCAGGGCTGGAGAGATGGCTCAGAGGACCTGGGTTTGGTTTCCAGCACCCACATGGTGATTGACAACTGTCTGTAACTCCATTTCCAATTGATCCATCGCCCTCTTCTTACCTCCACAGGCATTGCACGACACCATTGCACTTACCATACATGCACTCATACACAGAAAATTTTTAAAAAATAAGAAAATTTAAAAAGGTTCGATGGCTGTAGAGGCCTGGGCTCATTTCTGAATTCTCTCTTTTATTGCACTGGTCTGTGTATCTGCTTCCTGCCAGTACTATGCAGTTTTTGTTACTGTCTCTGTAGTATAATTGAAGTCACGTATTGTGATACTTCTAGCTTTGCTCTTCCTGCATACTTTTGTTTTGCCCATTTGGGATCTTTTGTGCTTACCTGTGACCTTTAGGGATTTTTTTTTTTCTAGTTCCATTTAGACCATTGAAATTTTGGTGTGGATTGCATTGAATCTATAGCTCATGTTTATTAATGAAGCCATTTTTACTGTATTCTTTGAATCTGTGAGTTTGGGAGATCTTTTTATCTTCTTTTCTCTTTTTCAGATTCTTCAATTTTTTAAAGAAGGTACTTTAATTTTTAAATTATGTATATGCATGCATGTTGGTGTGTGGGTTTGTACACATGCATGTAGTGCCCTTGGAGGCCAGAAGATGGCATTGGATTCTCCTGGAACTGGAGTTACAGGATACCCAATGTGGGTGCTAGAAACTGAACTTAGGTCCCTCTACAAGAGCAGTACACACTCTTAACCACTGAGCTATCTCTCCAACCCCATTTCAGTGATTTGAAGTTTTTGTTGTAGAGGTCTTTTACCTCCTTAGTTTTGTTTATTCTTAGGCATTTTATTATGCTGGAAACTGTTGTATAAATGGAAATCTGCCCCCATCCCCCGAATTTCTTTCTCAGCAGGTTTGTTATTGGTACATAGGAAAGCTACTGAGTTTTTAGTTAGTTTTGTATCCTGCTATATTGTTGATAGTGTTTATCAGGTCTAATAGCTTTCTGACAGTGTCTGTAGAGTCTTTTAAGTATAAGATCATGTCATCCACAAAAAGGGATTCAAGTCTAGCTAAGATTTCAAGAACTATATTGAGCTGGGCATGGTGGTACACGCTTTTAATCCCAGCACTTGGGAGGCAGAGGCAGGTGAATGTCTGTAAGACTGAGGCCAATCTGGTCTATATAGCAAGTTCCAGGCCAGCTGGGGCTATAGAGAGACTCTGTCTCAGAAAAACCAGACCAAACCAAACCAATCAACCAACCAACCAAAAACCACAAAGAACTATATTGAGTAAGTGGAGAGTGGACACCCTTATCTCATTACTACTTTAAGGAGAATGCTTTTAATTTTCTCTGATTAAATACAATGTTGATATGGGTTTGTCTTATCTAGCCTTTATTATGTTGAGATACGGTATTTCTACTTATAGATTCTTAAGGGATTTTATCATGAATGGATATTGAGCTTTGTCAAAGGACTTTTCAGGATTTATTGAGTTGATTATGTCATCATGAGCTGGATTATAGTTACTGATTTGTAAATGTTGAATCATCCTCATATCCTAGAAATAAAACCAATTTATTTTTCATGGTGTATGGTCTTTGAAATTTTTTATTTTAATTTTTAAATGTGTGTGTGTGTGTGATGTGTTTGTGTAAGTGTACATGGTGTGTGTGTGTGTGTGTGTGTGTGTAGCTCAGAGGACAACTTTTGGAGTTGGTTCCTCTACCTTTAGGTGGGTTCTAGGGATTGAATTCAGGTTGTTAGGCTTTGATGGCGAGCACTTTTACCTGCTGAGCCATCTTGCTAGCCCTTTATTGAGAATTTCTACATCTATGTTCATCTGGGAGCTTGGTCTGCAGTTTTCCTTTTTTGTTGTTTCCTTATCTGGTTTTGGTATCGGGACAATAATAACTTCTTAGAGTAAGTTTGGTCCCTTTCTATTTTATTGAACATACTGAGGAACATTGGTGTTAGGTCTTATTAAAGGTCTGGTGGTATTCTGCTGTGCACCCTGTGCATCCTGGGCTTTTCTTTGTTGACTATTATTTCTTCAATGTTGTTGCTTGTTATAGATGTTCAGGTTGCTTATTTACTCTTGCTTTAATTGTAGTAGATCATATGTCTAGAAATTTTCTCATTTCTTCTAGATTTTCTGTCAATTTAGGATATAAGTTTTCAAAATACCATGTGGAGTGTGTGTGTGTGTGTGTATGTGTACAAATGCATGTGCATGTGTGTGTGTACATGTGTGAAGGACAGAGTTAGATGTTGGGTGCCTTCCTCAATCACTCCCCACCTTGTTTAGAGACAAGGTCTTTCACTGAACCCGAGCAAGCCTCAGGGATTCTCCTTTCTCTACTGCTCTTACAGTGGGCTTACAAGTACATGCTTGGCACTTTTCCTTCCTCTTTCTCTCCCTTTTTTCCCCCTTTCCCCTTTTTTCCTCAATGTGATCTTTTCTCCTTCTCTTCCCCTTTCTCTCGTGTGTGTGGTGTATTCACACGCATGTGCGGGTTTGTGCGCCTATGTGCTTGGAGGTCAGAGTAGGATGTTGGTTGTCTTCATCTCATGTTCTCCCCGGTATTCCTTTGAGACAGGGTCTCTCACTGATTGGGCTGAACTAGCTGGCCAGTAAATCCCCAGGATTCTCCTGTCTTTGCCTCTCACATTGGGGTTAAAGATGTGTGCTTCCACTCTTGGTTTTTTTATGTGGGTACTGGGGATCCAAACTCAGGTCCTCATGCTTGCTTAGTAAGCCCTGTACCCATGGAGCCATTTGCCCATGACCCATATTGTTCTTTTTGTCTCTATTACATTTATTTCTGCCACGATGTTTATTATTCCCTCCTGTCTACTGCTTTTGTGTTTGGCTTGTATTTGGTTGTATGTATTTGGCTTTGAAATGTATTATTATTAAGATATCTGTAAGTTTTTGATGTATCTATTCAGAGCTGTAAGATGCTGATGCACTGAGTTGAAATGATCGATGCTTTCCTAGTTCTCTGCTCATCTACTCCTCTCCTGAAATTTACTCTTCCTTTCACTCTTATGAGTATGACTTTCTGTCTTCTCTAGGATTCCTTGAAATCTTTTCTGTAGTGTTAACTTCCTGGCTATTTAGTGCTTTAGTTTGTGCTTATCTTGAAGTAGCTGAAGCTTTGTTAGTCTTAAAGTTAACTTTGTTATCGTGGTGGTGCACGCCTGTAGTCCCAGCGCTTGGGAAGGCAGAGGCAGGCGGATCTCTGTGAGTTCAAGGCCAGCCTGGTCTACATAGTGAGTTCCAGGACAGCTGGGGCTTACAGGGAGACCCTGCTTCAAAAAGACAAAAAAAAAAAAGTTAACTTTGTTGAATAATCTTTTCAGTTAGCAGTTATTTACTTTTAGGGCTTGAAAGATAGCACTTTGTGCTTTCGTTGGCTTTTAGGGTTTCTGCTGAAAGTTTGATGTTATTCTGATGTTTGCCTTTTGTGAGTTTATGTTTTGTTCTTATGACTTAATATTGTGCCTCTATCTTTTTTGCCATCTTAACTACAATATGTCTTGGAGAGGGTTTGCTATCATGCTTTTAGGGTTCTAAATGCTTTTTATGATTGGATGACCATATCTTCCCCTAGATTTGTGATTTTCTGCTTTAATTTCATTAAATAGATCTTCTGTGTGGCTAGGTTTATCTCTGCTCATTCATCTACTCCATGGATTCTTAGGTTTGGTGTCCTGATGATAGCCTAGAATTCTGAGCTTTTGGGTCATATACATTTATTCCTTTTCTTTGTTGATGTTGAACTGTAATACTTTCTCAGCCATGCCTTCGTCCATCCCTCATAGTCTTTCTTATATTGGTGATATTTTCTTTTGTGGTTATTTTTGTTTTTTGTTTTCCTGATACATTTTCACGTACAACATTTATATCTGTTTTTTCAAAGTCTCAATTTCCTTGGTGAATTTTTTTCATATTTTATGTATTATTTTTACTTTATGTGTGTATTTTATGTGTGTGCTTGTAGGTAAGTACACTCGTGTCGTGCAATGCCTGCGGAGGACAGAGAGGCTGTCAGATCCCCTGGAACTGGAGTTATGGACAATTTGTTAGCTGCCATGTGGGTGCTGGGATTCAAACCTGGGTCTTCTGCAAGAACAACCAGTGTTCTTAACTGCTGAGCCATCTCTCCAGCCCCATCAATTTCCTTGGTGAATTTCTTAATCAAATAGTTGACGTTCTCATCTGTGTTGTTAACTTTCTTCTCCAGGTCCTGAATTGATTTCCTTACATCATTCATCTTCCTATTTGCATCCTCTTTGAAGTCAGTGATCGTTTTTATAAGTAGACTTCTGAATCCTTCATTCAGTATTTTATGTGTTTCAGTGTCTTTGAATTCAGTTGTTTTGATCTTTATCAGGAATCATGTTGTGTTACTCTTTCATGTTTCTTGTGATCCTGTGTTGGAGTGTGTGTCTGTTGGGTTAGAGATCTTTGGTTTTATTTGGCTATCTTCTTGGTGAGCAGCCTCCTCATGAGGGCTGCCTCGCCAATGCTATTTAGAGATGTTTCAGTAACAGCAACAGCACTGAACAACAAAATATAGAAATGCATTTAAAATGGGTTATAGCTCACTAATATACCACCAGTCATCATAAAACAACATGGCAGAAATAAGGTAAATTATGCTATGAAATTAAGTTATTTAGAATAGACATAGAAATAGTAAAAGAAGATATAAAAGCAGTGGGCAGGAAAAAAAAAGAAAAATAGAAGAAAAGCAAGATTAGGTAAAAGAAAAGCAAAAGTATAGAAAGATTGCCCAATAATGAAACAATTGTGTAAACAAAATGAGGTAAGTGTAAGGAAGGACATAAAAATTTTTTTAAGAAAACGTTAGAGCTATTCATGATGGTTTCATTCCTTTAATCTCAGCACTCGGAGGTAGAGGCAGCCCAGACTGATCTCCATAGTGAGTTCAGGCCAGCCAGGGTTATATAGTAAGATACTATCTTAAAAAAAAAAAAAATTAGCGCTTGGATGTAGCTCAGCAGTGGCTTGTCTTGCATGCATGAGACCTCACATTTTATTTTATTTTTTAAATGTTTTATTATTTTTATTTTATGTGTATGAGTGTATTGCCTGCATGTACGTGAGTGCACTCGTATCCTGCAATGCCACAGACATCAGAAGAGGGCTTCAGATTCCCCTGGAACTGGAGTTAAGGATGGTTTGTAACTGCCATGTGGGTGCTGGGAATCGAACCCGGGTCCTCTGCAAGAGCAGTCAGTGCTCTTAACCACTGAGCCATCTCTCCAGCCCCGAGACCTCACATTTTACTCCCTTGAACAACAAAGTAAAGATACTATTAAAAGTATAGTAAAAAGAAACAAAAAGGGAAACACAAAAATACAAGCTAAGAGGATGTGTTAGAGGGGCTTCTTTCTCAGTCCTTTGCAAATGGAGTCCTTCAGGTGGATACAGGTCAGTGGGACTTTTACAGTGTTGTCTTCTTACTACTTGTGCTGGTGCTAAGCCTGTACTGGACCAGTGCCAAATGTCTGCCGGAGCTGTCTTTACTTTAGTAGCTTCAGTTCTTTGTACACTAGGGGCCTCTGCTGGGCACAGCGAGTTCATCCTCCCTGCCTAATTTCCCAGTTCATACCCTCCAGGGTGGCTTATGTTTTAGCCAGGGTGTGTCCCAAGTGCAATGGAAGTGTGAGAAGCAAGCTCAGCACTGAGACTTCTACAGGCAGACCTGTCACTCTCTGCTTTCAAAAATGTTGAACCCCGTTTGAGGGATGAATCTGTGAATATATAGTGGTCCACTGGAGCTTCGGCGTTCTCAGTCTTTATAGCAGAGCTTCTTGAAATTTTTCTACGCATGACTCTTTTTCACTTGAGAAATGTGCATGTGACCCTGGGTATATAGGCATATAAAAAAAATCAATATATGAATCAAACATTTGCTGAGAATAAATCATAAAAATTCATTTTAAAGTCATATACAATATACAAGTAATTTTCCCATTTATTAAGGATGAAAGAAAATTGCATACTAATGCTTATTTTTATGAATCTTATTGAATATTTGATACCATAGAACTGAGTTTATCTTCAGTGTTTTGTAGAGTCAATATTTTGATTTTATTATCATCAATACTTAGAACACTACTTGTATACGTATATAGTACAAAAGGGCAGAAATACATTTAAGGCCATTTCAGAAATCATTAGAAATTTTGTCCTAATCCCAAGCCAAAATGCGTTAACAATTTTTTTTTATGAAACTCAAATCAGAAATGCAAACATCTGTTTTTTTAAAATTTTATTTCTTGCCGGGCATGGTGGCGCACGCCTTTAATCCCAGCACTTGGGAGGCAGAGGCAGGTGGACCTTTGTGAGTTCGAGGCCAGCCTGGTCTACATAGTGAGTTCCAGGACAGCTGGGGCTACGAGGAGACCCTGTCTCAAAAAGACAAAAATAAAATAAAATACTTTAAAAAGATTTATAAAAAAAAATTTTATTTCTTTAATTTTATGTGTATGCATGTATTGCCTGCATGTAGGTAAGTGCACCTGTGTCATGCAATGCCCACGGAGTTCAGAAGAGGCTGTAGGATCCCCTGGGACTGGAGTTACAGTTGTTAGCTGCCATGTGGGTGCTGGGATTTGAATCTGGGTCTTCTGAAAGAACAACCGGTCCTGTTAGCCACTTAGCCAACTCTCCAGCCCCAACATCAGTTTTTTTTTTAAAGATTTATTTTAAAAAATTCTCTGTGTGTGCGTGTTTGCCTGAGTGTATATATGTATGCCACATGCCTGCCTGGTGCCTGTAGAGGTCTGAAGAGAGCATTGGGTCCTCTAGAACTGGAGTTACAGACAGCTGTTAGCTGCCATACAGGTGTTGGCGCTGAACATGGGTCCTCTACAAGAGCAGACAGTGCTCCTAACTGCTGAGCCATCTCTACGGCCCCTTAAACATCAGTTTTAAAAATGAAACAGTCTAACATAATACAATTCAAAGATAGACTAATTTGATACTTCTGTGATGAGGAATGATAGTAGGAAAATATTTAAAGTTCTTGTTTTTTATAATTGTGTTTCTATAAGAGAAGAAAAATTGGTATGTGTAGTAAAGACACTGCAGTTCCTAACATAGCAGCATCGAATCTGAGCAGAGGGTTTGAGGCACTGTATATCGACTTTGCATAGTGGGATGGCGTAAACAATGCAAAGTGTGCATATTGAAGAACCAAGGCTACCAAGAAGTCATGTGGTGCAGTGGGAGGAGCAAGTGCTTCCAGAAACACCTCAGATTTATTATGTGTTTGTTTTGAGTTAGTTTTTAGTTATTGCATTTTCAAAAACCTTTTACTGTTGTCATGGGGGTCACAACCAGCAGTTTTTTTTTTTTTTAATAACCATATAATTAGAAGAAGCATTTCATTACAACAGCATTGACATATTCACTAACAATTTCCACAGCTAAAATGCATCTCTTGAAAAATTGGCTGTAAATTTTTAGGTTTACAGTTGAATTGATACAGTTATACAATATTGTACTCAGTATAAACCCTATAAGACATAAATTAAATGATGTTTTAACCTTTAAAAAGATCTCCATTTCATTATTAAAATACAGTTTCATACAGAAAAAATCATTTTTAATACAATTGACACCACGATGCACATGTGTTTCTAATCTCTACATATCTGACTATTACTAGTCACAGTTGGTTACTTCCTGAGCCCCTTGGCATCTGAGCATGGATATAAAGTCATCAGGTAGATTTCAAAGGTAATATTTTTCATATCTACTAGTTATTAAGGAGCAATTTTTTATGCTTTGAGGAATTATTTTTTAAACTTTTTAAAAATCTAATAACCACATGATTAGAAGAAGCATTTCATTATAGCTTTAACATATTCAGTAACACACTCCAGAGCAAGGATAC
>NW_008360297.1:3226800-3227916 GCF_000622305.1 Nannospalax galili
TCACAGCCATCTTTACTTCTTCTTTTGAGAACTCTCTGTTCAGCTCCTTAGTCTGTCTTTTAATTGGATTGCTTCTTGTACTGATTCTTTGTTTTTTGAGTTCGTTATAAATTCTGGTCATTAAACCTCTGTCGGATGTGTCTCAGGTGAAGATTTTCTCCCATTCTATGGGTTTTCTGTTTGATTCCTTGGTTGTCCCCTTTGATGTACAGAAGCTTTCTAGTTTAATGAGGTCCCATTTGTTAATTCTTGCCCTTGTTTCCTGAGCAATTGATGTCCGGTTTAGAAAACCCTTTCCTACGCCTATATCTTGTAGATTTTTCCCAATGTTTTCTTCTAATACTACTTCCATGTGCTCACCACAGCAGGTGTACCCCACACATCATACACACAATATTTTTTTAAATCCACAATATTCAATCAGTATTCTATGAAGCTAGCAGGCTTTGAAAACTCTCAGAAAGTTAGACTAGTAAGAGTCAGGTCTGAATTCCTTCATTAAACCACCTTTGAAATTACTAAAGAAAAATTAAAAGGAGGCAAAACCCAGGATCAACATTAGAATCTCTATAGTCACCATACTAGAAGCTTCAAATGCATCAGGAAAAATCATAGGGTAAAGAAAGGCCAAGGTGCCTGGTGACAGGAAAACTGAACTGGAACTGTTAATAAAGACTCTCCTCTACCACTGTATCTATCGGTGCTTCCATATGAATCTTAGGATGGTTTTTTCCAATTCTGTGAAAAATGTCATAGGGATTTTGATTGGCATTGCATTGAATCTATATATGACTTTTGGTAGGATGGTCATTTTCACAATATAAATTCTTCCAATCCATGAGCATGAACATGGGAGGTCCTTCCACCCTCTGATGTCTTCCTCAATTTCTTTCTTCAAAGATTTAAGATTTTCATTGTAGAGCTCTTGAATGTCTTTGGTCAGGTTTACTCTGAGATATTTTATTTTATTTTTTGCAGCTCTTGTGAAAGGGAGTGTTTCCATGTGCTCTTTCTCTGATTGCTTGTTATTGGTATATAGAAAGGCTGTGGACTTTTGTAGGTTTTGTATCCTGCCACTTTACTGAATGTGTTAATAATTTCTAGGAGTTTTCAGGT
>NW_008360297.1:3231644-3238504 GCF_000622305.1 Nannospalax galili
TCTAAGCTTCTGGTTCTCTCTTTTGATTTTATATTGGAGTGGCCGGATTGCTTTGTCTTCAGGAGTTCCCACAGAGGCCCAATTCAGGTGAGGGTCAGATGTTTTCAGGCTTTCTCCTAAGGTCTGGATCCCTCCAGGAATGATTTTGGCCTCAGGAATTTGGGGGTTGGACTGGGCTGGGAGCCTGGCCCAGGAAAGATGCTGGTCTAGGGCAGCTGGTGGCGGTGCCACCCAGAGATACAAAGGCAGATGGAGTGGGAAGAGGCCCCAAGGCCTGCTGTGGACTGCACTGAGGAGCTGGGTTGGTCTGAATGCAAAGGATCAGGAAGAGGAAAGTTCAGACCCAGAGTCCCAGAAAGAGGCTGCAGGGTGGTGAAGGCCCAGGGAAGTGAAGGGATGGGAGGGTGAATGAGGCTGGGGGATTCAAGGTACTGAGGGTGCAATGGAGTTACCCTGGAGATCAGCCTGGGGGTAGGAGAGAGGCCTGAGGTGGGTCCTGCAGGCCCAGGGAAGCAGAGGGAGGTGAGGGCGGGACCAGGCCCAGAAGCAGTGCTCCTGGGGCCCAGAGAAGGCACTAAGTTGGTTTGGATGAAAAGGATCAGCGAGCAGTATTGGTTCCCCAGGTGTCTGGGGCCCCAAGACAAGGAATGGGGCAGGGCTCAAACTTGGAGGAGGGTGAATGGGGCTGGGGGAGTCATGGCATGGAGGGCACAATGGACTTACCCTGGAGAGAGGCCTGCCAGTAGGAGAGAGCACAACCCACAGGTTTAATAAAGCAGTGCTTTATGATGGTGCGCCTCATGGCAGATAGGAGGTGACTCTAGAGGTTGATTCCCCTGGCTCCAGCATATCATTTTGAGATGACAGGGTTAGTCCCTCTCCCTGTGGGCTTTACTGCCAGAGCCTAGCATCTTGTTTTCTGAACTTTTCTGTTTGTCACAGTCCAGCCCTCCTGTTCTCTGTGACTGTCTCTCACTGTTTCACCTTGGGGCTGTATTAGGTTGAAATCAGTCTGCCTGACTTATGGCTGTTGTTTGTTCTCAGGCCATCCACCTCTCTTAAGGTGGTGCAGGCAACATAGGCCTGGGAGACATGGGTGTTAACAAAATTGAGCAACTCTGCTGTAACTGAAACTCTGAAACCAGATTTGAGGCATGTGAGAAGTGTGGGTAGGCCTGAGAGCCTTTTTTCACCAGGGCTGTTTGCTAACTTACAGTTGAAAGAAAGCAGCTTCTGCTTCCCCTGCCCTCATCATGGAGCCCTTGCTTTTTCTTGCTGAGTCATGTCTGTTTCTCAGCTCTTTTCAGCCAGCTGTCCTATTACTTTCTGATTTTTCAGATGGTCTTCCCTCCTTGTAATGTTTATTTTTTGTAATCCTGACTTTTCTCATTCACTGTGTTACACACAGGTGGCTTTTAATCTGCATTTTTAACCAGAAGTTTACATTTTTACTCCTTTACCACTGTTATGCTTTCACAGATGCTTTTTCATGTTGAGGAAGCTACCTTCCTTTTTTTTAAAAAAATTATTTTTATTTTATGTGTATGAGTGTGTTGCCTGCGTGTATGTGAGTGCACCGTGTCGTGCAGTGTCGTGGAGGTCAGAAGAGGGCATCGGATTCCCCTGGAACTGGAGTTAAGGATGGTTCATAGCTGCCATGTGGGTGCTGGAAATTGAACCCAGGTCCTCTGCAAGAGCAGTCAGAGCTCTTAACCTCTGAGCCGTCTCTCCAGCCCTGGAAGCTACCTTCTCATCCTACTTTTCTGAGTGTCTTTATCATGAGCGGACACTGCATTCTGTTAAATGCCTTTCTGCTTAAATTGAGATGATTCTATGTGGTTTCCCTTTATACTAATGAGGTATATAACTGATTAACGTTCTTTAGTCGTACCAGTTAGGGTAAGTGGTGTCACACACTTTTCAAGCAGTATCAGATACATTTCTAGTGTGGGTGAGTTGTACTTTGTCCTTCATGTCACTTTCAGAGAGGTTAAAATACACAATGATTTGTGATTAAGGTCTGCTCTGCTCCCTCTGGAACCAGGTACCAAGGTCCTGTACTGGGAATGCATGTCGTCTTCCAGATTTCTGCTGTTCTGGAGAGGAGGTAGGACAAGGGTAAGTAATACCACAAAGCTGCCTTATTGTTTTAAAATTGCCTTTCCTTTTTTGTTAAAGAACTCATTAAAAAATTTTTTAAGTTAGCATTTATTATAATGAGCTTCTTTATGACATTTTCATACATGTTTATCATTTACTTTGCTCATATTTGCCTGCTATTTACCCTTCTCTTGCTGATCCCTTTCCTTTCCCCAAACAGTGCCCTTTCTGCGGTCATGTCTCTTATATGTATATATGTGTGTGTGTGAAATACATATGAGTGTGTACACACATACACACCCCTCCAGTTCTGCATGAGAGAGAAATTCAGTATTTCCCCCTTCATTACTCTCTCTTGTTACCGCTTCTCTCTTTAGACCTTTGTCACCATAGTCATCTTTCTCCTTTCACGTGTTTCATGTATACACACACATACATATATGTAAATCTAGATTCCACATATGAGAGAAAACATGCAACATTTGTCTGAATATGGCTTATTTTGCTTCAAGTTGCCTTGTTTTTGAATCAGTGTTTCCTTGCTTGCTCTAAGTCTGAATATTTTCCAGAGTCCTATCTATCAAAGTTGATTGTGTAGGTTTTTAAATTTTTTCGTATTTCTATGTGTGGACTGATGTTTCAAATTGCCTACTAGCCTAGCATTTTGCTGATGTCATTCTGTTTATTTATGTCTTTGCGATTTTATAAAATTGCTCCCTTTTACTTTTCACTTCTCGTTAGGCATTATTTATTGTAGTTAATTGCTCTTGTGTTCCTTGTAATTTGTGTTCATTTCTGGAATGAATTTTTCCTATTTCTTTTTTGGAGTTCTCCCATCTTTTCTAGAGGTTTTTTATTTTGTTGTTTGTTTTGTTTTTACAGTTGTGATTATATGATTGTCTTATGTCTTCAGTTACTTTCCTAATGTCTCTTAGCTTGTTTTCTCGTTCACAGAGCTCCCTCTTCTGTTTTTGTAAATGCTCAAGAACAGGATGACTTTCTTTTCCGTCCCCCTCCCCTTTTTTTCCTAGACCTTTTCTTTTATTGTCCCCGTCTTTCTCAATTTTGGTTCCACTTCCAGCAGCTTTCCTTCACGGAGTTGCCTTGTCTTAGAAGGCAGTTTGACTGGAGGTTGGTTTCAAGCATTTCCATAGGGCATTCTTTTTCCCAGAGTGGTAGAGCCTGGCTTAGCACAAGAAAGGCTCTGGGTTCAATTGGGAACTAAACTCGTACAGGGTTACTGGATTGAGCTAAATGCTTCCATTTTCAGCTTCTCTTCCCCACTGACCTTCAAGATGGTCAAGTCCCTGAACAGCTAGTGACGACTTTGTCATTCTCATGTCATTCTCAGGTCCCTCAAGTCCCCTGATACATGCTCATGTACAGGTATCGATGCCATGCGGCTCTGTTTCCCTATTCACTTTTGTTTTGCTGTCCATGTGGGTATTATGCCCATCTATCCTTATTGTAAATGCTGTCCATGGGAGTTTGTGTTTTTCTTACTGTGATTTTAGATGATGATTAAGGTAGATTAAACATATATTTTGCAATATCTGCAGTCTATATAGGATCACTCTATAGTCATGATTTTAAAACTCCGCTATGGGCTGGAGAGATGGCTCAGAGGTGTTAAGAGCTCTTGCTGTTCTTCCAGAGGACCTGAGTTCAGTTTCCAGCACCATGTTTGGGGGCAAACAGCCATCTATAACTCCAGCTCCAGGGGATCTGACACCCTCCTCTGGCCTCCAGGGTACACACATGCACATGTACACACATATGGGGCGTGCGCACTCTCTGGGCGCACTCCCAGAATGGCATGGCGGATCCGCAGGCTCCCCCACCGTGCGTCTGTAGGAAAGCTGGTCTGGTCCCGCGGGCTTTTCCCAGCGGCTCGGGTCCCGTGTCTCTGGAAGCTTCTCTGCTGCAGGAGCGTTGTCATGCCGAAATCCTGTCCCTATTCCACCCGTGTACTTTTCCTCAGGATGCGAGATCCACTGGCCACCTGGACCTCGCGGGAGAAGTACGAAGACAGTGAAAGCTAGGATGTCCGTAAGTCGGTCACAAGGGAGTGCTGCCCCCCGGAGAGGCTAGGTTGCAGGTAGTAAGGCACAGGACTCAAGACTTGGCTTAGTCTGTGTTACAGCTTTATTAAGTGTCTCTGCTCTTAGTAATTCAGCAGCTCTGCGACCCAGCTCTCTGTGTCACAGCTTTCTGCGACCCAGCTCTCTGTGACCCAGCTCTCTGTGTATTAAGAGAAAACTAGGATACTTATACCATGGGGGTAGTGGTAAAAGCTTTGGCTGTTAGATGCTTTGTGAGGCATTCTATTTACATATGGAAGTGGGTTTCTGCCAGGCTGCTGTCTGCTAGGAAAAATCACAGGAAGGCATGGTATCTTTCAGAGACAAAGGCCATGTTTATGTTATGGCATTTGTGGCCGACACTTCAAAAGGAGAGACAGGAAAGATGCCAGGAAGACACCCTGCTGTGAAAGGAGCCCGCAGCACATGATCCCGAGCTGCATGAGCTGTCCGGTCAAGAAGGGACTTCTACTTTGCATAACAGAGGTCCAACACACACACACACAAACACATAAATAAATAAAAATACATTTTATTGGTATTTTGGTATGATGCCATAGTTCAGTTGGTAGAGTGCTCATCAACTACACGCAAAGCGCTGGGTTTGATTCCTAGTACTGCATAAAGCACTGTAGTGGTGCAAGGTAGTCAAAATCCTTACTCCAGAGGTGAAGGATCAGAAGTTCAAGCTTGTCCTTGGCTAGTAACAAGTTTGAGACCAGCCTGGTATATGTGAGACTTGGTCTTGGGGAACAAACAAAGTTTTCTTGTATAGAGTTAGAATTTATGGTGCTCTGTTACAGGTATTATACTATGTTAATGTTTTGTTTTGAAGCTTCAGCGCACTTTTTGATACTTGAATATTGCAAATTCTTTCAACATACAAAAGGTTAGAAAGAATCAGTGTATCATTATAGTAGGAATGAAAGTATTTGCAGGTTAAATATTTCTCATTGAAAGTAATGTGCAGTGCATGTATTTGTGGAATAAACTTAATCTAGAGCAGGAACTTTCTGAAGTCAGAGAATGCAGCCTATTTAGTAATGCTGTGACTGTGCATTGATACTAGTCAGCAAGAGATCAGGAAAAGTGACTACTGGGGCAGAAATACCTTTCAGTTAAGAATCACCATCAAACCCGAACCCGGGCTGGTGGTGCATGCCTTTGATCCTAGCACTCAGGAGGCAGAAGCAGGTGGATCTCTGTGAGTTCCAAGCCAGCCTTGTTTACACATGAGTTCCAGGCCAGCTGGGGCCACAGGAAGACACTGTCTCAAAAAGACACCCCCCTCCCCTCCAAAAGAGTAGCCATCAGTTCCTGATTTGGGAGAGCTTAAAGCTCACTTGGGAAAGCAAGGAGTTCACTGAAGAACTAAAGTCTGAAAACGATGAAAATACTTTCGTTGAACTTGAGTCATAAGCCCAGGATTTTTTTTTAAATAAACTTAGGGCTCTTTATACACCTGTTGAACATCAATGTGAGCATCTGGTGGCTAGTACAAGTAACAGAACTGCCAAGGTGTTCCTTAGGCTACCCATAAATTATGAGAAATAAGTAAATCTGCCTGAGCCAAATTCACTTTTTACAGTAATCAAAACAAATTTCTTTTAAGGTGGACAAAAAGCACAAAGGAGAAGAATATTTGTAGTTTGAAAATGACAAAGGGCCAGATAACGTACCTGTTTTCCATGAAAGCATCCAGTAACTGTTAGCATAGCTTCTTTCAGTTCTTTGCAAGCAAGTTGACATCATTATACCTTTAGTCACCTAACTTGAGAGTAAATATAGTAATTTCTATATAGCGTAGGCTTAATTTTATATAGGTGCAAAATCATTATTTTTAATGTCAGTTTTTCAGAACAGCTGTCTTAGTTTCTTATCTGGTTGCTATGATAAAATACACTGACAAAAACATCTTAAGGGAGAGTTTATTTTAGCTCACAGTTCCAGGTTAAGCCCATCGTGGCTAGGAAATCAAGGTCTCATGAGCTTAAAGCATCAGGCTATGAAGAGAAGATCAGTGAGTGCATGCATGCATGCTAGAGCTCAACTAGCTTTCTCCACTTACACAGCCCAGGTTCTGCTCACTCACAGTTAAGATGGGTCTTCCTGCATCAATTAACATGACTAAGACAAGCTCTCACAGGTATGCCAGCATGCCAATCTAATCTAGACCATCCTTCCATTGAGACTCCCTTTCCAGGTGATTTCAGATCCTCCCAACTTGACAATTGAAACCAAACATTATACAGTTAAGGGCAGATATTTCTGCAAGAAACTCAGTTCAATCTAAATATGTACAAATATGGAATCAGAGGAGGTATGAGTGGAAGTTAGTGTGTTTGAGAGGGGTAAGGTTCAAGGACAAGGGACTGAGTTCAGAGAGGGAACTGGGATCCATATCGCACAGGACTGACTCTATAGGCTGCAGTAGAAAAGACTTTTGATTGTTTTATTCTAAGGTATTTGATTATTTTATTCTAAGGCTATTATATTTAGAGCAAAGGAAAAAAGAGCAATTAATGTAATGATATATTCAGGTTAAGTGGAGCACACCAAAGATAGCTTGCTGTGCTTTGGAAAGTGATACAGTAATGTCAGCATGAGAAGAACATAGGTTAATACCTTTTTTTAAAATTATACTTTTAGAGCTAGAATCTTCAAATTTCATGTTGATAT
>NW_008360297.1:3238603-3251465 GCF_000622305.1 Nannospalax galili
TTCAACTAAGTTTACTAGACAGCTTTGAACCTTGTTTCATGTCCTCTATTTTTTCTTTTACATTAAAAGAGTGAGTTGCAATCCACTGGATTAACTTAATTTACTGATAGGTCACTATCTAAAGTAAACCAAGCTCCAGTTATGGCCATGTATCCTAAGGTTATATGAAAAACAACAAAGCAACAATACCCCAACTACTTTATACAACAAGTTCTAATGTAGAAAAAAAAACCTGTGAATAAACTTTCCTCCTGAAAAGTATTGCCTGTGCTCATCTCCCTGGTGTGAAAAGTTAAGCCATGTAAATTTCAAATGGACTTGTAAAATGTCAACAGAATTTTATTAATGGCCTGTAATTAAGTTTTCAGACCTGGACAAAGTCAACAATTGATCTGATTTGAAGTTTTGAACAGAATAAGTTGTTTATATACAGTATGGTTGCCATTAAATTGTCATCTAGGAATTAAAGAAATGAAATGTCATTTATACATTTCTGCAAATTGGCTAGCCTTTGATGTGAGTAATGTTGGAAAACTACTTATGGTATGGGTAAAGGATAAATGAAACATGAAAATCAATGTGAAGTAATGTGGAAAATATCCTAATTATATTTTTGAGTCTTTGTTTGTGTGTTACTTCTGTAACCTTTGGAAAGATATTTAACTTGTTTAACTCTCACATTTCTTATTTATATATGAAAGTGTATCATGGCCTTAAAAAAAACCTAAAACACTAATTCTTGAGATAAGGTCTCATTATATAGCTCAAACTGGCCTTGAGCTATACAACTACTACTGTATAGCCCAGGCTGGTGCCAAACTTGAGATCCTCTTGGGTGCTGGAATTAGAAGTGTGGGCCACCATGCCTACACTAAAATTCACCTTTTTCTTATTCTTTATTTTGTTTTAAAGATTGATTTTTAAAAAAAAAATATGTATGTGTATCAATGCTTGCATGTTTGTATGTGTACTACGTGCATGCCTTGTGCCCACAGAGGCCAGAACAAGGTGTTGGATCCCCTGGAATTGGAATTACAAGTGGTTGTGAGTCTTCTGATGTGGGTCCTGGGACTGAATTGAACCTGGTTCCTCTAAAAGAGTAGCAGCAAGTGCTCTTAACTGATGGGCCATCTCTCCATCTCTAAAATTCACCTTTCACTAAAGGCCTTTTGGAAAAACCACATGAAAACTTAATACTGTAGAAGTTCTCCAAAATATAAACATATACATATTTAAAAAAAGAGTTTAAATAGCACTACTCTATAATGTGGAGACAATATTCCAAGTAGACACCTCATTCTAGCAAATGAAAACCCCAGTACCAGGAATGAGTTACTTTTCTTTGAGGTGTTGACTAGTGGGATCCCAAAGACCCCCAGACATTACAGGCTATTGCCATCGATTTTGGTTACCCTTCATAAGTTAATGATAAGACAGTATTACTGAAGACAGCACATACTTGAGTCATAAATCATGGAGAGATCAAGCAGATACTGACCTGGAAGCTTCATCCCTACTGGCTAGCTTTCACAATGCTGGAAGGTACTATGCATACTGCTGGAGAAAGAGAAAAGTAATAGAAAGAGAAAAGTAATAATCAGTCTTACCCAGCTGTGAACCCTGTGAACTACAATAACAATTGGCCTGACAAGATAGGCTTACTAGTGTAATAGTGGCAGGAATGCTATGGGAGTCACCAACCACCCTCTGCTTGGATTTAAGGACCATTCCATGAGATGGAACTCTTAACTGGCACCATTATTGGGGCCAAGAACCTGTGGTTAAATGGATCATAGGTCTTAGGAGAGAACCTACTACTAATAGTATACTAAATGGACATAGTATTAAAATGACTTCTAATGACCCATAGATTAGTGAATCAGAAACTTCTTGCAGTAGAAGGCAATTAACACAGAGACCCACAACTGGTCAATATGCAGAGACTAAGGGACTTCAGTGTGCTCAGTCTTATATCATAATCCTGCCCCCACAGCTCAGGGATCTTTGTGGAAGAGGAGGGGTAGAAAGATTGTAAGATAGTGAATGATTAAAAGGAAACAGTGTTTCCCAGACAGCAGGGTGTTTGCAGTTGTGTCAGTATGGACAGAACCTGCTGAAACCAGAAAAAATCCCAGCATGGACTAGGGAGGTGGGCACAAAGTCCTACCCCTTATCTAAGGAGCTATTATTAGCATTTGATAGCTGCCAGAAGAGGAAGAGTTAAGTTTTCTTCAAGGGCGGTGACCCATACCTCAGGAAACGTTCCCCACCCAAGAGTATTGGGGCAGCATAACTTGGACTCTAGAGGGAAAAAACGAACATGAGAAATTGGGTGGGTAGGGAGTTGGGGTGCATCTGGGAGGAAAGAGGGAAGAGGAGAATATGATCAAAATACATTGTATGAAATTCTCAAAGAATTAATAAAAATATTTTTAAAATATACAGTTCAGTAGCTTTTAATAATTCATGGAATTATGCAACTATTGTCTTTAGTTTTTTGTTTTCTCATCATTCCCAGAGGAAATCTTGTGCTACCCAGTCACCCTGCCACCTTAGTTTCTTGCAGCCACTGATATAACTTTGTCTTTATGGGTTTGCATTTTTACCACTGAGCCATCTCTCCAGCCCCATATTTTTTAAAATACATTTTTAAACTCTTAATTCATTTAACATATATGAATGTTCTGCTTAAATGTTTCTAAGTGCACCTGTGTAAGTGCAATGCCTGTGGAGACCAGAAAAGGCATGGGATCCCCTGGAACTGGAGTTGTGGTCAGTTGTTAGTCTCCATGTGGGTGCTGGGAACCTGGGTCTTCTGCAAGAGCAGCCAGTGCTCTTAACTTCTGAGCCATCTCCTCAACCCCAGATTTTGTACATTTTGTGTTTTATGTAAATGTGTTAATATAATATGGTCTTTTGTGTCTTGTGCTGCTCCCTTGCCTTCTTCTGTTACAATTGTGTCAGCATGCACAAGGCCTGCTCAAACCAGACAAAATCCCAGTATGGACTGGGGAGATGGGCACAAAGTCCTCCCCCTGTGTAAGGAGCTATTATTAGCATTTGATACCTATACAATTTCATGTTCTTCCCCCCCCTCCCCCCAGAGTCCAATTTTTGCAATTTATTGACCCCAGGGCCTTGAGCATGCTAGGCAAGCACTTTGTCACTGAACTACTTCCCAACCCACATTTATCTTACTCCCCGCCCCCCCCTTTTTTTTTGAGACAGGGCCTCTCCAATCTTGAACTCATAATCCTCCTGTTTCAGTCTTCCGAATGCTGAGTTTACAGGCACATATTGTCACACCTAGTCCTCACTGACTTCTTTTATATTCTATAAGTTCATTCAGGTTAAGGTGTATGTCAGTAAGTACTTCATTCCTTTGTATTGCCAAATAGATTAGATACCTGGTATATAAATATATTTGTTTATCTATTCATCTTTCGATGGACATTAGGGTTGTTCTCATTTTTTTGACTATTTTATCACTGCTACTTGGGACACTTGTATGCAAGTTTTTGTGAAGATATGTTTTCAGCTTTTAAAAAAATATTTTATTATTTTTATTTTATGTGTCTGAGTGTTTCGCCTGCACGAATTTAAGTGCACCATGTGTGTGCAGTGCCTACAGAGGCCAGAAGAGGGTGTCAGATCCCCTAAAACTGGAGTTACAGATGGTTGTTAGCTGCCATGTGGGTGCTGGGAATTGAACCTTGGTTTTCTGGAAGAACAGTCAATGCTCCTAACCACTGAACCATCTCTCCAGCTGTTTTCAGCTATTTTGGATAAATAACCTAGGAGTGTAATGGATGGGTCATATTCTAACTTTATGTTTAACATTTTGAGGGTGCAACAAATAGTTCCAGCAGATGTCCAGTCGGATTTAAGCCATTCAACTTTAGGGTTTTATTTCCATTTGTGTTGTATTTCAACTAAAATTTGTAGTTTGAGTTGATGGGGGAAAGTGTACCTGAACTAGTTAGTAAAGTTGAGAGTACTTGTTTAAAGGTAAGATTGGATTTATCACTCTTAATCTTTTGCTTCTTTTTTTTTTCTTTCTAGTTTTTTCTCCAAGACATTAAAAGTAGTAATGGCACCTTTATAAATAGCCAGAGATTGAGTTGAGGCTCTGAAGAAAGTCCACCATGTGAAATTCTTTCTGGTGACATTATCCAGTTTGGGGTAGATGTGACAGAGAATACATGGAAAGGTATGAATATGGATCTATTTTTCTTGCTGTTTTTATGAATTTAAAATTTTTTGTTACTTAATGTTATAAAACATTACATGCTTATACCAGCTGTTTAAATATAGCAATATGGATATATACAGCAAAAATTTAAACGTTATACACTTCCCTTCTGCTCTGTTCTTCTAAAATTTGAAGTTATAAAATGTTAGTTAATAATTTCTTTATCATGTTATGAAAACATAGGGAGCTTTCCTAGCTTGTCATTTAGAGCCACTTAGCTGCAGTGACTCATACCTAGCTAAAATGGACTTAAAGCATGGGGTGGTATTTATTAATAGCAAGACATACTGAGAAGTCTGGAGACGGTTTGCTTAGCTGACTTAATAATAGAAACTCAATCAAAAAAGCACAAGGGAAAGTATTTGGGGAGCACAAGGGGTCCAGCAGGAGGAAAAGAGGATGAGTAATGGGCAAATATGATCCAAGTGCAGCGATTCACACACACACACATGTGTATGCACACACACGTGTGTGCATATAAAATGATATAATAAAACCCATTTTTGTATCCTAACTAAAAAAATTATTAAAAATGTAATGAAGGCTGAGCATGGTGATACACGCCTTTAATCCCAGCACTGGGGAGGAAGAGGCAGGTGGATCTCTGTGAGTTCGAGGCCAGCCTGGTCTACATAGTGAGTTCCAGGCCAGGTGGGGTTACAGGGAGACCCTGTCTCAAAAAGACAAAAATAAATAAATGAAAAGTAATGAGCTAGATATGGTGACATATATCTGTAATCCCAGTACTCAGGAGGCAAAAGCAGATGGAGATCTGTGAGTTTAAGGCCAGATTGGTCTATATAATGAGTTGAGCCTTGCCTTAAAAAAAAAAAAAAAAAAAAAAAAGATCGCCAAATGTTTTACCCTAAAAATACATAATTGGGATTCTAAGGTCTTAACTGTCCTTTTGTTCTGCTATCCTCAACATGTTGTTGTTTTCTTATGCTTTTATGAATCTCATGGTCAGAGGGTGATAGCTGCAGCCCCACACATCATTTTCCTCACACCAGTAATCCAAGCAAAAAGAACGAGATGATGACAAAGTGCCTTCTTATGTCTTTTTTTGGTTTAAAAGTCAATTTTTCTGAAAGTGCTCCAAGCATGTATTTCCCTATGCATTACTAGTCTCATGAATAGGTCACATACATAGTTATTTGCAGCTACCCCTCTCCCCAAATACACGAAATTACTTGACAAAAGAAAAGAGGGAAATCTATGATTGGCATAGATCAATTTTGATTTATCTCTTTAGATTATGTGTACATTGTTATCCTAAACAAAATCAAAGTTCTGTTAGCAAAGAAGAGGAGGAGAAGCTGTGGAAGCAGGCAGACTGAATGCGAGTCTGAGGCTTCATGTGCTGTAGTCTTGGACAGTAGACCAAACTACTTTCAGAGCTAAATAATGGAGACTGGTCTTTTTTTTTTTTTTTCAAGTACTTACTTGTTTTATTTTATGTGGACGTGTGTATTGCCTTCGTGTAGGTAAGTGCACCCATGTCGTGCAATGCCCGCGGAGGACAGAAGAGGCTGTCGGATCCCCTGGAACTGGAGTTATGGACAGTTGTTAGCTGCCATGTGGGTGCTGGGATATGAACCCGGGTCTTCTGCAAGAACAGCCAGTGTTCTTAACCGCTGAGCCATCTCTCCAGCCCTGTCTTTTATAATTCTGAAGATACTCGGCTCTACCTAGTTCACTGTCTACTCTCTGATCATAGATTTTATGACTGACTCATAAAATTAATTCACTTTTGGTTACAAACCAAAAGAGGGAAGTTACACTTTATTAGTTTAGTAGAGGCAGTGGGGCAAAGATTTGACAAGTTTCTCCTTTTCTGAACATAGTCTGATCTGGTGATACACTAGTTCATTAGATTTTGATATTTTGCATAGTAGAGTGCAATTGGTGGTGAGGCTTGTACTGCTTCTAGTGTCAATATTTGTGGACATATTTCTGTATAAACTTGCACTAGAGTTGCAACAGTAATCATAGTTTTACTAGATTTAAAAGATTTTCTCCTCAGTGATTTATCTTTTGATACTTAAATTTGGTAGGACCAAAACTGTAGGAATTTCCATTTTCAGCTGTAAAGTAAAGGTGGAATTTTGATGTAAAGTGTTGACTACTCCTTTGTAAGAGAACTCAGCTCACGTGTGGTCACAGTGAGAACAGCAGTGTTGGTAGTCCTGTATGTGCTGTTGCCATAGCGTGCTTAAGCATAAGTAGATGCAGCCCCAAGTGTAAGTAACCCACAGAGAAGAGAATTTGATTACATTGTATTTGCTTCAAGGAATTTCTTCTACTGCTTGACTTAGGTATTAATTGATTTAAAAAATGAGGTTATCAGAAAATTTTAGGAATTGCTTAGTTAAGCTAAGCTAAACTAAGCTAAACAAAGTCTTTAATATGCTGGCATATATGCAGGTTTGTAGGGAGTTGGCTACTACAGAACACAGCTGACAGCTCTTTCCAAGTTTCTTTGTACTCTTCTTTCCTATCTGTGTCTGAAGGATGTTTTTAGGAAAAGCTAAGAGGACGGCCCTGAGATTACGAATACAGTATTATTTCTGCAACATTGCATCCCTGCAGGCTTTTTTGGAATATTCATTTATCTTCTATGCCAATTTAAGGAATCAGAAAGTTTCTTTGTCATTTAAAATGTTATGCTTTTGATATTTATTGTTGCTATAAAGCTTTTTTGTGCTTGAGAGTGTTAGGGTTATAGGCAAGTACCGCTATCCTTGGTACTATAACTGCTCTTTGTCACACACTAATGCAAGTAACTGTATCTTGCATGTTTGGACCAGTAGTTCTGTGAAGGTAACTTTTAACTCTAAATATGCCACCATCCTAGGTTCTCTTCATTCTCATTCTCATGCATTCATTCATTCATTCATTCATTCACTCATTCTCTCTCGCCCTCTCTCTCTCTCCCCCTCCCTCCCCCTCTGTCTCTCCCTTTCTCTCTCGCTCTCTCTCTCCCTTGTGACAAAGGCCTGTGTTGGGAAACAAGCTCAGTCATATTGTCTGATTTTCTGTTCCAGCTACACTGAATTAAATTCATTTTCTTATATTAAACCTTGTATTTTCAGACCTTAAACCTGTTGCATATGTTTTTTCCTATGCCTAGAAATCTTTCTTTTCTTTTCTTTTCTTTTCTTTTCTTTTCTTTTTTTCTTTTTTTTTGTCTTTTTGAGACAAGGTCTCTCTGTAGCCCCAGCTGGCCTGAACTCACTACATAGACCAGGGTGGACTTGAAGTCACAGAGATCCACTGCTGGGGTTAAAGGTTGTGTGCTACCATGCCCGGCTAGAAACCTTTCTTTATTGCACAGGGCTAGATGAGGTGCCACCCCCATATTTCTTTTGTACCCTGGGCTCTTTCATACATTTACCTTAGTTTGATAAACTCAGAGTCATATAAGAATAGTAATTGTGTCCCTCTTCTTTGTAGAATGCCCACATTTAACCTGGCACTTGTTTAAATGAATTTTTAAATGTTCCATGAATCTTCATCTAAAATTTTATAAAAAATTCTTTTAAAAAAAGTTTGTGTGTGTGAGTGAGTGAGTGTGTAGGTTCATGTGTGCCATATTGACTGTTTGTTTAAGTCAGAGAACAGCTCACAGGAGTTGGTTCTCTTCTGCCACCTTGTGGGATTTGGGGATTGGACTTAGATCATCAGGCCTGTGTGCAGGTCCTCTACCCACTGAGTCATCTTGTGACCCTCATTTTACAAAAGTTCTTTTTCCTATCTCAACAAAGACGATGGCAACCTTCCTCCCAAACCTCAGAGGCATAATGTAAAGAGTGCAATTTGGAAGCCTCATTACTCAATACCCATTTTATTCTGTCTTCTTGCTATCTGTTCTTAAAAAGCAGCAACCATGATCTTCCTATCTATCTTAATGGGTTGTGGAACAGTGCTTAATGTTGACATTGTGCTGTGACATTCTGTATGAACATTGAAAAAGTGTGTATAAAGTGCTCTGCTCAAGGCCATGCACTATATTATTACCAAAGCCCTTGCTATTCATTGGTGTTTATTATTAAATTTGCTTCTTTTTCTTAGTACTTTCAACTCTAGGGTCCTCTGTCCATTGGAACCCATCATTAGGTGATTCAGCTGTTCTGTTTATAACTTCCACTTCTAACCGCTATGAGAAACCATAATGCTGACTGAGTACAGAGTATGCTAACTCTACCAGCTTAACTAATGTCTGATGCCATGACAGTCTTCTTTTGTTCTGCTTTCAGATTGTGCTGGACAGCTTTAGTGTCAACTTGACACACCTGGGTTGGGGGAACCTCAATTGGGGAATTTCCTCTATTGGGCTGGCCTGTGGCCATGTCTGAAGGGCATCTTCTTGATGAGTGATGTGGGAGGGCCCAGCCCACTGTGGGTGGTGCCACCCCTGGACAGGTGGGCCTGTGTTGCATAAGAAAGCAGGCTGAGCAGGGGCCAGGGGAGCAAATCAATAAGCAGGGACCTTCCATGGTCTGTGCTCCAGCTCCTGCCTCCAGGTTCCTGATTTTCAAACTTGATTGTGGACCAGAATTACTGCAGAACTTTATAAAATTACACATGCCTGGATCCCACTTTTCACTGTTTCAGGGGAACATTGCTAGTTGTAGAACCTGCTGTTCTGCATGTAGCTGGGTTTAAGAACCCTACTTAAGTCAGTTGCTAGCATCAACTGACTTGAATGTATGCTTTCCCTTTCAACTCCCAGATTTTCTTTCTGAGCCTTGTCTTCTATCAACATGCTGTCTCTGAATCTGTATTTCCATCTGTTTACTCTGTCCTCTTGAATGCCCTCTTGTCAGCTTTTGTTGTTTTAGATAAGGTCTGAATATATAGTCCAGGTTGGCCAAGCACTCACAGTCCTCTTCTCTTGCCTCAGTCTCCTCAGTGCTAGAGTTCTAGTCAAGCACCACTGTGCCCGATTTTCTGCTGTCATCTTACAGTTGTTACTTTATACAAAGCTTAATTTTCTCTTCCTAACTAATCTTTCTGAATTGTTTCATCCTTTCCCAAAAAAGCTTAACATTGCTGCCATATTTTCTAAACTCTGTCTTCTTTACTTGTCGCTGTCATGTTTTCTAGTCCATTTATCCCCTTTTCCTGTTCTTTCCTGTCTTTCCTATTGTTACCCTAGAGTGTTATAGCTCCCAACCTCTGGCTACTGTACTCTGCCAACCACCTTCCTCCAGGATATTCACTTATTACAACTTAATGCCTTTTCCCACCTTTAAAAAACCTTCAATAGCTGTGCCATACTTCAGAATATAGTCTGTCATGCTTGACTGTACTTGTGAGGTCCTTAGAATTTTTAAATTAAATACAGTTGGGTTTGGTGGTACACATCCTGTTATCTCAGCCCTTGGGAGTTGAGGCAGGAGGATGCAGGAGTTTGAGACCAGCCTGTGCTGTATACTGAGACTCTATCTCAAAAACAAAAAACAAAAGAAACCGATTGAATTCAGACTTTTGATTTTTCAGTACTTCTTTTTGGATCTTAGCACTGTCATGCTGTTTATCAAAGAGGTGATCTCAAGAAAGTTACTTTGGAATCTTTGCCCTTAGTCAGTTTATTTGTAAAACAGATCACAGAAGTAGCTATTTACATGGTTTGTCATAAAGTTAACATGAACAGTGTTTTTATTGGGGCCTGGAACACAGAGGCCCTTGAAATGTACATTTTTTACTTATCTACAATTTACTCCATTTGCCCTCCTTCTCTGTGTTTTCACTTTTTTTTTTAAATGGGGAAAAATGCGTGTTTAGGATAAGGCAACTGGATTGCTTAGATTATCCCAATTTGGTTGGCAACATTCGAAGCATAATAATCAGGAGCCAGGCGAACATAGGCCTTCTTCTCTCCATCAGGCCTGATGGGGCATTCACTTTGGGCACATCATTGCTGTAGTTTCTTCACAGCCTGTTTGATCTGGTGCTTGTTGGCCTTGACCTGCACAGTGAACACAAGTGTGTTTTCTTCTCTCTTCTTCTGCTGACTCAGTGGTCAGTGGGAACTTGATGATGGCATAGTGGTCAAATTTATTTTCCTTGGGCTGCCTCCCAGGCCTCCAGAAGGTGTGTGACATGCAGATCTTCTTTCTGTGGCTGTGGACACCTTCCAACACTGCCATCTTGACTTTCAGAGACGCCGCTTTGGCTTCTGCTTTGGGAGAGGCATGGAGCTTCCTTCTTTGCTTTCTCATTTCTTTATTCCCATGATTTCTCTAGTTTTCATTTCCAGCTTTCTAATCCTGTTCCATTTTTGTTCATTCGTTTCAGTTCTTTTTTTTTTTTTTTTTTTTCATAAAGCCTTTCCTTGTTCTTGTTCATTCCCAATTTCGAATTTGGTTTTTTTTTTTTTTTTGGTCTTTTTGAGACAGGATCTCCCTGGCCTGGAACTCACTATGTAGACCAGGTGGGCCTTGAACTCACAGAGAGCCACCTGCCTCTGCCTCCCAAGTGCTGGGATTAAAGGTGTGCGCCACCACTCCCAGCTCGGTTTCTAGTTTTTATAGCATCTATGACACCCCCTTTGTTATTAGTCTGTGTGTTTTTGATTTGTTCTTCCTTTCTTGAAATCGCCTTCTTTAAATATGTTTTATTTTTTTAAATTTTATTTTATGTGTCTGAACGTATTACCTGCATGCATGTAAGTGTACCCATGTCATGCACTGCCCCTGGAGGTCAGAAGAGGGTTTCAGATCCCCCAGAACTAGAGTTAATATACAATTTTTAGCTGCCATGTGGGTGCTGGAAACTGAACCCAGGTCCTCTTCAAGAACAGATGATGCTCTTAACCACTGAGCCATCTTTCCAGCTCTTGAAATCTCTTTAAAGACAGAGACCTAGTCATAATTGTCTTGGTTTTCAACATCATTCCCAACAGTACTGCTTTGTAGTCAGCAAGTTCTCAGTGAATATTTATTGAGCAAGTAGGTAAATCTAGAGAACTACTATATCTCCTGGCCAAGGGGAAAATATAAACTTGTAATATTATTCTTGGTATGCTAAGAGAAAAAAAGTGGTAAAATCTGTTTGCTGAGGAAAAGGACTTTTACTAGCTAGGTAGAAAGAAGACTTCTTGGAGAAACAGTTGATGCTGAGTGTAGGGCAGTGAATGTATGCGATGAGCCCAGAAGATTTATCTTACCAGAAAATAGAAAAGTTATTTAAGATTTCTGGCTTCCTATTAAAAAGACTTCTGGGAATTAATATGTGTGAGTCCCTGGGGACTCTGAAAAATAGACAATTTGAACATCAAATAACAACATTGGATTGAAGTATGTCAAATATGTTCAAGTTAATGAGCTTACCTTGAAACTATAAAAGAAGAAAAAGATTTTATTACCTTTGCAAGAACTTAGGAAATCAATTTATCATTCTGCACTAGATAAATAAAGAATAAAGCATTCATACCACTTGTCCTGTAAGAAGCATAGCTAGGTTGCTATGGGTATGGTTCATTGGTAGAATCCTTGCCTGGCATGCACGAAGTGCTAGTTTAATCTCCAGTACTGGAATAAAACAGCCACAACAACAAACCTCAGTTATTTCTTAGGTTAAAAAAAATAGTTGAAGGGACTGGAGTGATGGCTCAGTGGTTAAGAGTGAGTACTGCTCTTGCAAAGGACCCAAGTTCGGTTCCCAGCACCTACATCAGGTAGCTCACAACCACCGGTAGATAACTCCAGCCCCAGTGGATCCAGCATCATTTTCTGGACTCCTTGGGCATCTGCACTTGTATGTGTGTACACGCATACACATACACACACGCACACACACACACACACACACACACACACAAATTTTTAAAAACTTAAAAAATGTTTAAAAAGTAGTTGAAGATTGAAAACTTTGTGATGTCTGAACTAAAATTCCTAAGTGAAAACAGAATGACAGAATATCAGTGAATACGTTAGAATAAGAAAACTTTTTGATAGTTATTTCACTCCTCTTTTCTAACTCTTTTTAAAAAAATATTTTATTTATTATTTTTATTTTATGTGTACGCGTGTATTGTCTGCATGTAGGTGAGTGCACCGGTGTTGTGCAATGCCCACAGAGGACAGAAGAGGCCGTCAGATCCCCTGGAACTGGAGTTACAGACAGTTGTTAGCTGCCATGTGGGTGCTGGGATTCGAACCCAGGTCTCCTGCAAGAATAGTCAGTGTTCTTAACCGCTGAGCCAGCTCTCCAGCCCCCTCTTTTCTAACTCTTAAAGCCTAAGAACTAGAAGCTTTATAAAGCAAAAAAATTAAAGATCAAGAGCTTTTACAGTTGTTTTATCTTAAATAATAAAAGTCAATTAATGCAAATAATTCTGCAGTCTAGAAATGTTAATACCTGATTCAGGTCTTGATTTTTAAGACGTTTCTTGGGCTTTTATGGATTCATTTTCTGTCCTTTCTATTACTGCCAAGCCTTTCAAGAGAGCCTACTCTTAAGTATAAAATAGTGCTGACTTTCCTACTCCACACAGGGTTAGAAATAGAGCCAGACTACAACACACCCCCAGAGTTTCTCTTTCCCATTCCAGGGCTTTCTCCAGATTTAAAGCTGATAGAAGTGAACATGGGTCGTCTAAGTGGC
>NW_008360297.1:3251700-3258423 GCF_000622305.1 Nannospalax galili
GGTCTCCCTGTGGCCCCAGCTGTCCTGGAACTCACTATGTAGACCAGGCTGGCCTTGAACTCACAGAGATCCACCTGTCTCTGCCTCCCAAGAGCTGGGATTAAAGGCGTGCACCACCACGCCCGGCCCACCTCTGTTTTTTAGAAAATATTTTATTATTTTTATCTGTATGAGTGTATTGCCCACATATATGTAAATGTAACAAGTGCATGCAGTGCTCACAGAGGCCAGAAGAGGGCGTTGTATCCTCTGGAACCGTGGTTACAGATGACTGTTAGCCACCATGTGGGTGCTGGGAACTGAACCTGGGTCCTCTTAACCACTGAGCCGTCTCTCCAGCTATTTTTCATGTTAACATTACTGAAATTTTTATGCAGTTTAGAATATCTGTGTATACTTAATGCTGTGGTGTTCTGTTACCCCATATCTTTATCCTTCTGGAGAAGCTCTTTAAATTATTATTTTATAATTTTGGATTTTGGAGTGTAGTAATCTTGTTTATGGGTGATTTTTTTTTCTTTTGAGGGTAGAATATGTTTTATAATATTTTGTAGAATTCTTTAGAACAGTATTTTTTTTCCTAAGTATTTCTTTAATAGCAGGTTCTCCATGTTTTTAAAAGCGAGTGGGGCGTGGTTAGTGGAAAGTCAGCTTAGAAAGTGATCTTACTTCTAGGATTTCATGCTGTACAAAAGCCCTTTATGTTTTTTGTTTCTGTAATGGGGATTGAACCTAGGTCTCTGTCTATGCAAGCAATTGCTTTACCACTGAGCCACATCTCCAGCTATGGTTTTTGTCCCCCACACCCAAGAAAGCACAGATTAATAAACAAAAACATTTAAACTTCTTTTAATCAAGCATTTCCCAAACTCATTTTATCCCTAATTCCTTTTGGTTAGCACTTGTTAGCAGCATATTTGGGGAAACCCTAGTATATTGAGTTGATTTTACAAATACTAAAACATGTCTACCAGGTGGCTTAAATACTTGCCCGTTACAAATCCAAAAGACTGTTAACATTTCTATACATCTGTGTATCTAGTTGATATGAGTTATTTTCACAGATATAGTTGGCTGCACTAAGTTGTTGTCAGACATGGGCTTTTTTTTCCTACCTAGTCAGTGTTTTAACCCTTGTTTATTTCATTGATTTATGTAACAGTTGATTTGCCGAACTTCAGAGTGACATATCTGAGCAATATAATTCCTGATCTGATCTATCACAAGTTGTTAGCTCTAATACTGCAATTTTATTCCATCTATTTTAAGTTTTTTTGTAAATTATTAAAAAGTTTTAGCCGGGTGTGGTGGCGCACGCCTTTAATCCCAGCAATTGGGAGGCGGAGGCAGGTGGATCTCTGTGAATTCAAGGCCAGCATGGTCTACATAGTGAGTTCCAGGACAGCTGGGGCCACAGGGAGATGCTGTCTCAAAAAGACCAAAAAAAAAAAAAAAAATTAAGAAGTTTTTTTGGGCATATATTGATTATACATAATGTATTTCATTATGACATTTCATAATATCATATATGTTCATGCATATGATCTATTTGAATTATATTGCCCCACTATCTTCTTGTCCCCTCCTCTTGTTAATTTCCTTCCTCTTTCAGAAGAGCCCCCATTGTACTTTATCTTGTGTGTGTGTGTGTGTGTGTGTGTGTACGCTAATGAATTTAATTAGTTTTACTTACAGGAGTTGAAGTTGCAAATAATTTTATAATACCACTTGCCTTCTCTGAGACTAAGTATTTGGGATAAGGTGCCAGGGCCCACAAAGAGCTAGGCACTAATTGTATAAGACATCACAAGTCACTGTGTCAGGCTCCAAGCGCTTAGGAACTGACTGTTGTAGAGTGGGAAAATTTCGCTTTTATTTTTGGCCCTTTTGTCTCAGCAGTGAGGACCTGAGGGAGGAGAGGTAAGGGTCAAAAGAGAAGATGAAATTTTGATGGAGGAGGCCCAGTTGGCAGCAATATAAGAACTAAGAACTAAATGAAGTTATTCTGAGGGCAAAAGATAGTGGAGGGGAAGGGTCTGAGAAAAGAAAAGATTTAGAGGGGATCTGAGGATGGAGACTAGTTCTGAGTGCGATTTGGGCAAAAATATGAAGGTCTCGGGGTGGAGGCATGGCCTATAGAAGGAATGAGGCAGGACAGAAAGAGAAGATTAAGGAGACATGGAAAGGGAAAAGGGCCTCTCACTCAGAAGTCTTCTTAAAGTCTTTCCCCAGATGAGACTGAAGAATTCCAGCACAAGAACTGTAAGAGAGGAGCACATACTACTCTCACAGAGGACCTGAGGTGGTTTCTTGGCATCAGTGTCAGGCTGCTCAAAACCACCTGTAACTCCATCTCCAGGGGATTCAATGTCCTCCTCTGGGCTCCTTGGACACTGTGCTTAATGTATACAAATGTTCACTCACACACACACACACACACACACACACACACACACACACACACGTAAATAAAAAATAAAAAAACAAAACTTTATAGAAAAGAAATTCAGCACAGTTAGTAGCATTTGCTGTGAAGATTGCCTGCATATACAATATTCCTTCTATATAGTTGTATTTTAAATATTAAAATAACAATGCTTATGATTAAGGCTTAAACAGATATGACCTTCAGTATGACCTAATTCCTTTCCCAAATGTAAGCCTGAAATGTTCTCTACCTATTTTTTCTTAAAACAACTCCAATACCAATTTGAATATATTGGTAAAGTATAGTTATTGTTGGATCTTTATCCCATATTGTAGGCTGTTTATAGTATATCCATAATGGGCACATAGAGCTGCAATAAATCTGCTCCTTCTCTGTTTTCTGCCAGGTAGAGGAAAAGGTTTATTTGTTATTGCACATGATGATAGACCCCACTATCCTCACAATAAGAAACATTTTTACTGCTGAGAAATGGGGGGTATAAAATATTAAACAAATGTGTTTAGAAATAATCAATAAGCACTTATTAAATGTCTACTTTGTACCAAATAACTCTGCTAAGGATATAGCTTTAAAGAGAGACAATTAATCCTTGCTACCCTCAGAGTTGAATCTATGATGAGATGGTAGTTGTATTCACAATTCAATGTGCTTAGTATTTGTAAGAAACAGCTGTAGTAAACTCTGGGAACATTTAACTAATGTATTCTGCCTTGGTGAAGGAATTGGAAAGTCTGAGCTGGCAAGAAAAGTAGCATTTGATCATGTAGCAGGAAGAGGAACATCATCACAGAAAGGACAGTTTGTGTAGAATGGGACTGTAAATGGTAAGATGTTTGGAGACTCCATGTGACCTGCCTGTGTGTAAGAGGCCTGTGGCAGCAGGTTAGAGGATGTGGCCAGAAGGAAAGGAAGAAGCCAGATGGTTTATCACTATGCCGACTCTCCTAGGCAGAATTTACAAGACTGTCTAGTAGATGGTTCTCGGCCTGTATTAGCACTCTTTGTATATAATCAGTTAATGAAAATAGTATTGACTAAACTGAGCTAAATTCTTTAAATTTAATAAGCATTTCCAAATGATAATCATGTTATTTTATAATACCATCTTGATATTATGGATGTGATCATTCAAATATGTTATCCTTCAGCCAGTAATTATTCTTAAAAATAGTTTTTTGAAGTATAAATATGCCATTTTTTCCTGTGAGATTCAGTGGGTTTTGACAAATGTATACAGTCACTGTAACCAACACTCTTGTAATTGTTGTTTTCATCTGCCTACATTAGCTTTAAATCACTTTGGTGAACTAAAAAAAATTTGAACTATTAAAGATACAATATCCTAAGGACAGAGAAATAAAAACTATCATTCTCTAAACCAGAAAAAATAATTTTCCCCTATGAAATATTTGAAGATCTGTACAATTGCTATAGTTGCTCAGGTTTGTCTCTTGAAATTTTCAGAAGTAAAAAGAGTGAGAAGCAAGCTTATGAGCTATCTAGGGAGACTGTATGATATGAGAAGGCAGTGGAGGGAAACAGCCAGTAAGAAGACAGAAGAACTGTTTTAAAATAAACAAACCCTCCTCTTTGAGATAGAGCAACTCTACTACTGGAAGAATATTGAAGGCACTCTCAGTTGTCCATAGTCTTGATATTCTTGTCCTTTAAAACTCAGGGATAGGGCTGGAGAGATGGCTCAGTGGTTAAGCAAGCACTGGCTGCTCTTGCAGAGGACCCGGCTTTGATTCCCAGCACCCACATGGTGGCTAACAACCGTCCATAGCTCCAGTTCTAGGGGACTCTGACGCCCTCTTCTGACCTCCACGGACATTGCACGACATGAGTGCACCTACCTACATGCAGGCAATATACTCAGACACATAAAATAAAAATACTAAATAAAATATTTTAAACAAACCAAAAACTCAGTGATAGGAACTGAGAGATGGCTCGGTGGTTAAGAGCACTGGCTGCTCTTACAGAGGACCCAGGTTGTGTTCACAGGACACATGTGGCAGCTAACAATCATCCATAACTCCAGTTCCTGGGGATCCAATACTTTCTTCTGGGCTCTGAGGGCATTGTATGCAGGTGGTGCATTTATATGCAGGCAAAACCCTCATACATAAAATAAAAAATATTTTTTAAAAAATCTATTAATGTGGGGCTGGAGAGATGGCTCAGTGGTTAAGAGCACTGACTGCTCTTGCAGAGGACCCGGGTTCAATTCCCAGCTCCCACATGGTGGCTACAAACCGTCCTTAACTCCAGTTCCAGGGGAATCTGAAGCCCTCTTCTGATCTCCATGGCATTGCACGACATGGGTGCACTCACATACATGCAGGCAATACATTCATACACATACAATTTTAAAAAAACCTATTAATGTGTTATGTCATGTTTATTAATTTTTATATGTTGAACTATCCTTTCAATGCAGAGTTTTGTAATATATAGATATCACAACTGTCATTTAGAATACCTTGAGTACATTCACTCTTTATTGATTGATTAAATATATTAAAATTAAAAAGGAAAAAATTTCAGATGGGTAATGACCAACCACAAAAGACATAATCCTGGGTTTAGCTAGGAATCCAAGAACTTGGAGGACACAGACTGCGTATGCTAAGCTTGTTATTAGCATATAGTAAAGAGGAAGCTGACAGATCCCAGTAGTAACCTTCAGCCATATGAAGTCATACTGCAAGAGAAAAGTCATGTGTCCAGTAGGATAAGGGGATGTGCATTCACATTACCCTTGGCTTTGTCTAAAGAGCACTGCAAGACGAATGAGCTTCCAATTGGAGTTATCATCAAAATGGAAGTTGCACATATTTTATTGGAGACTTTAAAAAATGTATCTGGAGTTAGTTAGGTGTATCTAAGGAAGACTGGAACTGAGAGCTGGAACGAAATGGGAGGTGCTAAGCCTCTGGAAGAGTCATTCTACAAGCAATAGTTTCACATCAGTGGCCTTTGTTAGATGAAATATGTAAATCGCTCAAATGAGAGAAGGTCCTTTTCTCATTCCATAATTATTTTAGCTCTCTTGAAAGGTTCTGATTGAATTATTCCTTTTAAGAGTAAGGATGCCAATAACTGCTCCATTAAAATGTTCATGTCTGTTTAAAAAAATTTAAAAAACCTGGGGAATAGATTGGCATACTCTAAATGCTACAAAGACAACTTTAGAGTCTTACAAGGTGTGGGTAGGAGATAGGTTGGGGACAAGAGGATTAGGAACAAAGGCTGTATTTTTAAGGGTAGTAGACTTGGCTTGATGTCAGCAAATATGGGACAAAAAACGAATATTCAATCTCTCTCCGAAGTATTGTATTTTTGTACATTGTACAATCAGGTGACTTTTCATTGACTGTTAGAGAACTGGAAGTTTTTCTAAAGTAGTGAGTTTTATCATTAAACTACTAGATTTATTTATTTTCCCAGAAGCTATTACTTTTAAGAATAAAATATACATTTAGATCTGAGAGCCACCAAGTTTTATATTTTTAAACAATTATTTTATGTTATTTGTTTTAACCAGTTACCCATGGGTGTCTTGTTTCCACAATAAAACTTTTTCTACCAGATGGTATGGAAGCCTGGCTCCACTCAGAATGAGTATAATTTAGTGCTGTGAACTTTTGAATCATTATTTTGTTGGGTAATATTCTAGATGATGATATACTGTTAATACTTCAGTATTATTTTAATATATTAGAAAATTGATATAGTACTTTTGGGAATTTTATATATACACCAGTTTCAATCGCTTTTCATATTATTTGCAAATCTCATAAATAATAATGTATCAGGGGCAGAGGTTATTTGTTTCCAAATTTAACTTTAAAATTTATATTTGAGTGAATAAATAGTTGTTCTTTGCAATGTTTAGGATATGTAAGTTACTGGTGAATGAAAACTGTTCTTTTCATGTACATTTAATATAGAATTTTCAATACTGTGATCACTCCTGGAGTTCATGTCAATGTCATAATCTTACAGGATTGAAGATATCAATATAGTTAGTAACTTATTTGATGAGAGCTTTAAAAAGGTTTTGTTTTTTTGTTTTTGTTTAAAAAAAAACCACACAAAAACAGTTAGGGCCGGGTGTGGTGACGCACGCCTTTGGTCCCAGCACTTTAGTCCCAGGAGAGGCAGGCGGATCTCTGTGAGTTCAAGGCCAGCCTGGTCTACATAGTGAGTTCCAGGACAGCTGGGGCTACAGGGAGACCCTGTCTCAAAAAGATCAGGAAATTAAAAAA
>NW_008360297.1:3258446-3273141 GCF_000622305.1 Nannospalax galili
ATAAATTAAAAAAAAAAAAAAGAGAAGAAGAAAAAACCAACAAAGTTGCATTTATGTTTCAAATGAAGAGATGTCAAGTCCTGTCATGAAGTCTGTATTTAAAATGTGAGTATAAGTACGTCTCATGCCTTTTACAGATATCATGATGGAGTATGGGGTGGGGCTCGACAGTCGTTAAATACCAACACTTTTTATTTGAGCAAAGCCGTAAATATGCTGAAGTTTTTTTTATGCAAAGTCTTGAATATGCTAGATGCTTGTTTCTTCCCTACAAAAGCTTTCTGTTATTATAGTCTATTTTTTGCTAGTAGTCTACAGAGTTTTGAGTATGACAAAATTTCTAGAGTTTAAGGAAAAGCTGAATAGTGAGTAGGAAAGGGAGAAGGAAAGATGAAGCAGAGGAAGGCCCTCCCATTGCCAGCAGTCTCTCCTGTCTATTGTCAGAATGAGCTAGATTATGCTTCCTGTAGGATCTATCATGTTTTTTTCCATTTTAGTTTAATGGATCATTGAAACAAAGCAGAAATTATAAAAAGTGTCATTTCCTATTTTAAATTACAGTTTAATTAAAATTGTAGTAAAGTTTAAGATTTGATTTTTATTTAATATGATTATTGGAAGTAAATTCAACCTTTAATGTCACTTAGCTTTTATAAGTCAAGAATTAAGCTTATAGGTGCAGAGTAACTATTAATTAAATGACATAGCTTTTAAAAAGATTAACATTTGTAGTTGATAATGAAACTTTTTGATAAAGATAAAAGTTTATATATAGACTTCCAGTTGTATAGGAAGTCTTCTGTGTTCTCTGGTTTCATCTAGTATAATATATGAGAATAGTGTGTTTGTGTGTGTGTGTGTGTGTGTGTATGTCTGTGTGTGTATGTGTGTGTATGTCTGAGAGAGAGAGAAACAGAGACAGAGACAGAGAGAGAGAGACAGGCAGAAACTGACTTAAGGCCCTCATGCTTGTCTGGCAAGTGCTTTACCCACTGAGCCATATCCTCAGCAGACTATGTAAAATTTTTGGACATTATTTTCAGTGAACTTTCCAATTACTATGAGATTTTGCTCCTGGTTCCTTCTCAATATTTTTTTCTCTTGCTCTTATTTTCTTTTTTTTTTTCTTCTTCTGCTTTTTCTGTGTGTGTGTGTGTGTGTGTGTGTGTGTGTGTGTGTGTGTGTGCATGTGGAAACAGAGGACAACCTTGGGTGTTACTCCTCTGGAGCCATGCACCTTGTTTTTTGAAGGTAGGGCTCACTGATTTGCCTAGACTGACCAGCTGGCCATTGAGTCCCAGGGATCCACCTGTCACTTTTCAAGTTGCTGAGGTTATAAGCATGCCACAGCACCTAACTTCTAATATGGGTTCTAGGGACTGACCTCAGGTCCTCAAGCTTGTACAATAGGCACTTTTCCTACTGAAGTATTTCCCCAGCCCTGTGTGTGTGTGTGTGTGTGTGTGTGTGTGTGTGTTTAATGTGATTAAGTATTGCATTGTTGCTGGTGTGGTGGCGCAAGCCTTGGGGAGGCAGAGGCAGGTGGATCTCTGTGAGTTCGAGGCCAACCTGGTCTAGAGAGTTCCAGGCCAACTGGGACTCCGGGAGACCCTTCCTCAAAAAAACCAAAAAAAAAAAAAAAGTATTGCATTTTTAAAAAAATTGCTGTCAGTTTATTATATAATCTGACTTTCTGAAGAAGACACATTTTGAACAGATAGTTCTCTAAAGTTGGAAGAAGACCTGAATAATCTTTAGGGGTAGGTAACTCAGTTCAAAGCCTGACCCGCCTGTCCTATAACTTGAGCTGGCCTTACTTTCCTCATTTGAAACCTGGAGATGATCAGATTACCTCTGAGCAGGAATTTTTGTGTACTTAAAGAACTCAGCATAATACCTGGTAGATAATAAATTTATGATAAGCATTAGCCATTTCTGTTCTATAATCTAATTTTTTATTAGCAGTTTAAATGGTTTAGAGTATATCAGTAATGCCAAGTCAACTGTGTACATAGCATTTAGTGTTTTTAAGATCTTCAACAGGTAGCTCTGTTTTAAAATTTTTATTATATAATTTTCTAATGATAAGAAACAGAAGTTCTCTATAACTTTACAACCCTGACACCAAATAACAGTTTTCATATTCTAACATTGTCTTCTAGTTTTTATATACACATGGAGCTTTTCAACAACTCAAACAAAATACACCTATATTCAAGGTAGTTTTTGTAAAAAAGTAGATATTATTTGTAGAATATGTTGTGTGGCTTTTTTAGCCTTTTATTTGTTAACTAAATAGCATGAAGACAGAAAAGAAATCTAAGAAAACTAGATTTTAAAAAACTCTATTTACTTCTATTTAGGCTTTGTGAGTTAATTTCTCTGTACATGCAATGCATATCTTCAGAAAAAAGGATACACACAAAAATGGTTCTCTGTGGGGGCTGGGATTGGATAATTTTATTTCTTTTACTTTACACATTTTCCATAATCAATAAATATTTCTTATACAGTCAAAAATTAACTTGGGACTGGAGAGATGGCTCAGTGGTTAAGAGCACTAGCTGCTCTTGCAGGAGACCTGGGTTCAATTCATAGCACCCACATGACTGCTAACAACTGTTTGTAACTTGAGTTCTAGGGGATTTTACATCTTACACTCTCTTCTTACCTTTGTGGGCATTGCATGACACATACATGCAGACAATATACTCATATATATAATAAAAATAATAAACAAAATATTAGAAAATTAACATATCTAAAATATCTTTTAGTTTTATGGAGTAAAGAAGACTATTTGTAGTTAAATATAACTTAAAAAAACCTTCACTAGGTTTTAAGTTTGTCAGGACTTGTGATACGCTCTGGGAATGCAAAGGTGAATTTTTCATAATTCTTGAGACACAGACATGTAATCAAACAAGTATAATAAAGATTTATACAGGATCAGTGAAGTCTACAGAATATCATGGTGTGCAGAAGGAAGGTACTTAGCACTCTGTTTTATATGCCTTACAAGATCAGTTTCCTTTCCCAGCAGCTTTCACATGGTTTACCAATTGAACCTGGGAACTTTACCCAAACAACCTTCAAATTGGTCTTTGCTAGGATGGCTTCTAAGATATGAAGTGTATGGCTCATACGTGGCAACATTGCTTATAGAGGATGCTCTCTACCTACCCTAAAGACATATAGAGCATCTAGAGGGCTTTGCAAAGTAGGGACTCTGGCTTCCCTAGCTGTACAATTCTCATAGGAGAAGTAGTGATCGGCTGGTTACTATGCCAAGGCATTGTTTTAAGCTCATTATTATTATCAACAACCCTGTATGATTGGTTTTATAATTATCTCCACTTTATGGCGAGGAAGCTGAGGCCTATCTTATTATTTTGCCTTTTAGCTGGAAATAGAACCCAAATTTGATCTAGATAGTATGGTTTCTGAGCCTTGTGCCTCTTCTTTTGCGAATTCTTTTATTTCCTTTCCCAAAAGGAAATCAGTGTCAGTTAATGCTCTCTATTTAATGCTATGTTTTATACACTGAGTACAGTTTTATCTACACATCTCAGCTTTCAGTTAGTTTCTGAGGTGAAGAACAGTTGCTGCTATTTGACCAGCTGAAGTTGTTCATCACTGAACACCTTTCCAAATTATAATCTTTTTTTCCAATTGAGCTTTCTTTTAAAACAACTTCCAATATAGATGCGTTTACTCTTAAAAGAACTTCATTTGTACATCACAGAATTAAAAATACTTGATTGAAAGGGTGATTTTATGTACAGAAATATTAAAACCAAGGATTTTTCCACAGGCCCCAGTAACTAGTGGGTCTCAAAAGGTACTTAATACATTTTGGATTTGAATTTAAGAAAAACATTAATGTGTTTGAGAATGTTGGACATTTATGAAGGATTGAGAGTAATTCTCATTCCTTTATTATATATGGGCAAGTGCATCAATGTTGTGACTTCAGACATTCTGGTTCTCTAGTTCCCTATTTCCTTTCTTGTCAGGAAATTAGATAAAAATTCTAAATTTTACTTTTCAGTGTCATCCATGCTCCATTACCAAGTCCTGTTGACAAAGTAAGTTGCAAATGATTATTTTTTCCAAACTTTTAAATATTGTTACTTTGAAGTGTTTATATTTAATATGCTTTACCTAGAAACTTGCTTCTTTTTTTGTAACAAAATATACAGAGTAGATAGAGCTGTATAGTTAATACAGTCTTCTGATCCTCAGTATCTGGAGGATTTGTGATGGAAGTTTCTTTGGGAAAAGGTTTCGTAGCTGAAGTAAACTATTGAATGAGTAGACTAGATATACCTGTTTTTGTGCCTAGCCAAAGGTAAGGCATGTTAAAATTACTCTTTATTTTGAGGTGCACTCCTCCTAGACAGTTTATAAAGCTTCCTACCTAAAATTCACTCAGTATTTATTTAACTATAGAGCAAAGTAGCACAGAAATATGAACTTGCAGAAATTGTTCTTTTTGGTCTTTGAATATAAGTTGTAACACGAGCTGATTAAAAACTACTGTAATTGATTGTTAGAACATTTTTCTTATTTTTTTCTTTATGGAAGTAATGGTGCAATAAAAGCATAGGCATCAGTGCTAAATAACAGACAAACACAAAATGACTCCAAAGCAAAACAATATGTCTTGTCACTATTTAACATTAATATGGATCTGGGGACTTCATTCTGGTTTTTTTTTTTTGTTTTTTTTTTTGAGGCAGGGTCTCACATGGCCCAAGGTAGCCAAGAACTCACAGTGTAGTAAAGGATGCTGTTGACCTTTTGCTGCTCTTACTTCTGCCTCCCAAGTGTTGGGATTACAGGTGTATATCACCATGCCTGACCGGATATTGTTTTTTCAGTGCAATAACTAAAATATTAGAAAAACTACTTTGCACTTTTTTTCCCTTTCATTTAGGTGAAGAATGAAAGGCCTACTTCAAATTGAAATTGTTTTGGTGATTCTTATTTTAGAATTATGAGTGGTTTTTCAACAACTTTGGTAATATCTAAAATTATTTTAGAAGTAAATGATTTTACTAATTTGGAACTTCAAAAATAATGCCAATTCTGTTTTTTAGTGAAAATATTGGTAAAGATAAGTTTTCTGAGCTTAATAAAGAATGATTCTGTAACATCATGAATAAATTGGCAGGGTGTAGTGGCACACACCTGTATTTCTAGCACTGGGAAGACTGAGGTAGGAGGATTACTGTGAGTTCAAAGCCAGCCTGAGCTATATAGTACCAGACTAGGTAGGGCTATATAGCAAGACCCTGTCTCAAAAAATGAAAACAAACAAAGGATATATACATATAGAGCTTTTTAGTGTTCAAGATACAGGCGGATATTACAGCAACTTGTTAAGTGCCCTTTATTCATTTTCTTTTCTTTTTTTTTGGTTTGGGTTTTTGTTGTTGTTTTGTTTTATTTTATTTTTTAAAAGAAGCATTTCATTACAGCTTTATCATACTCAATAACAATTTCCAGACAAAGATAGATCTCTTTCAAAAGTGGCTATAAAAGTTTTAGGTTCATTTTCTTTTTCTAATGACATGCTTCTGTAGCTGATAGCCTTGAAAAGCCCTAATAGAAGTGAATTCTAATCTTCTTGGTTCTAAGCAGTTAGGCTTGTCACACCACCTCCAGAGGAGCCCGAGAGAGGAGCTCTCCGTGGGTCGAGGCTGAGAAAACTTCAAAGGAAGAATGCCTCCTGGAGAATGGCTGTGTTAAAAAAGCGTGCTGTGTCCTTGGCTGTTCTGCTTTAGTTCTTGTCTTCATTGCTGTCTTTATTTCTGTTCTTTCCTCATAGAGGAACTGCTTTGTACCTGCTAAGGTCATTAGGCCCACCTGAAGAGAGACTAGATACGGATGATTTCCTGGGAACTCAGTTGCCCGATGTTAGACTTCCTCCAAATGCTCTTTTCTTATTTCAAACAATAAGCAAAGTAGTTAAGAATAAGCAACGTTTGAAAATTCTAGATAAGTTACAGCAAGAAGAATTATTAGTAAATAATCCCCCTACCTCAGTTCCTAGAGTTAACTCAAGGAGATTAAAGGGATACTAAAAGAAGATTGCTGCCTACTGTTAAGCCAGGCTTTGGAATTGCCTACGAGTTAGGGAGAGGTAGGCTATGGCATCCCCTTAAGGGAAAGGAGAGCATATTTAGAATTCCCAAGCCCATTGATGAACCGCTTCCTCATACAGGAGTTTATGAAGGAAATAATAGATGGGGTTCATTATAGTTTATGGATAGGTTAGCTAGATCCAGACCAACTTGGTGTCTTTACTACAAGTCAGCATAGCAAAGTATACTTGAACAATTACAGGCAGTATAAGAAACATGGAAAGAAAGAATAAAAAAATATGGATTAGAGATACAAGCCTTTGAAGTTATATATGGAGCTATTATAAAAAAGATGCTATTTTACAACTTCACTGACCTAGTCATTGGCCTCAGCCACCGAAACCTCAGAAAAACCTCAAAATTGAGAAAATGGAACCATAAAATTACCATCAATAAAATTTATAAGTAGCTGATGTTGCCAAACCACTAAGGGAAAAGGACAAATAGGCTAAACACCTGATTTATTAGATAAGAACACTCTATAATACTGTACTGTATTGTTTTGATTTTGAATTGTATTTCTAAGAAAATGATTAACCATGAAATCAACCTGATGCTTGCACAATCTTGTTCTGTAACTTGTATAAAATCTGATGCTTCAATTTAGAAAATTACATTCAGATCATCAACCATCTCTTGTGTTGTGTCTGTTTGTCACTCGCCGAATCCTTGCCCACTCTCCGATTTCCTGTTCCCGTCGGACTGAGTGCTCCGGTCTGGGCTGGTCTGTCGCAAGGCTAATTTGTAGTTTTAAAATATCACTATTTTCTATCTTTTTTGTAAAATTTTACCTATCATAATAAAATAAATCAAAATTATTCTCATTGTCTCTGGCCAATGAACAGAATGTTAGTGTCTCTTTCTTTTTTTAGATTAAAATATTTATCTGTATATTTAGGAAAATAGATATTTCATGAAATTGACTTATCTTAAAGTGTCTTTAAAATGATTTTTTAATTGCATTTTTATTTATTTTGTATGTGTCCTCACATGTGCATATGGAGGCCAGAGGATAACTTACAGCATTTGGCTCTTTCCTTCCACCACGTGGATCCTAGGGATTGAACTGAGGTCGTCAGGCTTGGCAGCAGGCACCTTACTCACTGAGCCATCTTTCTGGTCCCTTTTTAAGTATAGTGTTTTATGATTATTGATCTGTGTCATTTGATTTCTAGGTTGCTGCTAACACTCCAAGTATGTACTCTCAGGAACTATTCCAACTTTCTCAGAATCTACAGGTAAAAGTAAATCTTGAGAATTCTTAGTCTTTAAAAGTAGAATTAAATAACTTAGATTTAATTTTTCCAATTTTCAAATATGGGGTAAAATATTAACTGGATACAAGTACACAAGAAATACCCTTTAAAAAATAACTAAGGATTAAAAAGGTTTATCCATAGATGACTTTTAAATAAAATGAAACCTGGAGCTATTTTGGTTGTTTGATAGTAGTATATAATTATGTACACTTATTTTATGCCATACTCTATTCTAGCACTTTACCTATGTTATTAATTTATGGAATCTGTAGAACAATCTTATAATGTAGATATTTCATTCCTGTTTTTCCACATGGAGTAACCAAGGGACAGCGATATTCAGAAATTTACAAAATATCACACACCTTGTATGTGATAAAACTAAGATTTGCTCCTAGTCTGAGTTTAGAGTGGCTTGACAGTCAGACCTCAGAGTCTCTTTTGAACTGTGCTCATGGATCCAAAGCACAGAGCAATACTTAGAATGGCTTCCCGAAGCACTTAATTCCATGTTTATTGTTTTTTTTTTTTTAATTTCATGTTTAAAGAGCCATATGTCTTTCTAAAAAGAAGAAAGTGCTGTTTTTTTCTTGATTTTTGTGGCCAGGATTATGGTTTTGGGGGGCTGACTATAATGAGAGTATAGTTTAAAACAAACAAACAAACAAACAAACAAACTTGGGCCAGGCAGAGGCAGGCAGCTCTCTGTGAGTTCAAGGCCAGTCTGGTCTACATAGTGAGTTCCAGGACAGCTGGGGCTACAGGGAGACCCTGTCTCAAAAAGACCAAAAAATAAATAAATAAATAAAAAAGAAAAGAAAATAATGTACACATTAATTATATCTTATTTTTTACCAATCATGATGTCCTGCCGTACAGAAGACAATTTTGTGCAATTGCACATCCACAGACTACTAGAGCATGGGATGTAGTTAGAATTCACTAGATTTGGTCCCTGGCTTTAGCTTCTGGTCTCTAAAAAAGTTATTAAAAATCTTTGAACCTCATTTTTCTCACCTAGGGAATTGCTAAAACAGTAGCACCCACTTCACTTCATGAAGGATTTATGAATTAACATATATAAAGCACTTAGAACAGTTTGTACAACATAAAACTTGAGACGTAGATGTCAGGAGTCATTTGCCCTTTGATGGGAAAACACATTAGTTGTAGATCTCTTTACAAGGTGGAAAAAAAACTTTGAGATTAATTGTTTGTACTTTATTTTTCATGTGCTGTTGATGTAGGTTAAACGATAGACCTATGTGACTATCATGATGAACTGTGACTCCCATGCATTAATTCTCATTCTTTCCAACTTGCGTAATTACTTTTCTTTTTTTAACTTTTTGAAAGAAATTATACCACCTATTCTTTTTCTTCTGGCATATATCTTTACTGAATTGTTAAAATTCTAATATAAATTGTGAACCCTTTGAAAAATGTTGGAATAGATACATTTCATGTCTTAGGACTAAAAGTCCATTCCCAGAAATACTACATTAGTTGGAATTTGGTTCAGAATTAAGACACTAATGGACTGGAGTGTTTAAAAAGGCGAAATGATACCATCTAGGGGAGGTAGATTCTAAAGGTGGGATTGGCTGGTCCTTTTGTTTATCAGTTATTTCCTGTGTAATAGGAATGTTTTAGGACCTTAAAATAAAATGTGGTAAGTAGCTTTTTTAATGTGGGGGTCTCAGGTAATAGGGTTGTTATTAGATTCCTCAGTCTGTATTTTTAAGAATTATATTAAAGCATAGTACTTCTAAGTCTACATTAGGCCAGACTTCCCCAAGTCATTGTTTATCAAGGATATGGAGAACAGTAAATTAATGCTTCAAACCTTAAGTGCTATATTTGAAACAACGCTTCTTTGAGGTGGCCAAAAGGTAGTAAGTATGCTTTGGGTATTGACAGGAATTAAAGAAGATGCCAAAGCCATAGCTAAGTGCCTTGAGCATTTCCCCTTCACACTGTGTGAAGGGGATGCTATTAACAGATATCAAATGTTAACGAGTCACTAGGGATTAGGTTTTGCTCTTCAGTGTTTTTGCTGTAACATATTCCTTTGACTTCTTAATCACATATTAATAATAACTAGCAGGCTCTTATTTTTTGAATATTCATCTCTGCCAAGTGACATGCAGTCAGAGAGAGACTCAGAATATCTGAAGATGCTCTAGGCTGTGGGAGTAGTCTCTTTTTAAATACACAGGCATATATTTAAATGTTTTAAAAAGGAAAGACTGAAAGCTAGACATCATATTGTAGAGTGATTATAAAGTATCTCTGATGCTGACTAGATTAGTTTTCCTTAGTTTGGAATACATTTGTTGTAAAATATATACATATTTTATATACATATGGGTGTGTTTGTATATGTATATGAAATGCAAGATGAAACATCTGTCACTTTCTAATCTACATTTTGAATAAAGAGAAAACAGAAACAAGTACCTTGTTTTCCATTTGGAAAATATTAGAGCTAGAATACCTATAACAGCAATACTTATAGCCCAGGAGATAAGGCTAAAATAATGTGACCTGCATGAATTTTAAGGAATTATCAAATTCATAATACTTTGAGATACATCAAGGGAAATGTAATATGAGAATATGTTCACATTGCACTGACAGTTAATTACTCTTCAAAGGAACCGTGCTGAGTTCATTAGAATCTCTTTTTATGATTTGTAATGTTAGGAGGCCTTACATCGGGGGCAGATGTTGGAACAGAAGCTAGCCACACTTCAGCGGCTACTAGCCATCACCCAAGAGGCTTCAGATACCAGTTGGAAGGTATTCCGTTTGTCTTTATATTCAAGAAGTATCTAATAGTTTGTGCGTGCGTGTATGTGTGTATGTGTGTGTGTGTGTGTGTGTGTGTGTTGAATGAACTAAAACTAAAAATTTGTAGCAAACAAATGTAAAGTTATTTCCCAACTAAAGAACAAATGGTGAAGACAGCATTTTACAGTAGATTTTGGTTGACTGTCTAATTTTCTTTACTTTGTTGGCAATATAGTCTGTTTGATATACATGCAAGTTACTCTGGAATTTTATTTATCTTTACTTTTTCTTCCACAGGCTTTAATAGATGAAGATAGACTCGTATCACGGATAGAAGTTGTGGGAAACCAATTACAGGCAAGCTTCAAAGTAGGTATTTAATCTTAAGTACAGAAGGAGGATACAGTGTTTTTTTTTTGGTTGGTTTGTTTTGTTTTGCTTTGGTCTTTTTGAGAAAGGGTCTCCCTGTAGCCCCAGCTGTCCTGGAACTCACTATGTAGACCAGGCTGGCCTTGAACTCACAGAGTTCAGCCTGCCTCTGCCTCCCTGGTGCTGGGATTAAAGGCGTGCGCCACCACACCCAGCCATAGGTGCAGTGTTATATTTATTTGTCATCTTGAGTGTATCTAAGGCAAATAATGTCACAATTTAAAAAAATCTTTAATCATGAAAATTTTCAAACATACCTGTTAAATAGGAACTGTGTAGTGCACACCCACATTCAATTCTAATTCCCTTGTTCTTTTGCTGTTATTTTGCTGTTATTGAAGAAACTGGGTCATTGCAATTTACCTCAGTCTGTACTGTTACTGAAACATTTTTCTGGCCCCTTCTCATAGTCTATAAAGGTGGAGGGATTTGGTCTTGTTTATGTTCCATGGTGTCTGTTTGCTTGGTTTTTGTTTTTTGTTTTCTTTGCCAACAGCACTTTGTTGATGATATTGTTCTTTAACCGAAAGACAACATAAAGGCTCTAGTGGTCTTCTTAAGATTTTACCAATCATGAATGATTCTTATTCATTATTTCATGATTTCATTAAAGATGATAAAATTTGATGTGCCCCTACAATTCATTCATTTTTTTAACTTGATTACTTCTACAAAGAGAATTTTTCCCTCATGAACCATTTGCTTACTATGAAGTACAATTTCTACAGGAAAAGCCAAATAAGTGGTTTTCTCCCCTTATTTACCAGACAAAAAAGTAATGAAATTAGTTCCTTTTCATCTACTAGAGAATGACAATGAAGTATTTTTTCTCTCACTTAGATTTAAACATATTTGGTGTGTTTAATCTATTGTAGTTGTTTTCTTTGTTGATGATCAAATTGTTCTGGGTTTGGTGTGAGTGAACCTTTCCAGGTTTACTGTTTTTGTTTGTTTGTTTGTTTGTTTGTTTTTGTTTTGTTTTTTGTTTTTTTTTTAACAGGGTTTCCCCGTAGCCTGGGGCTCACTATGTAGACCAGGCTGGCCTTGAACTCACACAGATCCCCCTGCCTCTGCCTCCCAAGTGCTGGGACTACAGGCGTATGCCACCACACCCAGCTGGGTTTACTGTTTAACCTTGATGGTTTCTTGCGATCACACTGGCCAGGGTATCCCAGTTGTACATTTCTTGTTCCAGACATGGAGTCTGCTTTTTTCCCCATGGTGCTCTCATTCTGTCTTAACTGTTCTCAAATGTTTGGTACTTTTGATGGCGATGAGTTTTGCTCACAAATGTAAGTATGATGGCTTCCATGGAATATGGACAGATATTAATATATCTGTCTTACATATTTGAGATAAATTGTCTTTGACATTTTTTTCCTGTTGGAATTAGTATAATCTGTGAAGTCATAATTTACTGATACTATTTTGAAATGCAGATTCAATTAGTATGGAGCCAACATGATTTGTGTTTGGAGGTCCCTTAATATAGAATTTAGAGAGCATCATAATGTGCTTATTTCTTTTAAAGGGTAAGAGCTTTTCAAAGAAAAGTAACTGAGCTATAATTATAACTATCTTTTATTTTAGAATCAAACAGAAGATAGTTTACGGAAAGAATTCATTACATTACAGGAAGATAAACACAACTATGAGACCACAGCCAAAGAGTCCCTGAAGCGGGTTCTTCAGGAGAAAATTGAAGTGGTTAGAAAACTTTCAGAAGTTGAGGTATTTCATTTTTAAAAATACTAAGTAGTAGCATGATTTTTAAAGTGTATTTTAGATATTCCAGAGCACTTTAAACTTGGGTGATGTGTAGCTAGAAAATATTTTCTGTCTGTCAGATAGGAAGCAGCTGCTTTCATTGGCAGGAATTCTTAACATAATCATATGCGTTCTGGAGCTTTTGGTCCCAAGTCATTGACTGAGAAATAACAGAGTCACCTGGGAATCTTTATGTTTTCACTCTGTGATAAGTGTGAGGGGTTTTATTTATTGATTGATTTACTTATTTATTGATGAACTTTTAAAAATATTTCATTTATCATTTTTATCTTATTTGTATGAGTGTATTGCCTGCATGTGCCTAAGTACACACATGTTGTGTAGTACCCACTGAGTTCAGAAGATGGCATCGGATCCCCTGGAACTGGAGTTACCAATGGTTGTTAGCCACCGTGTGGGTGCTGGGAACCGAATCAGGATCCTCTGCAAGAGCAGCCAGTGCTTTTAACTGTGAGCCATCTCTCCAGGCCCTTATTTGTTTTGACACAGGGTCTCACTATGTAAATCTGACTGGCAGGGCTTGAACTCACAGATATCCACCTGCTTCTATCTCTGAGTGCTGGGGTTAAAGATATCACTACACCTGATGGGAACTGATTTTTTTGTCATAAAATTTTGCTTTTGTTCTAGTTGAGGATGGTCAGTGTAAAGCTGAGGACTTTCCTACTTTACTTATCCTCCAGAGAGTAAAACTATCTCTTGTACTTTGGAAGTTCAAAGGCAAAATCTCCAAGGTCCTTCTAAGTTCTAGAAGCAATCAAAATTCTTGGGACTGGGGGTTAGCTCAGTGTTAGAACATGTGCTTAGCATGCATGAAGCCCAGGTTTTAGTTCCTAGGACAGAGAAAAGGAAGAAGAAAAATTCACTTTGCTTAAAAACAAAACATGTACCCAGTGCATACTATGGTTCACTCCTTTGAACAACTGCAAAATTAACACAGAAATTATATCATTGGATTTTATAGTGCTTGTCCTAAATTAAGTTGTAAACATACCTTACCAGGATAGTTTGTATTATGGCCTTATCCTGTAGTTTGTGATTTATGTGATTCATTGTTGATTGATTAATTTGACACCCAAGTAGAGTTATAAGCTGTCTTCCTATTTTCATATTAGATGAATTGTTATATGGTAATTAAACAAAGAATTCTTGGCTTAGAGATGAGTGTATTGGGAGTTCTTGGAAGTCTGAGGCAGGAGAATCACAAATTTTAGGCCAGTGTGGACAGTACAGTGAATTCAAAGCCATCCTGAACTACATAGTCTTGTTTCAAAAACAAATGAAAAAGAAATTGTAGGCCTTAAAATATTTTCAAGGCTAAAGGTCATAGCTGTTGACCTTTTTAAGTTTAAATAATAGGTAGCTCCTCATTGCCCCATCCTTCAACATTAAAAAAAAAAATCTTAATTGTGTTTTGTGTTTTAGTATATATGAACCTGAAGTAAACTGATATCACTTTGTTTTTTTTTTAACCCAGCTTTATGCAAAATCTAGGGCACATATTGATGTAGAATTTCCCAGAGAGTTACAGTTTTTACAAGCTGGTTTTATAATGAATTTTAAATAACAAGTATCCATTTATTCTAATATTGCCTGTGAATCTGAATTGCAGTGCAGTCTGAGTAATACTGAAGATGAATGTACCCACCTGAAAGAAATGAATGAGCGGACTCAGGAAGAACTGAGAGAATTGGCCAATAAATATAATGGAGCAGTTAATGAAATTAAAGATTTATCTGATAAATTAAAGGTATGTATTTAATCTACCTGAAAGTATGTTGAACTAACAATCTGTAATTTGCTAGACAGCTTAAAAGTTTATGTATCATTTAATAGTTGTTGATATAAAATTTGATAAAATGGAAAAGTTGAAACTGATAGTGAAATAGAGTATTGTAGTCTATTTATCCCTCCCACTACTACTGTACAAAATGTATTGCCTGTAAATTGCTGAATTCCTTTGGATGGAAATGTAGTCAGTGCTTCACAATAGGCATTTTTAAGTGCTGGCTTCAGCAGCACATAGACTAAAATTGGAATGATACAGAAAAGAAGAGGCATCTTTTATTGTACAACTTGAAGTAGATGAGAGTCAACAAAACCTGGGCCAGCAAGATGGCTCAATGGGTAAAAGCACTTGCCACAAGCCTGAAGACCTAAGTTTGGTCCCTGGAGCCCATGGTGGAAGGAGAGAACTGATTCCCTAAAGTTGTTCTCTGACCTCTATGCTTTCTCTGGCCCCGGCACACATATATCAGCCCCCCCCCCCAAAAAAAA
>NW_008360297.1:3273261-3274424 GCF_000622305.1 Nannospalax galili
TACCTGCCATTTTCTGTGCCTGTGGGATTAGGTCTAGTTGGTTCTTTTGAAATCTTGTAACTGAATTAATGAAAACCTATCTCAATACACTTCAAATCCTGGGTGAGTCATGAAACTAGAAAAGGGATCAAGAGAAGGAAAGAAAGTGATTGTGGGAGGGTGGGGTGGGTAATGGACTACATATGCCATGAAAGCAGAAGGGGGTAGTTGGGGAAGAGAAAAAGAACCAACCAGAGGGGTCAAGAGTCACTGGGGAGGGCAGCTCAGATGAGGACAAATTAAAACAATGTATAGTGACACATATGTATGAGACAGTGAAACGATTACTTTGTATATTAACTTAAAAGTTAATTAAAACAAGCCAGGTATGGTGATGTATACCTTTAATCCCAGCACCTGGGAGGCAGAGGCAGATGGATCTTTGTGAGATCAAGCCAGTCTCGTCTACATAGAGAGTTCCAGGTCAGCTGGAGCCTTAGGCAACCCTGTCCCCCCCCCCCAAAAAAAAAGAAAAAGAAAAAGAAAAATAATCATGGATTGAGTACCTACAAGAAAGGAAGGTCTTGTCAAAAAGAAATCCTTCTGAGCACTCGCTTCGGCAGCACATATACTAAAATTGGAACTATACAGAGAAGATTAGCATGGCCTCTGCACAAGGATGACAAGCAAATTCGTGAAGCATTCCATATATTTTCCAACCCAGCTCCTCAGTGTAGTCCCTAGGGGCCCTTGGGGTTGCCTCTCGCCCCCAGCTTCCTTTGCATCTCTGGGTGGCATGGCCAACAGCTGCCCTAGACCAGCATCTACCCTGACCCTGGCTCCCACACCAGTCCAACCCCCAAATTCCCAAGGCCAAAATCTATCCTGGAGGGATCCAGACCTTAGAAGAAAGCCTGAGAGCATCTGATCCTCATCTGACATGGGCCTCTGTGGGAATTCCTGAAGACAAAAGCAATCTGGCCACTCCCCACTCCAATCAAAAGAGAGAACCAGAAGCTTAGAGGAACCACCTTTTCATGCCCAAAAAGTAAAGCAAAAGATACATAAAGTTCACAAAAAGAAGCAGACCTAAACGTGAAGGCTGAGTCACACACAAGAATCAGAAAGTACAAAAAAAAAAAAAAAAAAAAAATTCACAGGTCAAAATCACAGAAAAAAAAAAA
>NW_008360297.1:3275181-3275990 GCF_000622305.1 Nannospalax galili
AGAAATCACAAGAATGGAATATGCAGGAATTGTGTGACACCTTAAAAAGACCAAACTCACAAATCATAGGCATACAGGAAGGGGAAGAATTCCAAGATAATGACATGGACCAGATCTTCAACAGGATTATAGAAGAAAATTTCCCAAAATTAAAGAAAGATGTGCCCATACAAATACAAGAAGCACATAGAACACCAAATAGACAGGACCCGAAAAGAAACTCTCCATGGCTCATTATACTAAAAACACTAAACATACAGAACAAAGAGAGAATACTGAAAACTGCAAAAGAAAAACAAGTCACATATAAAGGAAAACCCATTAGGATTACAGCTGACTTTTCAGTGCAAACTATGAAAGCCAGAAGAGCCTGGACAAAGATTTCTCAGTTTTAAATGACCACAGATGCCAACCCAGACTACTATACCTAACCAAAATGTCTATTATAGTCAAAGGGGAAAGAAGTAACCTAAGTGTCCCTCAGTTGACGATGAGTGGATAATGAAAATGTGGTTCATTTATACGATGGAGTTTTACTCAGCAGTAAAGAAAGATGAAATCATGAAATTTGCAGATAAATGGATGGAACTAGAAACTGTTGTACTAAGTGAAGTAACACAGGCGCAGAAAAAAATCGACATATGTTCTCCCTCATATGTGGATCCTGGAATCAAACTCTGATAAATAAGTACGCAACCAGACATAACTACAGGAACCAGGATAATGGAAAGGAAACAGGGAGGTAAAGGAAAAGAAAGAACCTGAAAGAGAAGAACAGTAGGAAACAGGCCTTAATAAGGGAGATATGG
>NW_008360297.1:3276052-3280254 GCF_000622305.1 Nannospalax galili
GGAAAGAAGGAGCTCAAGAGAGGTAGGACCATAGGAGAAGGGTATTAGTAAGGGAGAAAGGGGGGAAATGGGGGCACCTTAAGTGGGAAAACCATGATGGAGAGGTTAGACAATGCAAAAGATAAATAATGCCTAGCTAGTTTTAAAAACCAGAGGGAACCATATTACTCCAACAACTGACTGACAAATTATACATAGCAAATCAAGAAATATATGTTAGGTAAGATTTATCTGAGAACAATCAGTCTTTGCCCAAGATTTATCTACATGACACACAATAATTAAAAGTACCAGACTGGTGGAACTAACGTTCTTGGATGTTTAACAGATATACTTTGAGGCCTATACTAATTTGGTCAGAGGGACATAAAGGACAGTTTTTGCTCCTTGCCCTCCTAGGTTGACTAATTCCAGGAGACTATAAGCCTCTCTCAAAATGTCCTGTAACTGTGGTGGGTCACCTGCCCTCTTGATCAAGGAGGCCGAGGAGATCCCACCAGATGGACTTGAACCAGTGTCCAGTTTAGAAAGAGGAGGGTCAACACAGAGGAATCATTTCCTCCATGCTTCCAAGCGAAGCCAACCATGGTCTAGCAGGGCCTTGGACTTATCTTCAGATAGGCAGAACTGGTAAAAGAATGGAGCCAGGGGCTCCTCCCAAGCCCATGTGACCCCTGAGGAACAGATCCTCAAACGACCTTAAGAGTAAAAATAAATTGGTTTATCTGGGCCAACAGTATGGCCTTAAACACCCAAAAGGATTAAAGGGGCCAATATAATTTTTTAAGAGTCCATATGCATAGCTAAAGGCTACATAACAAGCAACAATGCCAGATAGGAGATACCTTCTTTTGAGTTGTTGGCCAGGGTGGCCAAAGGGACTCCCAGATAGTAATGCAGCATAGAACAGGGAAAATGAACAAGAGACCCCAATCTTATTTAAAGGAATATTGACAACTGATTGCTGCTAGATGAGGAACAGCTGACCCTCCTAAAACAAAGACCTCCAGATAGGCTGACTAGATTCATCAGATGGACAAGCAGTGGGGGATCACTGGAGGTGCCGACAACACGGCAGACAGTAGCAGGGATATCAGAGTATAAGGGCTCTAGTCAGGGGAGGGAGGCTGTGGGAGGGTGCTATCTGGGAAGTGGGCGTATAGTTGATTAAGATGGTTTGGGATGTTCTGTGTGATACACACACACACACAAATCAACAAATTTTTAAAAATGTATTATATTTGAGGAGGAAGCATGGAAATTTATGTCATGCTAATTTGTAGAGGTGATAAACAGTAGCATTGAAATCTACCAGATGACTTTATAGACATAGACAGGCGCCAAGGATCCAAGTGCAACCATTTATGACTAGTAATAGATACATACAGATTAGAGATGCATGCGCCAACATCTCAGTGTTAGTAGCAAAAACAACAAGTCTTTCTGCAAGGAACAATATATTCTAAAATGAAATGGAGATCTTTTTTAAAGGTTAAAAACTCATTAAATTTTGTCTTACAGGGCTTATACTGAGTTCAATATTGTATAACTGTATTTATTCAGCTGTGGGCTAGAAACTTACAGCCACTTGTGAAAGAGGTGTACTCTTGCTCTGGAGTGTGTTACTGAATATGTTAAAGCTTTAATGAAATGCTTCTTCTAATCATGTGGTTATTAAATAAAAAATAAATTAAAAAAAAGCTTTTCCTCATCTACACCCCCCCTCCCCAAATTGCAACCTGGAGCTAGAGATGGTGCAGCAGTTAAGAGCACTTGCTACTCTTCCAGAAGGCCCTGGTGCAATTCCCAGCATCCATATAGTATCTAACAACTGTCTGTAACTCCAGTTTCAGAAGAACCAATACTCTCTTCTGGCATTCACGGGCATTGCATGCACACAGTGCATTTACATACATACAGCAAAGCACTCATTCACACAAATACATGTAAATTTTTAGAAAATTTTAAGTAAAACTCATGTGACTCTATCCCCTGTACTTACATACAGTAATGCCTGCTGTCCAGCATGAGAGGCCATGTACGATCAGGGCAGCAGGGTGTGACGGCTAGATTTAATTACCACTGGGATACAATCACCTCAGAGGATTATCTTAACTACAGTTATGGATGAGGGAGGACTCCACTCCCCCATTGTGGCACCACTCCCTGGACTTGGGGTCCTGGACTAAATTGAAAAATTTAAGAAAAGCACATTAAGTTTGGAGGGAGGCACACTGGGGAGTCTGGGGGAAGTTGGAAGGTGGAACTAGGGGGTGGATATGATCAAAATACATTGCATGCCGGTATGAAATTCTCAAAGAAGAAGTAGAAATTATATTTTAGAAACGAGCAGAAGAATACATGCATTAGGTCAATGAGCAATTAGGTCACTGCTTTCTGCTCTTGACTATGGATGTAAAATGACCAGTTGCTTCAAGTCCTGCCACCTCAACTTCACAATGATGGACTGTAACCTGGAATTGTGAGCCAAATAAATCCTGTCTTTCTTAAGTTCCTTTTTTTGGAGTATTTTATCACAGCAACAGAAAAGGAAGCTGAGACTGAAGGCATCTCATCATAAAGTCACCGAAAGGCCAAAGAGTCCCAGAGAATGTGTGACATCCATGAGGAAGAGAGAAACCCAGTAGAGCCAGCTCATCAGAAAGATAAATGCTAAAGGTCCCAGTTCCACCACGAGGACATCATCAGACCTGTGAAATATCTTTTTCTTGGACTTTTATTTGCAGTACGGTTAGAACATCTTCAGGAGAAAACTCTTAAAAAATGCAGCAGCTTAGGTAGGTGTCACCCAAGTTTCTTATTTAAAGCTGGAATTTTCATTAAGCTTTTGACCTTGTTTACATCTCACATTTTTTGTTCAAGGGAAATTTTACAAAAGGTAGTAAATGCTGCACTTTTAGGAAGTTGCCTTTTAAAAGATGCAGGATTGCCACCAGTGGGCGCATTGTTTAGTGCCTAAGACTGAAATTTCTGCATCTGAGGTTTTTCTCAAACCCATGAATAGTAGTAGGATTCTTTTTCTTTTCAGGTTCATTTGCAGGTCACTAAGCCTGAATTAATAGAGAATGGCAATGTGGACCCTTCTTACAGTGTTCTCTACAGAGTCAGTGTGATAGGACTATGAAATGCCATGGTTACACTTGAAACCAGTTTTAAAGTTAATACTTTCTTTGATCAGGCAATGATATCCTGTCTTAATCCTAGGGATACAAGTTGATGACCTCTTACCTAAAATAAATGGGAGCACAGAAAAAGGTAGCGTAAAAACCTTAAATATTTTTTTCTTGTATTATTTAAGCAGGATAGAAAGCTAAATGTTTAATGATAATAACTACTGGGGTGAAAAGTATACTGTTCACACACCATTTAATTTTGTCTTTTAAAATAATGCTTCTCTTTATTTTCTAAGACTTAAGACTGCAACCTATTCTTAGATATCCCTTGCTATGCGGAAATGTCAATGAATCAAATAAGAAAATGTTCACTGTTAGCAATAGCTTATATAATCCAAGAACTTTTTCTCCCACTATATTTTTTAAAGAGCTGTACTACTCTTTTGTTCCATCATACTCTGCTTCCAGGTCTCCATTTTTAACATGTGAATTTATGTAATGACCCATTGAGCCCTTGGACATGTAGAAACTTGTTTTTATTCATTCGTTTTGGTGGTCAAAGAGGATGAAGTTAGGCATTTCTGTAATCATAAAAATTTTTTTATTGATTTTTGGTTCTTGACCCTTTTTTTCCCCCTGGGGAGTGGGGGTTGATAGGTAGAAGTTGGGAGAGAGCGAGCCAGTGGTGGAGAGCACGAGCAGATGGATGAGGTACCGAGGCACAGATGGAATTCTCAGCCGGATACAGATTTATTTCGCATGGGGCACCTTTCCCTCTGGGAAGGGAAAGATGTCAGCGAAGGGAAAGATGGAAGGGAAGGGAAGGGAAGGGAGGGGAAGGGAAGGGAAGGTAAGGGAAGGGAAGGGAAGGGAAGGGAAGGATGTCAGGGAAGGGAAAGATGTCAGGGAAAGATGTCCGTGAAGGGAAAGATGTCCGCCCACGGGTTGTGAGCTGGGACTTTATATATGGGGGCTTTAGGGTGTGGAAGGCGGAATGTTTGGGGGAGAAATCAGGGAGGGGGAAGCAGGTAGGATTAGGGCGGGGAAGTGTTTACTTTTTCCCTCTTA
>NW_008360297.1:3280424-3285042 GCF_000622305.1 Nannospalax galili
TCAGCAGAGTTTGTTTCCCTTGACTCCAAAGGTCAAGGTGAGGTCCCTGTTGGGGAGGGGGGAAACTGCTGCTGTTTGGGACCCTAACAGGGGTTCTCACTTGACAAAAACCTATAGCCACTGCATTGGCTTTCTTGTTATTACATGGAATACTTTTCAATTACTGACTCTTACAATTCTTTATCTTAAAGGTCACTGTTCACTTTTGTCCCCTCCCTACTTTCCTTTAACATTCACTGGGTAGCATCTGTGAGCCAGATGCTACACTAGATGCTTGGAGTACAAAAGGAATAAAATTGTATTCTATGTACAATGAATGACCTATGAGCCTGTCATCTCATTTTTATATACAGAAGTTAATAGATGTTACCAAGGTTAATACTAGAATGTCTTATGAAATTTTTTTCCATATATCAGGGGATATCTTCTTATTGGAAAGCAGTCAGATTCTTAAAGTTAAGAAGTGACTTGTTTTAAGTCAAGAACTGGTGAGCTAGGGATAGTGTCATAGTAGAGTTTGTGCAAAGCCTTGGATTTTATCCCCAGCATCACAGAAAGGGGAGGAAAAAAGTCCTTATAGTTACTGACAAAATAGGGTTGGGTAATCAAGTATATGGGAGCAGCGTGAACAAGACCTAATATCAATATATGCATATGTAATGAATTTTAGAATTCTCAAGAAAAACACTTCATTGCTATTTGTTCTATGTGTTTTGTAAAATTATTTAAGCTTTTCCATTTCTAGTTTGATTTTCACTTTGAGAATTTTTAAAGGTGTACTTTATGTTCATTGGGCCAAATTTTTTCACTGTTATTCATTAAATATATTAAGCAAATTTATGTAAAACAGGTTAATCCTTATCCTCAAAGTACTGCCTTCCTTAAATGGTTTTTTTCATTATTATTTTTCTTTTTTTTTCTTTCTGACATGTGTACTTTTTAATCAAATTCATCATGCTTTTGAATATGTGCTTATTAAGTGTTAGAGTTAACTCAGGCTGAGAACTTTGTTTTTTCCAGTTAAGAATCTTTATATACACACAGAACCATCTTGTTTCTAAAGTTGTCAAATTATTGTGTATAATTTTTGTCAGAAAATTTAAAATAGTAGAATGCATTCATACTGGAGAATAGTTATAGATTCCTTAATTTAAGATTAAATACCTACTTTAGATAGCTAGAGGGAGCTTCTTGCTCTATTGAGTTTTTTATTTTTGATAAATTAAGCAGCATGAGAATGACAAGCAGGATATTTTAATAGTAAGTTTCTATATATGCTCAAACATTCCATTACACCAGCGTTTACTAAAGAGTGGACTTAAGAGTTAGATGAGTTAGTTAATCCTACGTCACCACAGTGCATAGGCATAATTTTATGTGAATTGAAAAAATATTTTATTATTTTCATTTTATACATATGAGTGTACTGCCTGCATGTATGCAAGTGCACATGTATCGTGCAATGCCTGTGGCGGTCAGAAGGGGGCGTTGTCGGATTCCTTCAGAACTGGAGTTACAGATGGTTGTTAGCCACCATCTGGGTGCTGGGAATTGAATCTGGGTCCTCTGCAAGAGCAGTCAGTGTTCTTAATTGAGCCATCTCTCTAGTTTCTTTTTTTTAAAGGTGAAATTATTCTGTAAGTAGTGGAAAGAGCACCAAGTAAGTATAGCTGTAAGAGAAAATCTCAACAGTGTCTACAAATGTTACAATTAATACTTCTTCCAGTGAAGTTCATTATTGAAATTGCTTTAGTATAGCTGTTGTAAAGCAGAGGTTTTATGCTTTAATTTCTTTTCTTATTAATAAGCATAATTTAAATATATCTTAGATTATAAAATAGTACTGTCTAAAAGAAATGAGAACCACACATAAAATTTAAAAACTTCTGATAACTACAGTTACCAAAAATTTAAAATGAAACAGATAAAACAAATTTTAATGCTGATTTTTGTTTAATTCATAATATCAAAAATGTTAAACATGTAAACCAATATTTAAAAATTATCAATGAACCATTTCACATTTTCCTTTAGTAAGTGTTTGAAATCACTGTATATTTATTTTATATTTAATGACATATCTCTGTTTGACCCACATTTGAATGGCTCAGTAGAATATGTAAATAGTGGCTGTAGTATTATACAGACAACATGGGTATAAAGAAAATCGTAATCCATAGGAAACTCATTTGTATGGTTTTCCATTTTTTGTTTCCAAATTTGTCTTTTTTACATTCCTACAACTCTAATACAATAGAGACTTGTTTTCCATTCAATAAGTTTCTGATTCTTTTTGGATTATTAGTGGCATGTTAAACTCTGTAGTTGTGGCAGACTGAACTCTTCAAAGCCTGAATTCAAGTAATAGATTGTTACTTGTCATGTTTGAAATGCTTTATATAGACTATAAGAATGTTCTCATATCTATAAAAGATCCTTTTGTAGATATGATACATGTGTATTTATCATTTTACAGTAGTAATAGACTTTAAGCCAGTACACTAAATATTTTAGGGTAGAGTTCATATATTAAAACTAGAGTGGGTAGAAGCTAGAGAGATGACTCAGTGGTTAAGAATGCTTACTACTCTTCCAGAGGACTGGGTCTCAGTTCCCAGCACCCAATGGTGGCGCACAATGAACTGTAACTCTAGCTCTAGAAAATCTCATACCCTCTTCTGGCCTCCAAGGGCTCCTGCATGCATGTGGTGTACATAAACTCATGCAGTCAAACACATAAACACATTTTAAAAAATCATCTTTACAACTAGAGTAAAGGGCAATTTTTAGTTACTGTGATACTTTGTTTTTAGTATGAGTCATCTGAAATCCATTGATAATGGTCTGAAATTTGGTTTCAGATTAGTTTCTTAAAGTCCTTTAGTTATGTTAAAATTTAGTTCCAAATGAATTCTTAAATTAATTTTTAGTAAGTGTCCATAATGGGTTTATGGCATTTTCGTGTGTGTGTTCAGCTTTACTTTGCTCATATTCCTTCCCTCTTCCACTGGTTCTCCTCCTCCCTTTACTCAGTAGTCCCGTTCTTTCATAGCAAATAAATAACTTTAAATCCAGGTTGCACATGAGTCTTTTTTTCTCCCATTGTCCTTCCATATTCCCCTCCTTCTAAGGCACTTCCTCTACACAGCTCACTTCCTGCTTTCACATCATATATACGATGTATCCTTTTTTAAATTCTAGATTTTGCATGTGAGAAAAATTGTTATAACTATCTCTCTGCATGTGGTTTGTTTTGCTTAACATGGTGATTTTCAGTTTCATCCATGAATTTCATTCTTTATGGCTGAATAAAACCTCATTGTGTATATGTGCCACATTTTCTTTATCCATCCAGATGATCTTTCACATTTAACATGATGTTACATGGCTTGAGTTTTGACAGTGTTGTCATAGTTTAGAGTTTATGTAAAACATCTTTTTATCTCAACATTTCCTGATCTACTGAAAGCTTTTGTTTTGCTTCAGCTTGCTCCAATTGTCAGATCTATTCGTGTAATTTAGATTTCTGTTGCAGTTAACTTTTTTTTTAGAGGGTGGTTTTGTAGTATGTAACACATTGATCTCTTCAAAACATTAGTTGTATCCAACTTTTTCCTCCCATTTTTGCCTTTTACTGTGGTCTTATACCGTAAAATGGGCCCTTTGTATACTGTGTATCTAGGTAAAGGGTAATGACGAATTTCAAAGGTAAGGAAGGCAGTTAACAGGAAGAAGCTCTGCTAGAGCAGGAAGTCTGCCTGTGTGGCAAACTGAATACTATCAGAGATGAGTAGGTTGAGGTGGAGGAGAGGTTCATTGTGCGAGCAGTGTGGGTCATGTGCCCTCCTCACTCCATGCGTGATGAGTGCTTTCATTCTTTCCTAGTAGCTACCGTGATGAACAAATTTTCAATGCTTAGCTCTCGAAAATCTATTCTGCAGTTTTGAAAGATGCAAATATATATATGTAACTAAAGAATGGTATCTGGATTCAGAAGTCAACTCTTTTAAACTTGGAATGAAATTAAGATTTTTAGAAGGAAAGGACTGAAACTTTCTTATACTACCATGCCAAATTTAGGTTCTTTTTTTTTTTTTTTTTTTCAAAACAAAATTCTTTCAGACCTAGGCAAAGTCATTTATGAAGCTCATATTTAATGTGTAGAACATGATTTTGATCATTTGGGTGGGGATGAAGTTTTAGTATTATATATGGTACAGATTAAGATAATCAAATAGGAAATTATTTGTGAAAATGAAAGTATAAAAATATCTCAACAGTTTCTTTAAAAATTTAAGGAAGTATTGTACAGTACCCCCCCACCCCCACCCTTTGAGACAGCGGTTCACACTGTAGTCCAGATTCTCCCAGATCTCACTGTGGAGCCTATGTTGGCCTCAAACTCATGGCAATTCCCTTACTTCATCCTCCTGGATGCTGGGGTTTCTGGCATGTGCTACTACTATGTGTGACATATTTTACTCCTTTACCTCTTAATTGAGATGAAAAGCTTTGAAGAGAGACTGTTAGAACATACATTTGAAAATTAACAGTAATAACAAATACAAAAATTAATTAAGAGTATTTGTTAAGTTATTATGGAGAAAGGTGCATATTA
>NW_008360297.1:3285712-3302181 GCF_000622305.1 Nannospalax galili
CCTGGCATCTGCTATCTACTGTTGTGAAGTCCTACAAGACTGCTTTTAGGGATATTATAAAGATAGTCTGGCTTTTGAGGTTATTTAGACCTCTTCTGAATTCTGAACGAAAATATTTTGAATTCCTTTTTATTTGAAATTCATATAGTAGCTTAAATTTCTAGCAGTCAAAAAGTCATAACCTTTCTTGGTAGTGATAAGAAAGAGTCACCATGTGTAGTAGTCTTGTTTATATGTGTGCTTTTCTCTCTCAGATATTCTCCAGTATTTTTCCTTTCTTCATTCTCTCTCTGACATGAATGGTTTCCAGTTTTTAATTCATATCGTTATGTGGGCATTCGTGCACATGTGTTTGCCCTATTCACAACTTCAGGAGCACTTGAGGGTTGTAAGAGTCACACCTGGGAATTAGAGCAGGCACAGTTTCAGTGGATCAAAGTTATAGCTCCTTAGAGATAAGTCACCATGTGTAGTAGTCTTGTTTATATGTGTGCTTTTCTCTCTCAGATATTCTCCAGTATTTTTCCTTTCTTCATTCTCTCTCTGAAGTGAATGGTTTTCCAGGTTTTAATTCATATCGTTATGTGGGCATTCGTGCACATGTGTTTGCCCTATTCACAACTTCAGGAGCACTTGAGGGTTGTAAGAGTCACACCTGGGAATTAGAGCAGGCACAGTTTCAGTGGATCAAAGTTATAACTTCTTAGAGATATTTAAGAAAATATATAATTGCATTAAATGATTTTAGAAGAGCTTCTGCTTTTGTTAGGTTTAAATGTGATAATAGAGTCTAACATTATTTTAAGGTAGTATATTTAGTAAATGTGGCATATCTTTCTTTTCTTTTCCTTTTTTTTTTTTTTTTTTGGTCTTTTTGAGACATGGTCTCCTTGTAGCTCCAGTTGTCCTAGAACTCACTATGTAGATGAGGCTGGCCTTGAACTCACAGAGATCTGCCTGTCTCTGCCTCCCGAGTGCTGGGATTAAAGGTGTGCACCACCATGCCTGGCTATTTTTCATATTTTTAATACTCATAAATGAGAAATTAGCACTTTATGGGTACCTTCTCATATTACCTTCTGATTGTTACATTTGACTTTATGGGAAATTGGCACAGTCATTTGTTTGGGGCCAGATAATTTGTATCCACTGAAACCAGTAAGAATCCATAATTTAAAATCTAGGTCTTAGAAGAAATGTTTATACTTTTATTATATATAATAATACATTAATATGTTACTATTTTTACAATATATTTCTATTGAATTTTTTCTCAATGCATATTTTTATTGAATTTTTGTGGATTTCATACAATATATCTTGATCCTATTTAGACCCCCTCCCCCATCCAGACCCCCATATCTCCTCCACCAGATTTCATGCATTCTGTCATATATGTTAAGGCATATCAAGCCAAACTTTCATACCCAGATGTCCCTTGGTGCAACTACATCCAGTGGTGTCTTGTCAGTCTACCTAGAGTCACTTCCTTAAAGAAGATCAAATGTCCTTCAACCAGCAGTAATCAGTTGCCAATAGTTGCTTGGCTAAGGCTGAGGCCTGTTGCCCATTTTCCCAGTTCTATGCTGTGTTTTTGTGTGCTTTAGTCTGCATGGGTCTTGTCCATGCTGTCACCATTGTTGCAAGTTCATATGAGCAAGTTCCCAGAGAGGCCTGAAAGCCACTGTTTCCATATGATCATGTGCCAACCCTGGCTCTTCCAGTCTTTCTGCCCACCTGTCTTTCTGCAATGGTCCTTGAGCCATGGGTAGGTGAGGTTTATTAATATAGGAGAGTCCTATCCAGGGACATATTCTCTGCAGCTTCGTTCTCTGCATCACACTCTCTTGCATGAGAAAGCTTCACTGGTAAGAGTTGAGAAATGCCTTGTTCTGCTGCTTCATGAGCCTTAGGTGTAGGGGTTCACTGTAGATGTGTCACTTAGGCCTGGGCTTCTCTCGGACACTTTTCTCTGGGTGTGATTTTAACATACTATCGTTTATTTTGAGCTTTTAGAATTTATATTTTGAACCCAAATAAATGAGAGGATTATCAAAACAGTGTTTTGCTGAGTTGTAATTTTCAAAAATCCTTCTTTTATTTGTTTGTGATAAAGGTCACAGATTTATTCCTACCACCTGCTTACTTAACAAGACAACAGTGCCTTTTTATATCTAATTTGTATTGAATGTTTCTTTTAAAGTAACATAAAATATTTAACTGTGATTAAAATTTTATTTTAAATGAAGAAAATCTGCTTAGAATGTTTTCTATTGCATCATACTTATGTGGGGAAATGGGCCAAATAAGCATGAAGAGAACAGAAGTTACATAAATCACAGCAAATTCCCTCAATGAAAATATTAGATAGCCAATAAATGTTTCTGCAAACTGTGTAATTGCACGTGAAAATACTGAGTATGTGCTTCATGAAAGGGAAAAAAGTCAGACTATAAAATCCCATTCTTGTATACAAACTAGATCAAAGATCAGAAAAAATATACAATACTCCTAGGCATCTGAACCTACTGAGTTTCTAAGTGCAAATGGTGAAAGGTTTGACTGTATTTTGGTGTGGTTGGGAGAGGCTTGGTGTTGGTATCTAGTTTCTGAGTTTCAGGTAGCGAGTAGTAACTGTTTGCCAATTGATAATTCCATGTGTATCTCAAAACTTTCCAAATTTATTTGACTCCTTAAATATAGGATTACCAGGTAAGGGTTAACTCAGGCCTTATTTATTGTCAGAAGGAATATTATTTTATGACTTGCTGCCATTATAGAACTTGTTGTGTTTAATGAATTTTATCACAAGCAAGACAAATTCAGCAAACATTTTACTCAAGTAAATTTATCCTAAACGTTTACAAAATAACTCATTGACAGGCAAATACAATCTTTTTGCTGCCTTCCCCCGCTATGTCTGAGTATCTTAAGATGATGAAGTATCTTGATCAGAAAGTATATGTTCAGTATTCAGTAGAGCCTTATATTCTTATTTCGTCTTTTTAAAAACAAACGACGTGGGTGCACTTACATATACTCAGGCAAAACACTCATACACATACAAAATTAATTAAAAAATCAAAAAGATTTCTTTTTAGAGGAAAGTTTTTAATCCTAGGAAAAGAGGTTGGATTTTGAACAGGTTAAAGTATAACCTTTTGCTTAATCCCCAAACTGTAAATTCTGTTTAAAAATGCTTTCCCACATAAAATCTAGAATTTGCAAGTATCTTCATTAAAATGCTTTTAGCAAAAATTTTCTCTTTTGGATTTGGGACTTAGGAAGGATTCTATTCGTTCTGTGTTCCCTTCAAGAAATTTCTCAAAGAATAATTTTAAAAGAAAATAAAATTAAAACTATCAAGTTTTTTCGGTCTCTTTGAGACAAGGTCTCCCTGTAGCCCCAGCTGGCCTGGAATTCACTGTGTAGACTAGGCTGGCCTTGAACCCACAGACAAGTCACAAAGATCCACCTGCCTCTGCTGGGATTAAAGGCATGCTCCCCCACGCCCGGCTCTGAGCTTAGAAATTTTATGTCATAGGTCTCTAAATCTGTTTCATTCACATATATTAATTTGGTTACTTGATTGACTTACTTCAGTGGTGAGTGAAAAGATGAAGGGTAAAGGGTGGAGAATCTAAGAACATGGAGACTTAGGATTATCCCATGAGGATAGGGAAAGACTGGGTTCTCTAGACGGCTGCCTACCCCTTTGATGTCTCTGGCTACTCTGCTCTTACAAGGGGAGAGATATTTCTGCTGGGTGACAGGAAAACTTTCCTCTCAGGTCTGTTTTGTCTCCCTCAGGGTCATCTCCCTCTTATGGTTTTAGCAAGTGCCCTGGATGAACTTCATCCCTTTGTTTTTTAATCCATGTGTACTAGGATTATTATTGTTATTGTTTCTAGGTGTTTTGAATCTTATTATTTTATTTTCTTCTAATTTTCAAGAAATTCTTTCCCTGAGCCTACTCACATTTTGAAATTATAGTCACATTTCTGTATGCTTACTGCCTTCCTGTTAGGGCTTTGCTCTCATATTGACATTAAAGCCTTATTTGGAGGAATTCATTGAGTTAGCATTGCCGGGTAACTGAGTATTCACTGTGTATCATTCTGTGACGGCAGCCTCAGCACAGCTCGAGATTATATCATTACATAACTCTATTTGAAACAGAATTTTACACTTTGATTTTAAAAGTTTTTCATTTCTAGCCGGGCGTGGTGGCGCACACCTTTAGTCCCTGCACTTGGGAGGCAGAACTCTCTGTGAGTTCAAGGCCAACCTGGTCTACATAGTGAGTTCCAGGCCAGCTAGGGCTACAGGGGAAGAAACCCTGTCTCAAAAAGACCAAAAAAAAAAAAAAAAAAAAAAGTTTTTCAGTTCTCTGAACCAAAGCAGTTTATTTATGGTAAAGAATAAATAATTGTGACTATTTACGTAGTTTTATCTCTACAGGAAAACACCGAGTGTAAACTTGATGCTGCTGACTTTTTATTTCTTTGTTCTAGGTGTGTCAGATTTAGGCTACATTAAAGGGCTGTTTACAGTACCTCTCATTTTCCCAGGTGGCCATCTCTTTACCATTTTTAGCAGATTTTCTCCTAGTATAACTACAGAATATTGATAGCCATAAACTCATTCCAGAAGTCTTCTGGTATGTAGATGGTTCCTTTTTAGAAAAGATCTGTTTCTAATTTTGAGATCAGTCCATTTCAGTTTGTTATTTTGTCTTTGAATTCTAAATATATTTCTCCCTTTCTTGTTTTTATTTCCTCTTGTTTTAGAACAAATATCTTCTGGAACTCTTTATATGAAAGGAGTATCTCCTATAGCAAGAATTTCTTTAACTAATTTTACTTCACCAGAAATGAATAATAACCTTGTGAATGCCTGCATTATTAAAGTTGAAACACGGAGCCCCATCTATGAAGTTCCAGAGCCGTGTTTCTCTTAGTGAGTTGCTAGACTATGAAGAAGATTAGTCACTGTCTTGTTGAACACTGATTGTAATTTCTTACTTTGATCATATCTTGATGTTAATTTTAATAAGTTGATTTTTGCTATTGCTCAACTTTTAGATTTATAGTGCTGTAATTGAATGAGAGGGATCTACATGTGAATCCTCGTTTGTTTTTTCACTGGCAATATGATTTTTGGCAAATTAACCTCTTTAAAATTCAGGTCCTTCATTTGCAAAATGAAATTGGTGGTACCTACTTCCGATTATTGTGAAAATTAGGTGAGACTATATTTGCTCAGTGCTTTATAGTGCCTGGCACATAGAAATACTTGTTAGCTAGTAGAAAATGTGTGGGATTGTGCAGAAGTGTTAGCAAAGCCTTTTTAAAAATTTTTGGCAAATTAACCTCTTTAAAATTCAGGTCCTTCATTTGCAAAATGAAATTGGTGGTACCTACTTCCGATTATTGTGAAAATTAGGTGAGACTATATTTGCTCAGTGCTTTATAGTGCCTGGCACATAGAAATACTTGTTAGCTAGTAGAAAATGTGTGGGATTGTGCAGAAGTGTTAGCAAAGCCTTTTTAAAAAATGTTATATTTTATTTTTATTTTATGTGTACTGTCTGCATATGTGTAAGTACACTCATGTTCTGCAATGCCCGTGGAGGTCAGAAGAGGGTGTTGGATCCTTTGGAAGTGGAGTTACAAGATGATTGTTAGCTACCATGTGGGTCCTGAGAATCAAACCTAGGCTCTGTGCAGCCAGTGCTCTTAACCGCTGAGCCATCTCTCCAGCCCCAGAAACTTTTTTTCTATCAGAGTAACCTGTTTTCCTCTGTCTTTCCCCACAGTCACTTAACATTGAGAGCCAGTTTTATTTTTTCATGTTAGCGTACTATTTTATTACAATCTAGGGTTGTCTTACCTTTTAATTACAAGTGTGCATGCCATTTACATAATTGCTTGTGTGTATGCAACTTATAAAATTTAGTCTCAAGCACATTATTTTGATGTAGTAGACATAGCATTATTTCTTGAATGAAACTCAACTTTTAGATTTAGAAATAGTTTTCAGGTTGGCAGTTACAGAGTAGATTGCCTATTTCTCCTACATTCACCTGTCCTCTGTACCTTTGGTTTATTTAGGATCCCTGTTTGTTTTTATACTATGCATTAGCATTTTGATTAGCTGTCCTTTTCATTTAAGGAAAATGGGTCTTTAGCTTTAAGAATTCAATCTATTCATGGCACTCCTGAGCTCTTTTTAGTCTTTTTTTGAGTACTTTTTTCCTCATTTTTATTTTGTGCCACAAAGTAGTATAATTATTTTGTAAGTTATTCCTATGAGCTAAGAAATAAGCTTAGTTCTCTTCTGTATAGTTTTTGGAAGTTTTAGTAGTTTTTTGCAACTTTATTATCCTACATTTTCTGGCTAAACCAAATGCTTTGATGACGGCTCTTAGTGCAGTCAAAATTATTGTACTGTCATTTCTATACCCTAGAGTAAGTTCCCTACAGAAATGCCCAAGCATTATATGTCAGCTGCAAATTCAAGAATGTTCATAGCAGCAGACTAGTTCAAAACTACAAACAACCCAGAAGATCTAATTTAGTACAAGTAATAAATACACCATGATCATGGGTGAAAGAAACCTGGTATATAAGTACACACGCTGTAGTATTCAACTTCTAGAATGTTAAAAAAAACTATTCTAATTATATTTATTCATGTGTACTTCGATTGTGTGAGGAAAGAAATGTCAAATCAGGCTTGGGAGATGGCTCAGTTGATGAAGTGATTGCTGCACACGTGTGAGCACCTGAGGTTTGATTCCTAGAATCATCAGTGTAAAAAGCTGGCCCTAATGGCACCCTTAAGCTCAGGGCTGGAGAGGCAGAGATAGGAAGATCCTGGGCTTGTTGGTCACCCCGTGTAGCCAAATCAATGATCTCAGGTTCTGTGAGAGATCCTGCTTCAAAAATAAGTTGGTGGGCAATTGAGGAAGGCTCCCAGTGTTGATCTCTGGACCCCAGAGATGAACCAGACATGAACACATACATATACACACCAAAAAGGAAGGAGGAAGGAATACAATAAGTAAATATAAGAGTAAGTATTATAAAAGTCAGGATAGTAGTTACCTTTGTAGTGGAGAGAGATTTTGACTAGAAAGGAGGATCCGAAGGGCTTTGGAGATTGGTAGGAAGGTTCTGTTTCTTAAATTGGGCTGTAGTCACACAGAAATTCACTTAATAAAAGTTAGTCTGTACCCTTGTACGTGTTACTTTTCACAATAAATACCTCTGGCTTAAAAATGGAAGAAAATAGCCAGGTGTGGTGGTACATGCCTGTAATTCTAGCACTGAAGATGCCGAAACAGGAGGATTACAAGTTCTAGGCCAATGTGGCCTATATAATGAGACCCCATCTCAAGGAAAAGAGGAGGAGGAGGAGGAGGAGGAAGAAGGGCAGAAAGAGGAATAATAATTATCTCTCTAGAGTAACACACACGTGCACACACACACGTGCACACACACACACACGCACACACATACACACACACACACACACACACATACACCCCAAACACCAAAAAACCAAGTATGTCTTTAAAAAGAAAGCCTTCTATTTTATCTTTTTCACTTGTGTCCCATTATATCTTTTTCAAGATCTGAAGTTATGTTGCATGAAAATTCTTTGAATCTCTGATTGGGGCTTGGAGGGAAAGGTAGGGTCAGAAGCAGGGATCTGGTTTTCATCTCTTCGTATTATATGCATTGTAGTAATAATTTTTAAAGAAAAAATTTCTCAAAGCTGAGAGTTTTGAGCAGTAATGTAAAATTTCTTGGTAGGTGTTTATAACTTTTAAAACAATTGGTACTCATATCGTCAATGTATTTGAGAAAGACCAGAAAAATTATATTCATATAATTAGGCAGCTGTGAATTCCTACTATGTATCATATTTGTGTTGGGAGTTAAGTTATTAATAAGATAACTCCTCATTCTAATAAACTAAATTTCTGCATTATCACATTTATCCTGTAATCCTGGTACACAGTTAATATTTGGCAGATTTATTACATTCCTTCAAGTAGTTCAGTGTCTTAAAGAATGTAGAGACATATTGAGCAGTTACAGAATCCTATCAAAGAGATATAAGGACAAGGGAAGCTCAGAGAAGAGGGATAGCACAATCATTTAGGAGAAAGGAGGAGAATGGAAATTCAGCTTTAGACATGATGAGATTAAGTCTCTGTGGGATTTCTGGTTGAAGATATCTGAAAAATAGAGGAAGGTTCTGGGAACTAAACAGAGAGTGTGTTAGACTTGCTATCGGCATTTAGAAATTATTCAAATGCTAGCAGTTAAAGTTGTGAAAAAAGGATTTTTTGTCATTAGCATAATTTTTTTTAAGACTAACACAGCTTTAGATTATAGTGAAGGAAGAAGAAGGCAGGAGAGGCTCAGAAGGGAGGAGTGAACTGGGCATGGGAGGGAACAGGTGGTGCCCTGGAAGTGAAGGGTTTCAAAGAGGGAGTTGTAAACTGATTAAGTATGAGTGAACCATTTATAACAAAAGACTTACTAAAGATACAGGGTGACAAGGACAGAGAAAATGGGAGAGAAGACTACAGCAAATCACTTGGACTAGACTAAAAGATAAATTAGCTGTAAGAGAGTTGGGGTTCTGTTCTGTTTTCTAACGGGCTGAAGGGAGTAAAAACAAAACAAAACAAAACATAAAGCAAGATAAATCTATAGCTCGGAAGAGGAGTTCGTGGTAGTGTTTTCAAAGCAAGACTAAGTTTATATAAGAATACAGATACCGAAACTGACACGTAAAGGTTTCCTCTGAATGGCCTAGATTTTATTGCCTCACCCTTGAACATAAAGAGAAACAACAACAAAAAATGTGATTGAGGGGAAAAACAACAACAACAAACCAACAAAAACCAAACCAGAAAACACACAAAAAACAAAAAACCAAGAAGAAAGCTTTTTAAGAAATGTATTCTTGTTCTGGAAAGATAGATATTTCACAAATGAAACAAGGCAAATGTGATATTATTTTAAACAAGGTGTGGCATGCAAGTAAGATTTTTGGTAAGTAAAAATGTGATACCAATTTTTTTTTTAATGTCTTTTTTGAGACAGGGTCCCCTGTAGCCCCAGCTATTCTGGAACTCACTATGTAGACCAGGCTGGCCTTGAACTCACAAAGATCCGCCTGCCTCTGCCTTCCAAGTGCTGGGATTAAAGGCAGCGCCACCACCATGCTCAGCAATACCAAATTCTTTTAAGACAGTAGAAGGGTAAAAGAAGAAAGTAAATATTCCAGAAAGTAAAAATAATTTCTCCTTTTTTTTTCAAAAAAAGGAAAGTTTTTCAAAAATTAAGGAATTGTTTTGAAGATGTAACATGTGAATAATAAATTCAAGTGTAGGAGGGGAGTGGAGTAGCAGGAGAGAGAGAGAGAAAGAATTCATCAGTAGAATAGACTGTAGTTCTCCCAAATTGAAAGGTATTGAAAGTCTATATTATAAATTGAAACACACAAAGCCGGGAGTGGTTGTGCATACCTTTAAATCACAGCACTCAGGAGGCAGAGGCAGGCAAAGGCAGGCAGAGGCAGGCAGATCTCTGTAAGATAGAGGCCAGCCTGCTCTACATAGCAAGTTCTAGGGCAGCCAGGGTTATGGGGAGAACCCGTCTCAAAACAAAAACAAAAAAATCAAAACAAAGGATATACTCAGTACTCAACACAATACATTTTTTATAGGCAAGTGTTGTACCACTGAGCTGCCTCCCCAGCCAACACGATGTATTTTGAAAGAACACAAACTAAATCATACACCAAATGTCATAAGCTGTGTTTTTCCATTTGTGTGAAATATCTAAAGTATATCCATCGTGACAGAAAACTAATCAGAATCTACCAAGGCCTGGGGAGGGAGATTAGGGAGTAAATGTTTAATGATTATAGGGCCTCTTTTGGGTGATAAAAATGTTTTAGAGCTACTTAGAGATTTCGATAGTACTAACTGTTATGGAATTGAGCCTTCAAAATGATTGTTTCATGTGAATTTCCCCTAATTGAAAAAAGAACAGAAAAGCGGCTGGACTGGGGATACATAGCTCAGTGGTAGAGTGCCATGGGTTCAGTCCCCACTATGCAGGTTAGGGAAGAGAATATTTGAGAACTCTAAGGATAAAGAGATTCTGGAAACTTCCAGAGAGGGAAAAATGATATTATCATATTGTATTAGTCATAGCAAGCCAAATTATAATATGTCAGTAAATAAACCCTGGAATCTTTTGTTTTTCCTCTTTCCTTCCCTCTTGCTTTCCAGACAAGGAACTCTTAATGACTTCATTTGACAAGCATTCGTCACTCATACATTTATTTTTACTCATGCTGCATGTCTATGGTGGTGAGAACACTCTATGCTGTATCATTATTCAGGGATAAAGGTTAATCAAATTTTACCATGATGTTGCTATCTCAAAACATGATTCTCACAACCCCTATTCTGGGGGTGTGAGGAGAGTGATAGAAAAACACCTATTCTTTCTTAAATGCTTTGACCCTGGCTTCCATAAGTCTTAGGGACCTTTTTCAATGCTAGGGAATTAGGATATATAATCCTCCCAGGTACTCAGAAAGGACAGGCAGATCAGTTATTGTTGAGTACCACAAAATTTTAACATGCATACAGAGGAGCCGGAGTCTGATTGTCATTAGACTCACTGAGGTGGAAGCTAGGAAACAACAGTGCTTTAGAAATTCTGGTGGAAAGTTATTTCTTGTAGAATTGTATGTCTCATCAGACTATCAAATAAACATCAGGGCAGGATACTAATATTTCAGAAAAACAAAGTTACAAAACATTTACCCTCTGTCCACTCCTTTCAGGAAATTATGAGAAAATGTTTGATAAAACAAGGGAGTAAAACAAGGTGATGATTTAGGATCTAGGGTCAGGGAAGTTTGCATAGGACACAGTTGAGACTAAAGCAGTAAAATTCAAAGACTGAGAAAAGCCAGGCATAGTTGAGCATTCTGTATTACTAGCATTTGGGAGGTTGGGGCCAGGGTACTCAGAGTTGGATGTGAGACTGGTTTTTAAAGACCCTGTCTTTAAAAAACCCTGGGTGAAGGAAGGGTTGGAGGTATACACCAGGATAGATGGCTTGTATGTATAATAATATCAAGAATTTTATGTTTCTGTGAGAACTTAGTCTGCAAAATAGATATATAAAAATTTTGTAAACTAAAACCTGAGGTACTATAAACTCCTGAAATACCTAAAGAAAGAAATATAGCATATTATACAACTCACATGTGAAATAATTAGTCAAGGTCCTAGAGAGATGGCTTAGTGGTTAAGAGCATTAACTGCTCTTCCAGAGGATCTGGATTTGATTCCCAGCACCTACATGGTGGCTGACAACCATCTATAAACTGCATTTCCAGGGGGATCTGATGCCTCCTTTTGACCTCAGGTATTGCATGACACAAGTGCACTTACTTGCAAACAATACATTCATGCACATAAGAAATAAAAACAATAAATAAAAAGTATTTAAAAAGAAATAATTAGTCAGTAAAATATTAATTATAAAGCCAGGCATGGGGGTGCATAACTTTAATCCTAGCACTCAGGAGGCAGAGGCAGGTGGTATTAAGGCCAGCCTGGTCTGCATAGTGAGTTCCAGGCCACCTTTGGGCCCCCAAAAATATTAGTTACAGATTAGCAAAATGTTACTCTTATGAGGATGATATTAATAAAATATAAGAGCATAATTATGTATAAGAAATTTTTAATTAATGCCCAAAATGGGAAAAAATTTGATTGTCTGTATTATTTTAAAATGTAATGTAGTGGGTAGGCATGGTGGTGCAGAACATGCTTGTTAATACCATCATATGGAACACAGAAGGTGAGATAGAAGGATTGTGAGTTCCAGTTCATCTTGGGCTCCAGAGTGAGACCCTGTCTCAAAAAGCCTAAATAAATAAGGAAATAATACAAAGGAATGAAATATTAGAAAAAAATGGCTAAAAGTTCAAAGTTATTGCTCAGAGAAAGTGAATTTCAGGAATGGAGAAAGATAGAGAACAGGTTGTAATTTATATCTAGTAGGACTAATGCCTTTTAAAAGTATCTAAATGTGAGCTGGGCCCCATGACACAGGCCTCTAATTCCAGCTACTTGGGTGGCTGAAGGAGGAGGGTTGCAAGTTCGTCTGCCTGGCCTAACAGAGATACAAGCCAGCATAGGCAGCTTAATGAGACCCTGTCTCAAAAAGTAAAAAGCGGGCTGAGAATATCACTCAGTGCTATGTGTTTGCCTTTTCTGTACTAACCTCTAGGTTTAGTTGCCAGTACATCTCCCCACACCCACACACATAAGAACCTATCTTTGTTTTTAAGGAAGTCAGAGATAAACAGCTCATAAGAAATGAAAAGGAACCTTGGACGCAGGCAGCCAAGAGGTTCTGGTGATGTTTATGTGATTTCAGTGACTGGTGGAGGTGGACCAAATCGCAGTTGGTTGAAGAGTCACAGAACTGATTCGGCCACAGATCGAAGAAGACCAGCTGGCACATAGGGTTAAAGATGGGATATGCAGAATAGATATGTTATAGGCCACAGCGAAATGTAGCACACAACTTTGAACAGACTGTAAAGGTACATTGTGTTCTTACAGAGAATCCTCTGTAGAACACCATTACTTTTTTAAGTAGTTGGCTCTTCTAAAAACCATTCGTTTCCCTGAAATATGTCATGTAGGCACATCTTCTGAATTATCAAGAAGGAAAAGTAGACTATTGGTCTAGAATAATTATTCTTTCAGTAAAATGCTTTCTCAGAATTCCTTTATTTCAGTTCGATGTCTGTGATTTTAAGGAAGTTGCATTGTTTGTTTCCTCTGACTCATTTATAAAAAGATATAGACTTTACAATAGAGTGAAATCTCATGAAGATAGAAGGCAAATTGTTTTCTTACTCTCAGTTTTCTGCACTAATTTAATTGCTTTAATAAGTCTGAGCTCTCCTAGTTCCTCTTCCAGGTTCCAGCTTTTTGTTTAAGCTTGGTCATAGGAGTAATGCTATCATTTATAAATTTGGTCATGGAATGTGTTACACTGCTCCACTCAGGGAAATGCGTCTGTGTTTGGGCTTGGATAGTAACGTTTATTTTCTTTGGCAGAGAAGCTGATCGTCCAGGGGCATCTGACCAAAGTGGTAGAAGAAACAAAGCTTTCAAAAGGTTTGTTTTCTGCTTTTCTCTATGGTGTTTGCAATTCTTTTGGATAATGAAGGTTTGTGTAAAATTTCAAGGTTGTAGTATGTTAACCATCAGTTTGTTTATCTATTTTAAGAAGAAATAGGAAAGGTTCTTTTAATGTAAGCCTTTATTATGTATTTTTTAAGTTAGTGCTTGTTATAGTTTTGGTTTTTATCTTTCTGTTTCATTTTTGCATCATTTTCAATTTGATCTCAAAAATTTAATCAACACAATATAAACTTTATAATAGTGAAAAATACTTGAAATTTTATTTACAGTATTATGGTATCCTTAAATTCCTCATGATACTCAATATTTCTTTAATTTTGATATCTTGGCTTGATTTAAACTAAAGTGATAACTTTTGCCATTAATAGTCTAGTAATTGACCAAAGTAGCTTTTTTTTTTCTTTCTACAATTGTTAAACTCAGGAAGAAAAAAAAAAGTAAGTTTTAAAACATGGGAAAAATTAGGCAAATAAATCTGGTGGGATACATTCTGATAAAACTTTCATCAGACTTTGCCAGCATAAAATTTAAACTAGATTCACAATCTTTCTTGTCTGTTGAAACAGTCATAAAAGTTGAGAAGAGCCAACTACTTAAATAAAAAAGTAATGTTTTGTTAAAGTAACTAGGTTCTCTTGGCTTTTTACAGGTTTGAAAGTATTCAGGTATCTGTTAGCTTCCATTCTGAATATTGTGCAGAGCAGATGCCATATTAGGTGAAAGAATGCATAGAATATGCAATGCTAATATTGCTCTGGCAAACAGGCATTGGGTTTCAGATTAGTGGAACTATTTTTAGTATGTATGGCAGTTTATTTTACCTTATTAAAGTGAGATGAGAATAGATTTTAAAATAGCCTTTACTTCACCACCTAAGCACCTATTCAGATTAGTTGGTTGAGTGGCTAGCACTTTGCAGTGGAAACAAAGCTGGAGGAAGGGGTGATTGGTTTTTCTTTCAGAGAGGTGTCTTGCTGCCTGTAGTCTGATGTATTCTGAATAGAGTATATTTGCTTGAAATCATGTGATGTCATTGAAAAAAGTATATGCAACATTACAATTTTTTTTTTCAAATCATGGCTATAAAATCACATGAAAGTTTTGAAGCACCTGTTTTTGACTCAGCAGTCCCGTGTCTAGGGTTTTCCTTTACTTTTTGTTTTTTGAGACAGGCCCTCACTCTGTAGGCCAGGTTGGTCTTGAGCTCTTGTCTCAGTCCTCTGAGTCCTGAGATAATAGATATGAGCTGGATTTTTAATCTTACAGAACAAACTAGATAAATTTCAGGATTCTTTTTTTCAGTCTTGTTTTAAAGGCAACAAGAAAGCTCATGTGTCTGAAGGTAAGGTTGTTTATTGAATATATTATGGCAAATAAATCTACACAAATGAATTTGATTCATTTTTAGGAGTGATACTATAGATAAAAGTTAGAAAAGTTTTGTATATTCAGGGATTTTTCTACCTGTAGTCAACATTTTATTAGCACTTTTCAGTATCCAATCCTGAGAGCAAACTAGAGGACTAAAATAAGTTACTTTTTAAATGTTTTCAATCTAACTATGAAATAATTTATTTCAAATTTGACTAAATTATTATTATGTTGTTTTTTAAATGTTTTTTTTTGGTGGACTTTTCTTTCCAATGAAAAGAACAGTTGTTAGAAATTAAATTACCAACCATCACCAGTCTTACTATTTCCTCTAGAAGTTCTTTCTCACACAATATATCAAGGTAACTTGCATCTACCTTCTGTTTAAGGATTAATTTATTGTCATTATGTACCTATAGACGCTTTAGAAGTAAAATAGAGAGAATACAAGTAGATAATTCCAATAACTATATTCCTTTAGACAATTCATTTTAGTTCTTTAAACTTGTTTCTTCCTCATTCTTGGTATGTTGTGTGTATGTGTGTCTGTGTTTTTATTGTTGTTAGATTGTTTTGTTTTGTTTTTTTGAGATAGGGTCTTACTATTCACCCTTGGCTAGTCTCAAACTCGTGATCCTCTTACTTCAGTATCTGCCTCAGTGCTGGGATTACAAGTATGTGCCACTATCCCTGGGTTTAGGCTTCCTTATTTGTAAAATGAGATGTAACTTGCAGGATTATTGTGGTATTAAAAATATTTGTTTATTTACTTGTGCGTGTATTTATATTTGTATGTTTGGGTGCACACTTGCTATTGCTTGCCTTTAGAGCTCAGAAGACAACCTGTGGGAATTCAGGTTGTCAGACTTGGAGATAAGCATCCTTACCCACTGTACCATCCTGCTGGCCCTGTTGTGGGAATTCAGTGATATACTACTTATAAAGCAGTAAGTACCATTCTTTTGTTGAACAAATGTTAATTCAGGTAGATATTACCTTCTCCTATAATCCTAGGATCAAGAGTCTGAGGCAGGAGGACTGTGGTGAGTTTGAGGCCATCCTGGGCTATATAGCTAGTTCCAGTCCAGCCTGAGATACAGAGTAAGATGTTGTTAGAGAGAGGGAGGGAGGGAGAGAGAAAGAATTCTTCCTTCTTCTTCATCTTCAACTTTGCTTTCTTGACAAGAAATGGATCCAGTGATGTACACAGAAATGGTCTATGGCTACTGTATTTTTTTGCCTATCCATATTTCTGCCTATTGGAAGATAGCAGTGAAATAGTTACCTTTATGTTTCTCAATTTGGGAAGACTTTTGTTGATCTGTTGATGGTTGTTCTTCCATTCGCTTTTTTTAAATTTTTTTTTTTATTTTGTGTGTATGTGTGTATTGCCTGCATGTGGGTAAGTGCACCCGTGTCATGCAATGCTCACGGAGGTCAGAAGAGGCTGCCGGATCCCCTGGGACTGGAGTTAAGGACAGTTGTTAGCTGCCATGTAGGTTGCCATGTGGATGCTGGGATTTGAACCCGGGTTTTCTGCAAGAACAGTCAATGTTCTTAACCGCTGACCGCTGAGCCCAGCCCCCTTCCATTTGCTTTTATATGCTATTGATAAGTATCATAATGATTACTGCAAAGAAAAATCAATCAGCAATCACTTTTTAAAAAATTATTTAATAACCACATGATTAGAAGCAAGAAGCATTTACAGCTTTAACATATTCAATAACAATTTCCAGAGCAAAGATACATCTTTCAAAAGTGGTTATAAATTTTTGGTTTGCTGTTGAATTAATACAATTATACAGTATTTTTTAAATAAAAT
>NW_008360297.1:3308742-3313687 GCF_000622305.1 Nannospalax galili
TGAGAAGGGTCAGGAAGCAGTATTGGTTCCCCAGGTGTCTGGGGTCCCAAGACTAGGAATGGTGCAGGGTCCAAACTAGGAGTATAGAACGGCGCGGGGGCGGAGGGGGGGGATGGAAGGGTGAATGAGGCTTAGGGAGTCCCGGTGCGGAGAGCTGCGCTATAGACTTACCCCAAGAGGCCTGAGGATAGTAGTGCAGGCTAGGAGTAGCAATCACTTTTAAAATACCATTTTTCAAGATTTGTTTTTGTTACTTAAAAAATATACATATATATGGGTCAGTGGGTAGGTATGTGCACGTGGGTGTAGGTGCGCACGCAGTCCAGAAACAGATGTTGGATCCCTGGAGCTAGAGTTACAGGTGGTTGTGGCTGTCTACTGTGAGTGTTGGGAACTGAACTCCAGTCCTCTAGAAGAGCAGTACAAGCTCTTAACCACTGACCTGTCTCTCCAGTCCCCGTAATGACTTTTTCATACTAGAAAGTTAGGCACCACTTCATTACTAAAAATAGAATTTTTAAAAGAAGTAGATGTTTTGTCATTTGTTTGTTATGTCTTATGTTTTGTTCTTGAATGGATTTTGTTTGCTTCTCTCTAATAACTCTAGTATCAGGACACAATGACAATGATTTGACTCACTGAAAACTTGTAAATGTGTATCTTCAGTCAACTTTCTCTCTCCCTACTTCCCTCCCTTCCATTTGAGTCTGGTTCTCACTTCCTGACTATGTAGCTCAGGCTCCCCATGTGATTCCCTGCTTCAACCCCCTAAAAACTGAGACTATAGGCAAGTACCACCACACATGAGTCATATTCATTCTCTCTCTCTCTCTTTGTCTCTCTGACTTTCTGTCTCTGTCTCTCTCTCTGTGTCTCTCTTTCTTTCTCTCTCTGGCCTATTCTGTGCAGTGAGAATATAGTGATTAATGAAACAAATAAAAATCATTGCTTTAATAGATCTTACTGAGATCTATTTTCCACAAATTTTGTGGAAAATTTGGTGCCTCAACTCTTAAGTTCCACCTAAAACTCTAAATGTGGAATAAAAGTTTCTACTAAGCTGGAAGAATCCTTTGAAAATACTCCTCTCTTGCCATTTGCAGTCACAGTGCAAAAAGAAGCAAAGTGTTTCTTATAATTTATCACCCATTTTACAAGTTATGTCACAAATTCTAAAGTGCCCTAATATATAATAGAAGCCTTCTGTAGCCATAGAAAGTTACAGTTAATGTTCTGTTACATATTTTGATAATACTAGTGGTTTTAGATATAGTTCTAATTTCAGAATGGAAAGTAATTAAATTGATTGTGAGACAATTTATAGCCACTACAAGAATTGCAAATTTCAAATGTATAAGTAAGTAAAGTTAATATCTACTATGAACCCACCTCTATCAATAGCCATTAATACTTGCTATGTACGCTCCCAGACCTTGAAAATTATATGTGCAATTAAAACTTCATAGCTTGCTGGATATGGACTGTAATCCCAGCAATTACTAGCTCAGCAAGAGCACCATGAGTTTCAGGCCAGCATGGGCTACATGGTGAGACCTATCTCAGAAAGAAAACAACAGGGAAAATAAAACAAAAACTCAATAACTATAACTAAATGTAAACTATTTAATTTTTTTTCTTGACAATTCCACATATGAGACCTATATTTTATTTCTACCATTTCCATCCCTCCTTTTCTGCCCTCCAACTCCTCGCATGGCCCCACTCTGTCTCGGAATCATCACTTACAATTATTATTGTTACATATATATATATATATATATATATTACTGGGTCCATTTGGTATTGCTTATATGTACATGTGTTTAGGGCTGACCACTGGGGATTGGATAACCTATCAAGGGGCTTGTCCTTAGAGAAAACAGATTCTCTCTCTCTCTCAGCAGCCATTGATTGCCTGTAGGTCTGCCTCTAGGGACAGGGTCTTGTGAAATTTCACCCATCCATGTTGGTATGACTACTGCTGTTGTCATTATGCAGGCCTTGTTTAGGCAACCATGCTGTTAAGATTTCATGGGTGCAACATCCCAAGCATGTCTAAAAAATACTATCTAGCAGCTGCACACCAGAGGAAAGACAGCGTCTTCAAGAAATGGTGCTGTGAAAACTAGCTGTCCACATGTAGGAGAATGAAATTAGACCCTTCTCTCTTACCCTGTACAAAAAGACCAAAAAAAAAAAAATCAACTTCAAATGGATCAAAGGCCTCAGTGTGAAATCTGAAACACTGAAACTAGAAAGAAACATAGGCAGAGCCTTACAAGGTGCAGGTGCAGGAAAGAACTTTCTGAATAGGACTCCATTCGCTCAGGAATTAAGCTGATGATTGTTAAATGGGACTTCATAAAACTAAAAAGCTTCTGTATATCAAAGGACACAACCAGTGAAGAGGAAACCCACAGAGTGGAAGAGACTCTTTGCCAGCTACACATTTGGTAGAGGATTAATATCCACAATATACAAGGAACTCAGAAAACAAAAAAAATCAAGAAAATAAGCTACCCAATTAAAAAATGGGCTACAGGGGGGTGGAGAGATGGCTCAGTGGTTAGGTACACTGGTTGTTCTCGCAGAAGACCCAGGTTCGAATCCCAGCACCCACATGGCAGCTGTCCATAACTCCAGTTCCAGGTGATCCTACAGCCTCTTCTGTTCTCCATGGGCATTGCATGACACGGGTGCACTTACCTACATGCAGGCAATACATGCATACACATTTAAAAAAAAAAAAAAAAGGAGCTACAGACTTGACCAGACAATTTTCAAAAGAAGAACTAAAAATGGTTAAGAAGTATCCAAGAAAGTGCATAACTATTTTTAGTATATATAGGTTTATATTATACATACTGTTATTTACTTTGTAAATATATATTGAATTTTTTCAGTATGCATTTCATTTTCCCATAATGATCAGTGCTGTAATGAGCATCCTTATATAACTCTTTACATAGCCCATTATTTCCTTAACAAAAAGTAGAAGTGGAATTGCACATTTTACATTTTGGTATGTAGCTACAAACATACAGTCAACATATAACATGATATATTAATTTATGATTATAATTTATGATAGCCTACTTAATGGATGTCATCATCCCACTAGAGAATTAAGATGTACATACACCCAGAAAGATACAAAATGGAGAATAATTGCAGAGAGAAAAAAGATAGAAATTTGTAATAAAAAAGCAACATACTGGAGAAATTATAACTTCCTTAGAGGCCATGGGGCATACGCTGCGTGTGTGGAATGAAGAGGTGCGGTAGAGATTGAAGTTAGGGAAAGAATGCAGCCCCTCTAAGGAATCCTGAGTGACTGAAGCAGAGCTCCTGTAGGAATCAGTGCAGAGACCAGATTACGGTTAGATTCTGCCATATGAAGCTTGACTAAGTCCTGGAGAAGATGCTGTAGGGTTTTAGTTGGTGAAATGACCTCTGTAAACTCTACCCTAAAGAATGCCATTAACATACATACATATGCTATTATCGATGGGGATCTGGGACTTAATTACTGGTAATCTCTAGTAAACTGTTAACCTAATAATTGGGATCTTTGAGAGCAATTATTTGAAAACTAGGCCTAGAGTGACATCATTAGGCTTGGCAGAACATCTCTTGAAAACAACTTCAACTTCAGGGCTGTTATTTCCCACCTCACTCTACAATTCAGGTTTGGATGTGTTTTCTTTGGAAATGGGCTATTCATCTTAAGTGGTGCTTTTTTAATTGTGATTATGACTTTTTTTTTTAAGAAGGTAACCTTCTAGCTAGTCATGTGTTACATAGGCTTCAGACAGTGTCCACATTGTCCTGGGAATTTTGCTATACTTGTTGCGGTTCTGTGACTACTTCAACAAAGCTGTCTTCATTTTTGTTTCCCAGTTGGCAAGTGGACAGATTCCATTAAAAGGTCCAGCCCTCCACAGCAGGCATGATCCACATTATAATTCAATAAGAACTCCACGAAATAGAACTAGCATTGCATTTTGTATGAAGGTGGCAAAAAAGAAACCGATTCAGTGATCTCAGTTGATTTTAAAACTATTTTGCATAGCTGTAGCTTTTGCGCATTCATGCCTAATGTAGTTTTCTTGATACAAGGTGTTGAATTACAATTATATTTTTACCTTTGTTTATTTTTTCTCTCTAGAAAACCAGGCAAGAGCAAAGGAATCTGACTTATCAGATACCCTAAGTCCCAGCAAGGAGAAAAGCAGCGACGACACTATAGGTGATTTTTAAACTAATGCTTACAAATCTGGTGATTCTATTGGAGGTTTAGGTATGTTGGTTAATTTGAATGGAGAGTTCAGAATTTGTCTTTAACGAAAAAGCAGTGCTTTCATGCTTCAGGTTCTCTTGAATCTTAGATATGTTGTTAAAACTATTTTCAACCATCTGAATATAGGATGTGTCTAAATTTTATTTATTTTAGCCAGGCATGGTGGCACACACCTTTAATCCCAGCACTAAGAGGCAGGCGGATCTCTGTGATTTCAAGGCCAGCCTGGTCTCCATAGTGAATCCAGGACAGCTGGGGCTACAGGGAGACCCTGTCTCAAAAAGACCAAGAAAAAATATGATTTATTTTGATAATAGCTTGCTGACAGATTTCAATATGGTCTATAATTATCTTTCTCCCCTCTGTAGATGCCCAAATGGATGAGCAAGACCTAAATGAACCTCTTGCTAAAGTGTCTCTACTAAAAGGTACTTTAACACATTTTTATGACATTTTAAGCCAGGATATTAGATTCACCTTTCCCATAAAAATCTATTTTATATGTGAAGCTTTACATTTTAGTTAACCAATTAAAATAGATCGTATATAGTGGCAGGAACTAAAATTTAAAGTGTTAGTAAACAATGCTTGAATACACACACACACACACACACACACGATTCATAACCTCCTGGTCCTGGATAG
>NW_008360297.1:3313766-3314402 GCF_000622305.1 Nannospalax galili
CACACACACACACACACGGTTAAATTACAGAATAGTTTGATTCACTGAAGATTAAGTGAAAACAGTGAATGAGTCTGAAATGCAGTTGTCTTTGTTTTTCCTCATATTTTTGATAGAAACATATTGATACTTTTAACACACAGTAAGATAAAAAAAAATCTTTCTAGAAAGAATCACATCCTTGCTGTTATCATGTGGTAGAGGCTGCAAATTTCAGAATTGTTGGGTTTTCCTCATCTTCCAACAATTATCCTAGTTCTTAAGACACTCTTCAAGAAGTTTTGGACTGAGAATTTTTAGATGTGGCTTGCCGGTGCTAGCCGGCCTTAGATGAACAGCACCTGAAAGGGGGAGTGAGGATTGAAAGAAAAACAAGAGAGACAGAAAACACTTGGGAGGACTGTCAGTAGAGACTGAAGCCCTGGTTTATTTTTGCTCTGCCTTTTTATACAGAAGAACATCAGAGATCTTAACTCAATTAATCTCACCAGCTGTTTTTCCCACCTGTACCTGAGGGTCAAGGAGTGGTCAAATACTTGTTGTGAGCTCCACCATATAAACACATTCCTCCTGACTTAGCAGATTAGGTACTGGTGTGCAAAACACAAACTCAGTAAACAAACAAGGCTGCCACAG
>NW_008360297.1:3314577-3336877 GCF_000622305.1 Nannospalax galili
GTTTACTTCTTGGTACTTGTTTAAAATAAAGCAGGTAGGAAATATCAATGTCTACGAAAGTTTTTTAAAGTAAAGTGTTTGGAGACATACTGATAAACCTGTGATTTTTCAGCCTGTATTCTATTATTCACTGCCTTATTCTACACAAGAAAGGTTAAGGCGAGCAGGTCAAACATGGGTAGTTGTGGACTAACACGAGTCAGGAAGCTCTCTGGGACTAGAACAACAGTGCTAGCCTGTGGAAGTTTCTATTTGTACAAGTACCTAGTGTTCTGGCTGGGTATTTAAGGGACAGGACATCATAGTCCAGACTCTGAATCTTGAGATATGAGGAAGGAAGCTTGCATTTACCCTGCATGACCTTGCTGCTGGCCTAGTTTTAGGACATGGCCAGGGACTACAGTGTGTTTTCTCAGATTCTCTCATTGTCCTTTCATCCTTACTTTATCTTTTCTTCTGCATGGACACTGAAAATCACATGGCTTCCTGAACTACTTTTAACTGACTTCTACAACCAAGGAAGTTCCTGATGGTTGCTGGTCCGGGCAACAATTAGCAATTTGTCTTTCAGCACTCTTACTGATCTGTACTGCTTATAGGGGACTATTGGTTTTGATAAGGCATGGTATTTTTCCTCTCATAGTAGTAAATATAAGCTAATGTTTACACTGACCTTATCTCAGAAATACAATATCATTATTATTTAAATATTACTGATACTGGAAAAAGGGACTGGGGTATAGCTCAGTGGTAGAGTACTTATCTACCTGGGTTTGATTCCAAGCTCTGCAAAACAAAGAAGCAAACAAATAAGGTGATACTGGGGAAAGGGGCATTCCATTGCCACAGGAAGGGAGGGAGGGAGAGAGGGAGGGAGGGAAGGAAAGAGGGAGAGAACAAGGGGGGGTGGAGGGAAGGAAGGGAGAGGGAGAGAGGGAGGGAGGGAAGGAGAGAGGGAGAGAACAAGGAGGGGTGGAGGGAAGGAAGGAAAAGTGCTGATACTGGGGCGTGGGAAACAGAACCTAGGCATTTTAATGGGAACATGGGAAAATAAGAAAGGAGATAATTAAGTAAAACACCCATCATACAAAAACAGCAATTCATGTAGTTTTTATGTTACATAAATCTTATAAGTCTTTTTACCTGCTAAATTCTGATTAATTTATAAGTAGCATTTTGATTGTGTTAATTGTATTCAATTGCTATTGGTGCTTTTTAATTCATATTTTTGTATTTTATATTTATTATTTTTGGTTTTTTTGAGGCAAGGTCTCCCTATAGCCTCAGCTATCCTGGAACTTGCTATGTAGACCAGGTTGGCCTTGATCTCACAGAGCTCTGCTTGCCTCTGCCTCCTGAGTACTGGGACTACCACACTAACTTATTTTATTTTTAATTGTGTATCTGTGTGTGTGTGTGTGTGTGTGTGTGTGTGTGTGTGTAGGTAAGTATAGTGCCCAAGGAAGCCAGAGAGAAGAGTCAAGTCCCCTGGAGCTAGAGTTGCTTGGAGTTGTGAGCCACCCACGTAGGTGCTGGGAACTGAATTCTGGAAGAGTAATATGTGTTCTTAACCATTGAGCCTTCTTTCCAGTTCCTTTTATTTTATTTTTAACCCATCTGTTTCAGATTCTACTTTTATCCCATCTACAATGCTGGGTATTCATTAAAATTTAGATAATTTGATGATCACATTGATAGTAAACTTCTTTTACCAAAGATTTAAATCACCACAGCATTAGGAAACTGCCACACTCTAGTCAAAGCCAAGTGCAAAAACTGAGTTAAATTGTAGCTTTTCCACTTATTTGTAATATGTTGTTGGGCTATTGTTTTAACTCCTTAGTACGTCAGATTATTTCTCATTTATTAGACTAGAGAAAACTTAATTCATAAAATTATCCTGAAGATTAAATAAGATGTGGACCATGTACCATTGTGCACTGAATATAATATATAAACCATCATAATGAAGACACATGATGATGGTAATGATAGTAACTGTTTTTTAAAAATATTTTTATTTATTATTTTTATTTTATGTGTATGCCTGTATTGCCTGCATGTGTGTAAGTACCCCCATGTCCTGCAGTGCCTGTGAGGTCAGAGGTGTTAGATCCCCTGGAACTGGAGTTATGGACAGTTTGTTAGCTGCCATGTAGGTGCTGGAACTCAAACCCAGGTCCTCTGCAAGAGCAGTCAGTACTCGTAACCACTGAGCCATGTCTCCAGCCCCAATGATAGTAACTGTTGAAGCAGATGAGTGCATTACAGAATTTCGAGAGCCAAGAGTGCTGCTGTGTTCTTCTAATTCAGAATTTAGGAAGTAGAGGAAAGATGATAAGGAGTTCAAAAAGCTTGAACTCGGCTTCATAGTGAGTTCAGGCCAGCCTGAGCTGCGTGAGACTCAGTTTCTAAAAACAAAAAGAAATAAAATTTTAAAATGAAAACCAACCAAACAAAGGAATATGGAGTAATTCTTCATTAATTGAATAATATTACAGGGTGTTAAAGTATTTCCTACTTTATGTTTTAGCCAAAAAGCAGTTGTTGATAATGAATCTTTTTCAATAAATTCAATAAGGGGAAGGAACTAAAATAGTACTGATGTTCCCAAATAGGAATATTACTTACAGAAGGAATAACATCTCTTAGGAGTCATTTGTATAGGAGGACAGTGTGGTAAAATATAAGCCCTGTGGGGCAATGTAGTTAAACATAAGGCTTGGTCAGACAGAAGGCAATATCTCAACTTAGAAATCTATGTAAGCATGGATGCTGGTGGCAGGAGAAAATACTGGACAAGAAAAGAGCGATGGGAATGATTAAAAGAGCTGACAAAGGAACCAAGTGTTATGAAGGAATTTGGCTGATCAGAAGGAGAGGAAGTAGGTAAGGTATAAGGCCATTGCCAAAGTTAAATTTGCAGTCAGACCGCTGCCTGGGATTTTCACATGGCCACCCAAATTCATGATGGAAAATTTGTCTCTCTCTGTTGAAGGCGATTTTTAAAAACCAAATCTAGAACTGCTCGATCTAAAAAAGGGAAAACTGATGGTGGTGGAAAGAAAATGTGCCCATCTGGCCAGCTGCCTCAGTTAGATCACTCCTATCAGTTGATGTGATAGTATATGTTGTAGGCAGATCAAGCATGCACATGCAAAATAGATCTTGGGGAAAATACTTTGATTTGGCCCTTAAGTGGTTCAGTGTTTTTCAGTAATGTGTACAATAGAGAGTAGAGTTGAAGTTGAATTTCCAATCTCTCCTGAACTTAATTTGGTAAAGCCAAGTTTAATTTAGGTATATATAGATATTCTGTGAGCCAGTGCTAGTGAATTTATTTGATTTAGGCCTAATGTGAATGTATAGGATTTAGCGTAGAGCTGGGAAAGCTGGCTTGTGGCCTGACTTCTCAAACACCAGTGTCATAGCATTGTCCTCGATGTACACTGGGCACTGAACACAGGATATCAGGACTCCTGTGGTCCACACTACATGATGAGGATATATCAGTCATAATAGTCAGAGGCAGTTCTAGAGATACATCATTAGTGTTAAGAATAAAATACTGATTTTATTGTCTTATATTCAAGATCCTCCTGCTTCTGCCTTCTAAGGCTAGGAAGGCTGGACAAAAACAGCTCTATTCATCTTTTTCACATATCATAACTCCTCAATAACATTTATGTCCATTTGACTTCTTCATCTAAATAAAATGGAGTTGGGTATTGTGGTATGTGCCTATAATCCTTAATCCTTGAAAGGTTAAAGGAAGATTGCAAGTTTGAGACCAGCCTGAGCTTAATAACAAGACTCAGTCTGCAAAAGAGAAGATAAATAAATTGGGCTGTGGAAAGTTTCATTTACCCTTGTCTAAACATTTTCCACTAAGACTCATTACCAGATTTTTCCCTAGGTTATAAAGCTGATGGATACAAAAACTGCCTCTTTGGAACAAAAGTGGCACCCATGAGAGTAGACCTGAGCCACAGTAAACTAATAAAGCATTTTCCCACACAACCATGTGAAAAACAAGTGCTTAATCAACCTTAGCACGAAAGGATTTGCTCATTACTCTTTGATAAAAATTGACACTCGGTTGTCTGCAAAGAGAATCTGTGCACTAACTACTTGATCAGTTTGAATGGGGTCATTTGTGTCTATTATACCAAAATTAATTTGTAAAGATTTTTGGTTAGTAGCTCTACTTCTTTGGCTAAATACTCTTGAAGCGCTTGTGTGTTGTATAATTTGATACATGGCATCTTATTTATTTTAATTAAAATGTTGATCCTTTATATGGCTCAGAGAATTTGCAAATAATAGTTACCTTGTGTTAGTACAATTCATTATGTGTTGGTTATATTGTCTCTTAAAATGTATTTTTTAGTATAAAACCTGCTTCTTTAGTATTTCATTTGAAAAGGAAGTACTGTGTTAGTTTTATTGCATAGATAACTGATCAAGGAAGGGAAGTATTTTGCTGTGGAGAAGAATTAATCTGCTTACAGACTCTAGAGATGGTTTCTCTGTTTCTTCATTTGTGAGGACCCATTAAAGCAAAACTCCCTGCCTTTAGTTGTTTCAGTAATTCATTTTCTCACTATGCTTAAAATAACAAATACAGAGGGGCAAGATAAGTTGATGCAAGTAGTTTAGTCAGAAATGATTGGGGCTTATCATAAAATGGTAGCATTAGGATTGGTAATTTAAGGAGCTGTTTTTTGGTTATGAAGAAGTCCCAACATGGGAAAAATTGAAGAGCATCAAAATCACCAATATATGCTTACTACCTAAATTAGTGTTAATATTTCACTATATATTTATTTATATATTTCACCTATATTTATAGGTGCAGAATTTTTTCTTTAAGTTTTTTTTCACTTTACCATAATTCTAGACTTACAGAAAAGTTACATTAGGACAAAGAATCCTATATATTCTTCATTCAAATTCTCCAAATGTAGCATTTCTCTTCTATTTATTCACTTTGCCAAGTTTTATTTATCTTTATTTTTCTCCTTCCTCTTCCCATCCTTCTCCCTTTCTTCCTGGATCATTCAGAACTCATTACAGCCATGATAACCTTTACTGCTAAATACTTTGGTATGCATTTCCTGTTTCTCTTACATGACTACCATACTATTCTCAAAACTAAGAAGTTAATGTTGCTTAAATTACTTTACTCCTCTGTAGACCTCTCTCACATTTCCCAGCGGTCTCAGTAATGTCCTCAGCAATGATGAGAGTCTTGAACTGTGCACTGTGTTTGTCATGTCTCTTTATTCTCCTTTAGCCTTTCTTTTTTTAGTGTTTCATGACATTCGCATTTTTTAACAGCACGGAACAATCAAAATGTCACTCAGTTTGGGTGTCTAATATCTCCTCTTGATCAGATTCCAGCTATGCATTTTGGGGGCAGAAATTTTAGGTGTCAGGAGATGCCTGACAATGAACTCTTCTGTTATTCCTGACTTCTAACAGCTGACTGTTTCATGAAGGTGTTGTCGCCCAGGTTTCTCCATTGTAAAGCAACTGTTTTTATTTTGTAATTAGTGAGCATCTTGTGAGGAGTTACTGCTAGACTGTATGCTTATCCTATAAAAACCTCAGACTTTTTACCATATAAGTTTACCACATATGAATGCAACTTGCCTGGTGAATTACTACTGTAGTAGTGGCCAAAGAATTTCATGACTACCATTCTGTATATATTTATTGTTTAGTTTCCTATTGAATCTTTACTTTTTTTCTTTTTGGTTACAAAGTCTCATGCTATAACTCAGGCTAGCTTGGAACTTGCTGTGCAGTATAGTTGAACTACTTGTAAATAAATAGTGTAAAACACCATTAGAATGCAATGTTTGACTTCATGTTTGTCAATGTTCAGTAGTCACGATTAAAATAAAAAATTGTATATGTGTATGTATGTGTCTATATGACTGTATGCACATGTGTGTGTGGGTATTCTTGCCTGAGTCTACTCAGAGACCAGAAGAGGGTATGGGATCTCTTGGAGCTAGAGTTAGAGGTATTTGAAAACACCCAGCTTGGGGATTGGAGAGATGGCTCAGTGGTTAAGAACACTGTCCTTGCAGAAGACCTGGGTTTGAATCCCAACACCCACATGGCAGCTAACAACTGTCCGTAACTCTAGTTCAAGGGGATCTGACAGCCTGCCTTCCGTGGGCATTGTACGACACGGGTGCACTTACCTACATGCAGGCAATACACATACACATAAAACTTAAAAAATAATAAATAAAATATAAAAAAAGAAAGAAAGAAAACACCCAGCTTGGGTGCTGGAATCTGAACTCTAGTTTTCATGACTGATCATCAAACACTCTTAACCCCTGAGTCGTCTCTTCAGCTCACCAAAAGTTTGAATACAATAAAAGATGAGCAGCAGAATGACTAGAGAGGAAAGAGGTTGGGGAAGTGGCATAGTTGAGATGTAATGCTGGATTAAATTTCTTTCAGTTAAACCACTTAGGTTGCAACAATTCCACAAATATTTATCTGCTTGCTGTGTGTGTGATGCTGGGGACATGATGATGACAAAGTAGGTACACTGAAGCTTATAGCCTAGTTTTTATTTGTATTCTATAACTAGCATTGTACTAAATACCTAACAAAATTTTTTGCTTTAATTTTGAGTTGTGGGGAAGGGAGAAAGAAACATGAGCAGGTACATGTGTGGAGGTCAGAAGACAGCTCTTGGGACTTTGGTTTGTCCTGTTTAGTGGGATCTTGGGATTGAACTTAGCTTGTCAGACCTGCTTTCAAATCTTGTCGGTCCTCAAATAGATTTTTCCTGAAGAATTTCTGTTTTTTTTTTTTTTAATTTCCATATAGGTTCCAAGTGAAAATTTTCTGTCTTGTCAAATTTCAAAATTGATGGAAAAGGGACCTTACACACACATACACATGAGTAAATAAATAAATGTAATAAAAATTGATGGAGAACAATGTTATACCTATCTCAATGAATTTCAAGTCTTATATATCCTCTACATCAATTAAATATATGTTAATTTGTGTATTTTATAGTACTAGTATCTGTATTAACTGTATATTCTTCATGGTAAAGTAACTAATTCCCTTACTATAATTTGCTTCTAAGTTTTATTTAACTCAATTGTACTGTGTTATTAACTATGCTTGTCTAAAGATAAAGAAGATTGCCAGTCTCTGATTATAGAGATCATAGTATGATACTAACATTTGCTTTTAAAATAAAAATGTTTTTGTCAGATGACTTGCAGGGCGCACAGTCAGAAACTGAGGCAAAACAAGAAATTCAGCATCTTCGCAAAGAATTGATCGAAGCCCAGGAGCTAGCTAGAACAAGTAAACAAAAATGCTTTGAACTTCAAGGTGAGATCAAGATTACTGCACTTCACTAGGTGATATGTGAAGGCAGCACAGTATAGTTCAATGGCACAAAACTTGGAACTCAGAAGCCTGGTATGTTGCTCCAGAGCCATGGCTTTACTAGACATGCCCTTAGACTTTCACTTAACCGCTCTAAACTTGTGTTTCAGATCTGTAAAATGAGGAGTGTTACAGTTGCTTTACCTACCTTATCTCCTTTATGTTGTTGATGTAAAAATCATTAAGATCTCTACCAACAAAAGATCTTAATAGTTAATTACATGTTAATTACAGATGGACTATCCCTTATCTGAAATACTTGGAATAAAAAATTTCAGATTTCATACCATTTCAGATTTCATACTTTTTTTTTCTGAATGAGGGATGCTCAGTCAACCTGTGCAACAGAAGGGGAAGCACCCTCATATATTTAGTTATACTTAATGTTAGTGCTCACCTTTTTGTTTTGTGTATTTATCAGTAAGGAATCAGGAAAGGTTAAGATAGACTCTTTTCAGCCAAGCACACGTAAAAGGCAAAAGGATGCTAAGTTTGAGGCCCACTTAGGTAGCATGGCAAGACTCCCTTAAAAATAAAAAATAAAGAAAGTAAAGCTATAGAACCTTCTCATCTTGAGTACTTGCTTTTCTGGTGGTTCATTTATCCAATAGTGTTACGTGCCAGTAGAGTATGTCCTATTTTCTAGAACTTACTTTCTGCAAGGTAAGTTCTTTGCCTTTTTGCAATTAAAATCTTGGAGAGTCTTAAAATCCTCTTCTTGAGCAGGAGAAAAACTCAAATCCCAAGAATAAACCTGGCAGTTCTTACGACTACTTCCTTTCCTGGTCCTTTTTTAATTTTTTAAAATTTTTTGGTCTTTTTGAAACAGAATCTCCCTATAGCCCCAACTGGCCTGGGAACTTACTATGTAGACCAGGCTGGCCTCAAACTCACAGAGATCTGCCTGCTACCTCCCAAATGCTGGAATTAAAGGTGTGTGCCACCACACCCGGCCACCTTTCATGGTTCTTAAAGAACCAGCATGTACAAGACCCTGGGTTTGATTCCCAAACCTGCAAAAAAAAAAAAAAAATTGGATTGATTGATATGCCTTTCACTTGAACCTTTTGAAGATATGTCACTAATTTTTAATTACAATGAAAAAATATTTAGCTCTCAGTCGTCGTTTAGCATTTACTGTGTTTGAAGGTAACCATAAGGATTTTAAGGTGGTGTTTTGTTTTGGTTTTGCTTTGTTTTGTTTTGAGGCAGGGTCTCACTGTGTAGCCCTGGCTGACCAGGATATGTAGACCAGAACTCACAGAAGTCTGTCTGCCTCTGCCTCCTGAGTGCTAGGATTAAAGCTGTGTGCCACCATGCTGGCCCTTAAGATTTTTTTGAAAAAAAGATTTTGAGGACTAGACCCAGGCTTTATGTATGGTAGATAAGCACACTACCACTAAGTCGTATCCCTAGCACCCCCCCCTTTTTGTGTGAGTATGGGTCATCTCATATGGCCCAGGCTTGCCTTGATTCACCATGTAGCTGTTTTCTTACCTTAGCCTTCCAGTAGTTGGAATTATAGGTATATGCCACCACACCCAGCTCAAAACGAAGGTTATCAGTTATCAGGATACTTTTTGTGTAAAGAATGACACATTAGCTTAGTGACATAGTATATCAAAGCACTATTACTGGATTTTAAAGATGTATCACTACTGTTTTGTTTTCCCCAAATCTCAATGACTAATACTGATACTACTGGTAATACTTACTACCTAACTCTTGTGTCTTTTCCATCTGCTCAGTAGTGAATATTTTTCATTGATTCACAAAATTAGAAACACTTTGTTTTTACTTTTAGCTCTTTTGGAAGAAGAAAGAAAAGCCTATCGAAATCAAGTTGAGGAGTCTGCTAAACAAATACAGGTTCTTCAAGGTATGGGACATCCCACAACTGTGTGAGATGATTATTGTTTGTGTTTAGTGGTAGAGGAGTGGAGAGTGGGAGTACAGAGTCCCCATTCGTCATTTGGCTCTTCTCTAAAACCTCTTGTAACTTGGGTTTTGGACTTTTTTATTTAAAAAAAATAGAAGATTTTCTCAATAATCCATTATTAGACACTTGAAGTTAAAGAAATAGGGTAAAGCTTAGAATTTGGTAACACGACATTAATTTGGACTTGGCACACACCTGTAATCCTAGCACTTAGGAGATAGAGACAGGAAGATCATGAGTTCAAGACCAGCCTGAGCTAAATGAAATCCTGTCTCAGGCTCCCTACCTCCCAAATATTTTCATCAGCCAAAAGGTAGAGAAATATCTGTTATATACATATGTATATACATACATACATATATCCTTTTCTACTTAATGTTTACTTTTAAATATGTATAAAGGCATAGGAAAATGAGACTAAATATTAAATATTAAAATCAATATTATCTGTGTTGGAGAAAATAAAGATTACCTTAGGTGTTTGGCTTCTCCTTTTTGGATCTGTATTCTGATATTTTCTGTATCAAGCATGGATTTCTTGTACAGTTTACTCAAAGCAAACAAGAACACAAAACTAAAAAACCTGCTGTGACAGCTAGCCTGTGGAGTAGCTGCAGCCTGTAATATGTTGTGATATTATTCTTAATTCCTACGGACTGAGAAATGATGGGTAAATATACTTTTGTAGTCCAACTCCAGAGGTTGCACATCGATATTGAGAATCTGCGGGAGGAGAAGGACAGTGAAATCACAAGCACTAGAGATAAACTGCTTAATGCCCAAGATGAAATTTTGCTCCTTTACCAAGCAGCAGCAAAGGCTGCCTCTGAGCAGGACGCTGACTTTGCTTAGAGCTTAAGAAGGTGAGAGCTGAGCTTGAGAGGTGGCAGAAAGCAGCATCTGAATATGAGAAAGAAATCACGAGTCTGCAAAACAGTTTTCAGCTTCCATGTCAGTGGTGTGAAGACCAGCAGAGAGGGAACAGCAAATCTGCAGGGTGGGTAAATGTATTTTACATAAAGTCTGAACTCTTGCTTTTGGGGAGGAGTAGGAATGTGGGGACTGGGTCTTCCCAAGTTACTCTTGAGCTCAAGTAATGATTCCCATACCACACCTGCTAATGCTTACAGAATAACCAGACTACTTTTCCTCCTTGATAGCAATTAATTATATAAATCACTGTTCCTGTACTAGGGCTATAAGTTTATTTTTCAGGTCTATAATTTCTATAATAAATTATATTCATGTACTATGATACATTATACACTATAATAAATTATATTCTTGTACTTTGAATTCTTTGTAATAACATTAAAAATTACTGGGGCTGGAGAGATGGCTCAGTAGTTAAGAGCACACTGCTCTTACAGAGGACCCGGGTTCGATTCCCAGCACCCACATGGCAGCTACAAACTGTCCTTAACTTCAGGTCCAGGGGAATCCAAAGCTCTCTTCTGACCTCCACGGCATTGCAGGACATGGGTGCACTCACACACATGCAGGCAATACACTCATACACATAAAATAAAAAAAATAAAATATTAAAAAAAATTATTTGATGGCATGATGGTGCACACCTATAATCCCAGCATTTGGGGAAGGCAGGGACAGAGGATTGTGAATTTGAGGCCTGCCTGGATTACAGTTTGAGATTATGTGTCAAAAACAAACATAAACATTATTGGTCTTAAGACAATGAAGTAGGAGCTAGAGAGATGGTGTAGGGATTAAGAGCACTGGCTACTCTTGCAGAGGACCCAGGTTCAGTTCCCAGCACCCACATGGTAGCTAACAGCCTTCTGTAATTTCAGGTCCAGGGGATCATCTGATACCTTCTTCTGACCTCTACGGCCATTGCATGACGTAGGTGTATTTAGATACATGCAGGCAATACACCCATACACATAAAAATATTTTTAAAACAGTGAAGTAGGGAAAAAGCACTGCAGTTTCAAGGTGATAGAATTTCCTTATGGTATAACTCCAAAGTAACAGTAATCAAAGAATAGCCTGTAAGAAACCTGCATGCCTTTAGGGAAAATATGTTCTCTGAAATATTGGTCTTTAGCCTTTGAATTATGGTAGATTTTTGTTCCTATATTAACATATGTTTTGGGACTTTTTTAGGTGAACTAGAGAAGTTGAAAAAAGAATGGAATGCATTGGAAACTGAATGCCATTCTCTGAAAAAAGAAAATGATTTGCTGTCATCAGAACTGCAGAGGCAAGAAAAAGAATTGCACAAGTAAGCAAGAGCATCCTTTAACTTCAGATGCTTATTTTTAACTTATCTAAATTAAATTTGATACTTAAATTCCTTTCTAGAGCAAAGTATTCATTCAGCCAGACTCTGGTTATTTGACAGGGTCACCATATTAAATAAATTCTGCATCATTTTTTTTCTTTGTGTACAATTGTCCTATATATTTTCTCATTTTGGAATACCATGGAATGCAGATTCATTAAATGCACTCACCACACCACTCCTCAATACTGAAAAAATGGCAAAGATCTGTAATTGAGGTTGCTCTATGAACTCTATGACAATACAAGATTATTTTTCAGGTTTTTTTTTTGCTGTTGTTGGTTTTTTTTTTTTTTTGGTATTTTTGAGACAGGGTCTCCCTGTAGCTCCTAGCTGGCCTGGAACTCACTATGTAGACCAGCGTGGCCTGGAACTCACAGAGATCTGCCTGCCTCTCCTGGAATTAAAAGCATGTGCCATCACGCATGGCACAAGATTATTTTTCTTTCACCCTTTTAGTCCCTCTGTTAGTAAGAATGATTATCAGAGGCCTATAATAAAGAATTTGTACTACAAAAGATGTAAGTTTAGCTTCTGACTTCAAGCTGGGTGAAGCTAGAAATGTAGTGACATGGTAGACAAATTGAGGCCCTGGATTCCATCCCTAACATTAGAGGGAGGGAGAACAGAGAGACACAGACAGAGACAGACAGACAGACAGACAGAACTGGTAGCTTGCTGGCCAACCATTCAAGCTAAAGTGGTGAGCCCCAGGTTCAGTGAGAAGACCAAAAACAAAAAACAAAAAAATAAAAAGGGAGGGGGGAGAGTGATAGTGAGGCATCAATCTCTGGTCTCCATATGTGTAGGAACAGACACATGTACCCAGACATACACATGTGCATGCACATGCACAGGCTACACACACGTACAAAATAGAAACTAGCCCCATATACTAGCACCTGTTTGTAATCCCAGCACTTGGGAGGTAGTGGCAGGAGGACCAGGAGTTCAAGGTCTTCTTCAACGATATCGTGAGTTTAAGGCCTGCCTGAGCTATATAATACCCTTTCTCAATGCTCTACCCCTCCTAAAAGTAAGAGTCACCCAAAGGAACAAGATCAGTAGGGTTTATTCTCTAAAGCCCTTGCTTTCAAGACTATGAATTCATAGTATAAAGATCCATAAAGCATTTTGATTTTCTCTTCTAATGCCATAACGTTCGTTAGTCTTTTCATGTATTTTATGTGTGTTACTTTTGACTGTGTGGTGATAGTGAATAAAACAATTTTTTACTTATAATACATAAAAGTTAGTGAAAGTAATGCTTAAAATAAGAGGGTAAAATAAAGACCAAAAATACAAACACATACATACATACATATGTGCATGTGTGTATGTGTGTATACTGTGTATGTATCACCTGTGTGGTAGAACATTTAAATAAAATTTTGTTTGTTCATTAGTTTTTAGTATTTTTGAGACAGGGTTCCCTGTAGCCCCAGCTGTCCTGGAACTCACTATGTAGACCAGGCTGGCCTTGAACTCACTCTACTCCTCAGTCTGGCCCTGAGCTTATAGCAGTCTGCCTGCTTCAGCCTCCCTAGAAACAATGAGTCAGATACGCAAATTCTTTAAATTTAGCATACATTAGGATCTTAGGTACAATCATTTAGTTTGTTCTTCTTTCTTTGTATTGTTCATTTTTGATTTTGATACAGAATCTTACTTTGTAGCCCAGGCTGGCCTTGAACTTGAGGTTGTATTTCTGCCTCTTCAATGCTGGGATTATAAATATGTGCCACCATTCCCAACCTATTTTGTGTTGCTTAATTATTCTTGTTTTTTTTTGTTGTTGTTTTCTTTTTTTTTTTTTTTTTTTTTTTTTTTTTTGTCTTTTTGAGACAGGGTCTCCCTGTAGCCCCAGCTGTCCTGGAACTCACTATGTAGACCAGGCTGGCCTTGAACTCACAGAGATCCGCCTGCCTCTGCCTCCCTTATGCTGGGATTAAAGGCGTGCGCCACCATATTCTTGTTTTTTAAGTATTGATATTTTAAAGATTCTGACCCACCTGATCCCTCCTTTTTGAGATGTGATTATTTGAAATCCGGTCTTTTTTTTTAATTGTCAATTTTGCTTAAATGTTCAGAATCAAGTCTACAGACTTAATTGTAGTAGAAATATGGATTTAAAATACTATAGTTTATATAGTTTAATTGATGTTTTGTAACTTGTCTGTAGTACCAGCTATTTGGCACAGTAAGGTAGGGTAAACCTCTTGTGAGGCCCCCATCTCACAACAAACAAACACAAAATACTGGGTTCTAGAAAGGTATACCAAGCCATATGCCTAAACTCACATAAAGGGTATATACGATAGATTAATTGCATTTCTTAAACTTTGCTGTAGTAGTTTTCTAAGTTCATTTGGTAAGCTTCTGTCCTTACACAGGGTCTTAAGGGCCATTTAGTTCCTATGTGTATTGACCTGATACCATCAGACTCACCCCTACAAATCTTCCCATTGTACTATCAGAGTGTGATCTTAGCCCTCTAGTTACAACAATTCTTTTAGCTGCTTGTGGAAGCCAAATTTTCTTTAAGCCAAGTAAGTCTTTTTTCTTTGTTTGTTTGTTATTGAAGGAATTAAACAAAGAATTATTATAATTTGTATTTCTGGGGATTGAACCCAGAGCCTTGGTTATCAAACCAGGTGTTCTACCATTGAGCTATGTCCTAGTCTTTGAACAAGAACTTTTTGTTCACTCGTATCAAACTACTTTCCTCATGTATAAATCATTTTTAAATACCATTATGAAAAATAATCATATGGGGCTAGAGCGATGGGTCAGCGGTTAAGAGCACTGACGGCTCTTTCAGAGGACCCAGGTTCAAGTCCCAGCACCCACATAGTGGCTACAAACCATCCTTAACTCCCGTTCCAGGGGAATCTGAAGCCCTCTTCTGATCTCCATGGCATTGCATGACACGAGTGCACTCACATACATGTAGCCAATACACTCATATACATAAAATAAAAATAATAAATAAAATATTAAAAAAATAATCGGGCTGGAGAGATGGCTCAGCAGTTAAGAACACTGGTTGTTCTTGCAGAAGACCCGGGTTCAAATCCCAGCACCCACATGGCAGCTAACAACTGTTTGTAACTCCAGTTCCAGGGGATCTGACAACCTCTTCTGACCTCCACAGGCACTGCATGACATGGGTGCACTTAGCTACATGCAGGCAATACACACATATACATAAAATAAAAATAAATAAAAATTAAAAAAATTACCACTTTTATTATATTGAGAGGACACAGCTTTTAAAACTTAAAGGGAGTTTTGAAAAACAATGTCTTAATGCTTTTTACTTATTGAAAGTATCTTTTTTTTCACACCATCTCATCTAGTGAAATGTTTAAGACCTTGGGCTTCCTGCTGTGTCCAGTGTCTACCTGTCAATAACCGCCAATATTTATATTGCAGTTCTCAGAAGCAGAGTTTAGAGCTTACGAGTGATCTCAGCATCCTTCAGATGACTAGGAGAGAGCTTGAGAATCAAGTGGGATACTTGAAAGAACAACATCTTCGGGATTCAGCTGATTTAAAAACTCTTCTCAGTAAGGCTGAAAACCAAGCAAAGGATGTACAGAAAGAGGCAAAGCGAAAAGGCATTCTGAGCCCAGTTATGGTTGGACTTAAAGCCAAAAAAAATCAGATACGCATGCTACTTAGAAATAAAGGAAAGCAGAAACCACATTATTTGTCATAAAGTTGACACTTGGAACACGCAGCTTGATAATTTTTAGCTATGCATCATGGTCCATATCTAGAGAATTCATCAGGAGTGTTTTCTTTTAAAAATATAAATATATAAAGTTAGATTTTAATTTGTCTCTAACAGTTGATCTGCACAAGAAGCCCTTTGTAGCAGATCACTTGGTCCATTGTTTAGCTATCAGAGAGAGTATCATATTTAAAGCAGAGTACTTTGGGGGATAGCACTGTAACACTGGAGCTACATCCTCTGGTGAAAATGGCACAAAAAGTTACTTAAGATGGTGTTGTGGTTTATGCCTGTCATCTCAGCACTCTGGGAGCTGAGGCAGGAGGATTACAATGAGCTCGAGTCTAGGCTGGGTCACATAATGAATTCCCGGCCTGCCTGAGCTACAAATTAAGACCCTATCTCAAAAAAACATGACATGATGATAGACACCTGCAATCCCAGCACTTGGGAGGTGGAGCAAGAGGATCAGGAATTCAAGATCAGCCTCAGCTGCTCTGTGAGTTGAGGACAGCCTGGGCTACATGAGACACCTGTTTTGTGACACTGCACTTCTCCCTCCCCCCTCTTTTTCTCTTCTTCACAAATATGCACATGTAAGTTTCCATGAAATCTTACTTAAAACCTTGATTTCATTAGCTTTTTAAATAATCGTGTTGAGGGGGTGACTTAGAAAAGGACCCACCCAAGGTCTTTCTGAACTGGATGGGTACATTTCCTTGAAGTTGGCAGCAGGGCAGTAAAAGTTGTGGTCAGTCTCACTGGCCTCCTTGCATTGTATCCTGGCCAACTCAGGATACAGAAGTTGATAAAGCCTGTTTACTCATCAGGGACCACCCAGCTCTAGACTTGCTTACAGGAAAGAGTCTCTGTAAGTCAGAAGGAAGTTGAAGTCAGCTCTTTGTCTTTAATGAATTTTCTGAAAGTTGTATTTAGAAGATTTGTTTAATTAATGCTAGTTTTTCTTTGCATTTTCCCTTGGAGTGTCCTAAACTTGGAAATGGTTATTGTTCTTCTGTCTTCATGCTTGTTCCTAAAGAAAAAAAAAAACTGTAACGTTTTTATTTTCAGATATAGATAGATTGAACTTGTAATCTTCTTTACCTTGCTAAGGTTATGTATTTTAGGAAAAACCTCATTTGGTTGAAACAGAAATTTTGTGCCAAAGTAAATATCCTAGTATTTGGTACTGTAAGCACTTTGTGTCCTACCAGTTCATATGCCGTAATTCTTTCAGTATTTTGGGAGAATACTGTGGCTGGAAGATGATTCTCTTGTGTGCTATTGTGAATACATTAGCCATTTTGTTGCATTATTTGTTTGCCTGCTTTCAGTCACTGAATAATCAGTGCAAAATGCTTTACCTGTTTCCATAAATGGCATTGGCATGTTGTCGCAGCATCTAAATTGTTGGTAGTCTTTGAATTGCATTAGATGTCGCATATTTAAAAATATGTCTGAGCTTGTCAGTAAGTTTCTTTTCTATTTTCTTGTTCACTGTTTGTCATTGTGAAATGATGTATAGTCATCATATTCCTTTGTAATGTGAAACTGCTCTGTTTGTCCTGATGTCAACATACTGGATACTAGTCTGTAACTAAAATATTCTTTAATGGGGTTTTTATCTCTGTGTAACCCACTGCAAATACATTATTAATTTTTAGTAATGCATATTTACTCCTTTTCAACATTTCCCATTGTTCTCCTTTCTCTCATAGAATCACGCTTAATATGCTCAGTATCATGATGATGTATCTTCAGTACTGTAACAAGTTAAACTATTAGAAGCTAAGGAAGTCCAGATATGATTATTTTTATGAAGAAGAGCCAGAGGTGTTGGTAATACTATGTCACATTTCTCTCTTAAGACTGAACTTACTTTTTAACCTCAAAGTTAAAAAGCAAGATGGAATAGAAATGATATCCAAGCAAGGTGTGAAACTAAGACCGTGGAAGGTGAACTTTGCTTTGCTAGTTAAATTTTATATATGGCAGCTTTTACATAAATAATTATAAGGAAATAGTATGAATAGTATTAAGAGAAAAAAAATGTATATTGTCTTTATATTTGAATTTATAAAGCATCTACATATTTTAATTTAGTGAGAATATTTGTAATTTAAGAATTCAACAAAGTATGGTGGCATACACATGTCATCGCCATACTTAAGACATTGAAACAGGAAGGTCTTGCGTTGAAGCCACCCTGGGCTACACAGTAAGACCCTGTCTCAAAGAAAACAACCACCCAACCAACTAGCCATCCCAAGAGTACATAAAACATTGAGCATCTAAGTCTACTCTGAAAAGACTAACTTAAGATTGTTTGGCTTCACTATCTTCCCATAGGCCCAAGTCTTCCTCACTCACTCCTATCCTGGAGGTAAGCAGTGATGTGTTTCTGACTAAGCTGCTTTCTTGTTTACTTCACAACTCCCCGAAATGAAGAAATGATTAAGTGCTTTGATGTAAAGGACAGTTTAGATGTACAAATGGTGGAAAAGGAAAGTAAAGGAAAATTTTGGTCAACAAAGCACTTTTTACTTATTCTTTACTGTTAAGATATGTTTGGTGATCATTGAGAACTGATGTGTTCTAAGGTGGAGAAACTAGTCTAGAAACACTGACTTGGTCTTGGCAGCCTGCCAGTGGCCTTCTGCCATCTGGGAAGAGTTCTTAGACCCTCACATCAACTGAAAAAGGTTGTTACAAAGCCAATGAGTTTTACTCCTTAGTTCATTTTTTGGCATGCTGCCCAGGCCTGGTCTGGGAATGTTCTATGTCATCCATGACCTCTTTCCTTATTCCCTTCTTTCCTAACGCTTTTCTACATTTTCATCTTTATTGAGCATTGAGGAGTTTCTTTTCACTCTAAAGGATTTGCATTTTTCAAAGGCTTCATTATAAAGGCGTCTTTTATTGAGAAAGTTTAGGATGTAGGTAGAGAGGAGCTAGAAATCTTCCATCCTCATTGAGAGAAGGAACCTTTCTGTTATGCTCTGCCCATGCTAAATATATATTTTATATTCAGTCCTTATCTTTCTGTCTTCTTGCTGAAACATTCAGAAATGGCAGAATGGGGCTGCAGAAGTGGACAGAGGCACGCCCAGCAACAGAACATGCCTCCTTGGGAGCCCAGTGTGCAGTGAGATGCAGTATCTAGAAGCGGAGCCAGACTAGGATTCCAGCTTCTTGGAAACATTAAAAGAGTCCAAATCATACTGTGTCAAGTTGGTCTGACCTGTGTCATTGATGCTGATAGGTTTGAAGTGGCAAGAAATTCCCAGTCAGTGGTGGTGGCTCTCTCAGATACACTACTTTATTTGTGCAGAAAACTCACTTACCCACACTATTCGAAAATCCTCTGCTGCCAAATCAAGGGAGAACTCCTGGAAGTTAATGCTTTTACTTCAGAACTAAATAGCCTCATTAACACTGCTTTCTTACCAGGATATGCATTTGACCTGATAACATCACCATTTAATTAGGCTATAGAATTTTTCCTTTACCTGCTTTTCTTTTGCTCGAAAGAAAACTTTTAAATATTCTTCTCACGACAGAAAACGTGACCCTTTATATTAGAAACATGACAAAATGCTCTTCTCTTCTTTATCTTTAACATCAGGGCCAGAAAAATATTACACAGAATTAAGTCAACATGAAAGACTTACTGTGAGTGTCAATGATGCTTACCCTTCTTAGAACAGAAAGGCTTGATTTTGGTGTTGAAAGTTACTAAACAGGGCCTAGTATGTATACCTGACTAGAACCGTAACTTCGTACCCATTTTAAGTCAAGTCTGCACACTCTTTTTTCTTTGCCTTTAGTATGAAAGGACACAGACTGTACTCTCAGAACTGAAGTTGAAGTTTGAAATGACTGATCAGGAAAAGCAGTCAATCACAGATGAGATCAAACAATGTAAAGACAACCTGAAGCTCCTCTGAGAGAAAGGAAATAATTGTTTGTCAAGTGTTTGCCAGCTTGGTTCAGCCTTGACCAAGAGGAAAGTGAGAGGCTTGAGATCTATTTTTCAGAAGGCTTTATTACTGATTAGGGAAACTAATAGCCTGGGGTACAAAAGTATACTTTTCATTGTGTAAATATATGATAGAATCATTGTGCTGTGAGGATTTTAAGAATTTTACCCTTTAACTTAGACCACTAGAAGAGTTTGAAGCCAGCCTACCAGAAGAACCTTATCAATAAAACAGCTTATCAGGAATGATCTGGTTTTCCTATATGAATCTGAAGTTCTGTCACTGAGCTCTTTGTTTCTTGCTTGCTGGGAAATGAAGCAGTATACCATCAGGGGCCCATTTAAAAGAAAGTGTTACATGCAGATCCTCAGTGTTTGGTTGTATGAGAAAGCAGAGCTATAGTATGGATTTCATTTTCTATTAGTAATCTACATTCCTAAAAGCTTGTTGTCTGTTTAGCCTCTGTTAGTGTTAGGAAATATTTGGTAAATTTCTGTGGGGCTTTCTAAATGCATGTTGGAGAGATATGGAGGGCAGGCAGACAGAGATGAAGAACCATTTTGCTATAAATTTAATTTGATAATACTTGTTTTTCATTTTTTAGAAAGGTCTTTAAGAAGATGTTACACTAAATAAATGTCATGTTGGATGTTTTGGTGACCATTGCCTTTGTGGGCCCTAACCAATGGATGTTCACTGTGATTGACTGTGCTTTGACTTATTCCAAATCTGTCATGGCTTGGACACTATGGTGGATGTGGTGCATGTGCTTCCTGCAGAAAAAGGCACTCTGCTTAACTGGTACCATAGGTGCAAAAGAGTGATGTTGCACAGCTATCCAGTTATGCAGTTGTCACAGAATGCTCATGAGTTGTGTCCAGCTGTCTTTGCTTATGAAAGTCATAGATGTTAGATAGTAAAGGATTGCTGCTTAGGTAGAAGCTCTCTAGAAATGGAGGAGTATGGGAAAGAGAAATGGATTGCCTTTTATTTTTAAAGTGTAGATTATAGAATTCTTCTAAAATCAGATCATAATATTTTGGTTTCTTTTGTATTAATTCATATCTGATAATGAATTAATTTAACAGTCCACTTCCTGTTAAATTAACCTATGAAGACATCTTACATAATCAGAATACTGTCCCTTTATGTATTTAGGAACTGTTCAAAGTAACCTTGTTACTACTTGTAGTTGTATAAAACTATTCACCTTAGGGGGTGAATTTCCTTTTTTTTCTTTTTGATATTAGACTTACAGTTCTAAGTAATTCCCTTCCTATTTGAGAGAGAGAGAGAGAGAGAGAGAGAGAGGGAGAGAGAGAGGGAGAGAGATTCTGGTATTATAAGGAAAGCCTTGAGCTTTGGCTGCCTATTCAGTATACTTTGTGTCACATCTCTTGCTTAATTAAGTTCACATCATAAAACATGAATTTGAAGCTTTAAAGCAGTACCATCTCATAAGTGATTGGTTTTTGATGGAAGAATAAAATATACCTTAGCCATTGCCATGTGAATATATAATCAAATAGTGGGAGTCCAATGTGGAACAGAACCATTTATTGAAAAATTGATGAGGTGCTATCATTGTCCTGCCTCATTGCGTTATAGTTCATCAGGCTATGAGGGACAACAACATAGACTGTTGTCTCCAGCTGCTCCTTTTACACTAGTAGCTTGTCAGTATACATACCAGCCAACCATTCTGAATTGTGTTAGATGTCTTTTTTTAAATGTCTGAATCAGTGCAAAACCTGAATGGTAAAGTGCAATTACCTGTCTTCCTTTTCTTCTTCTCCAACCCCTGGGGTCTAAATCATCTTATCTGAGTTTTTTCATAGCATAAAATGATTTTAATATCCTTGCCCTTCTTTAGCCCTCCATAATACAGCCCATCCAAGCCGTATTCATCGGCCTATTCCTGGCTTTCCTGTTTTGGTGTTTCAGTCCATTGTGGTAGAGAAAGGTACAAGCACCATTGTTGAGTCCTTGTCTGTTTGTCCCTGTCACCTGTTTGTGCCATATTTGTAAAACAGTGCATGGCAAAACCACACAGGTATTTTGTTACCTGAAGCAAATCCTTCATTTAGTGTACTGTGTATTTGTGTCCTTCCAACGAATGAACAATCAACTAATCACATAACATTTTGTCTTGTTTTTTTATTTTTGTAGTAATGCTAACCATGAGTTAATTCCAACCTAACCAGTTATTAATATACTTCCTTTAATTGAGTCTTTATCTCTAGCAAACTGGAGTAAGCAGTGAATTTATGCAGCATTAATACCTACTTCCCAGTTATGGTTTAATCAGATGTAAATGAGAAATGAAGAGTTTGCGTCTTTGGAGTTTTCAGACAGCTCTCTTCCTCTTCCTCTTTTCCCTCTTCCCTTCCATAGTGTAGAGTTTCTTGGTTTCAATCTTTTGCCTATTTGCACTGTAGCTATCAAGCTGAGAAAGAATGAGATTAGCATAATGAATCGTTGGCTCACAATCTCAACCCCAATGTGAATTTATTTGTGAGAATATAAACTCTATACTATATGTTCTTGAGCTCTGATCTGCGAATCAAGAATACTTTTGGAATACTAGTAAAATTAAATGTACCACCAAAACAAGTTGACCTTATAAAGCCCCCTGAAAGTTAACAGGGACTAGCCCATCTATGCTTTGCTGTTAGCTGGCATGCATGTTAGTAGAACATGTGAAATGATCACATGACTTTATTACATTGGGCAAGGTCTTTATCAGAAGAATTATATAAGCAGAGCTGCTAATGGTACTTTTCCATCTTGAATCTCATCTGATTTTTGTCTTCTTTGGTTTCAAATTACAGGATAGATAGATAGATAGATAGATAGATAGATAGATAGATAGATAGATGGATGATGGATGGATGGATGGATTA
>NW_008360297.1:3336944-3338094 GCF_000622305.1 Nannospalax galili
AGATAGATAGATAGATAGATAGATAGATAGACAGATAAAAGCAAACCTTTTAGGCAGAAATGTACTGCAGACATCAGTTATATTGGAATCTGTGGCTAGCAGTGTAAATGTGGGCAGAGCCCAGAGGCTATTCAGAAGTCCCTACAGAGTTTCAACTATATCATGGTGTGTGTTAGGCTTCCAAATGCTGGTCCTACTCTGCAGTTTTCCTTATACTTGGATTCTCCCTCTCTCTCTTTTTTCTTTTTATATTTATTTTTTCAAAGACAAGCTTTTTCCAATAGTCTTTTAACTATGCGGGACTCAGTGTTACCATGTGATTAAACAGGTATGAACAGAGAGGGGAGAATGTGATATTGACTCTTGGTTTCTTTCCACACAGAAACCCTGGCCCTGGATGCCCATGTTGGCGGCCCTGGTTGCGGTGACAGCCATTGTGCTGTATGTGCCAGGTCTGGCCAGAGCTTCTCCATCAGAGTGTCTTGAGTCTGTACACCATCCTCCCTCTAGAAGCTGGCATCATATTCATGCTGGGACAAACAGAACCATTTTCTTCCTTTTTACCTCTTAAAACAGCAAAGTGCAAGAATATAGCTATAGGGTCATTGCTTTAAATTATATAAAATCTATCTATCTATAGAAATGATATAAAGTTGTGACTATTCTACTGTAAGTAGTAATTTACTTACAGTTTTTCATGTAATTTTAAAATTAGTATGTTGAGATTCTGAATATTATGGTGACCTAAAGTAGGCTTCTTAGTACACCAAATTGTTTATATCATAAATTCATAGATATTTTACTCTGAATTCTGATGGCCACATAATTCATGTTTCTGATTTGATAACTACCCAAACCAAATAACCAATACATACATGGGAAGAGAGGCCCTGTGTGCTCAGTGCCTGTCAGTTTGAAATATGTGCACACATATATATTTTTTTTACATATTTACACCATTTTTACTTGTTATAAGACCACTGAGCTATTGGGAACAAGATTTAGACAATTATTTGTGTGGATTTTTTTTTTAAGAAAAAACATTGGAAACTATTCTGTTATAATGATAATTTGGGGAATATGTACAGGTTTGTTCAGCCTTAATGTGACTTGAAGATGTGAAGGACATCAGCTTTGAAAAACTTTCCAT
>NW_008360297.1:3338436-3345071 GCF_000622305.1 Nannospalax galili
TATTCTTTTTATTGTTGTTAATTGGGACATTTTATTAATTAGATGCACTTTTCCCAAGATTGATAGTGTTCCACGCAGTGACGCACCTAAGCACTGCTTGATGTTATAAATTTAAAACACAGAAGTGAAAGTTTAGCTATGGTTTTGTGCAGCACCATAGTTATGTCAAAAAAGTTTATTTAGGTCATAGAATATTCTAAAGTATCATATAGTTAAATTTTTTTCAGTCTGAAGACTGAGAGAGAATGTCAGTGAATTGGCTTGAATGTTCTATGGGAATACATAGGTCTAGCCAGATTCTGAAGTGGGAGCTTAGGGTATAATTTGCCTTGTGATATTTGGCAGTCATTGTTTATACTTTAAAGGTTGTATCTTAAACTATTTGGGATTGCTGTTGGGAGGCTCACTAGATTTATGGAGGAATTAGTTACAAATGACTTGTAGAAAATACTGTCATCTGGTTCATGTCATCATTTTCTGTTGCAGGAAGCCACTCCACCACAAAATGCTAATATGCCAGTGGTACCCAGTACCTCTTGTATATAGGTTATTGCAAATACTGTTCTGAAATGCCTAACTTCAAAAATTACATTTTTTAAAGTAAATAATTGTTTGAAATCTATTTTGTAAAGATATAACATGCAATAGAATTTCTGGAGTACAGATTAAACTATTTGCACTAACAGACGTGATGTGCATGATTTAATAAAATAACTTTAATCTCCCTATGAATGTTTGAGTTGGATATCATTGAAATTCTTAGTGCTGACTCTACTCTTCAGTTGTCCTTAGCTTTTGCTTGAAATGACTCATCATTAAACATATGTTTGATGATTATCAAGGTGTAAAGAAAACACAGAGCTGTGTTTACTAGCTTTTATTTAACTTACTGCTCTAACGTTTTTCCCCTTTTAATATAGTTGTTGTTAAAGCTTGACTCATTTGACAGGCTAATGTCATTAAATGTAAGGTCTTGTGTCAATATTTACCTTATTTAAATCAAATAAATGGGATTTTTAGTTACTTCCAGTTTTTCTCAAGAATATAAACAAGCCTATTCATAAGTAATATCCCCAATTTTGTTCGATTTCCACCCAGGTTAAATATAGTAGGATTGTTGATTCTTCCAAGTTAGTAATAGTCACTAAGGAATTTTAAGCACAGCAGTTAGGAATCTCATGACCATATCAAGATACTTTTAGGAGTTATTCAAAGTTTTCTAATGATGGGATTAGAAATTGAAAAGTGACTGAGTATAGTGGTTCACACTCACAATCTCAGCACTTGAGAGGCAGAAGTAGGAGGCACAGTGAGTTCAAGGCCAGCCTGGACTACAAAATTAAAGTTTGTCTTAAAAAAACCAAAAATGGACTAGAGAGAAGGCTCGAGGGTTAAGAGCACTGACCGCTCTTGCAGAGGACCCAGGTTCAATCCTCAGGACCCACATGGTAGCTAACAACTGTCTGTAACTCCAGTTACAGGGGATCTGACACCTTCTTCTGACCTCCTTAGGCATCGCACGATACAGGTGCACCTACGTATGTGCAGGAAATATACTCGTGCACATAAAATAAAAATAATGAAATATATTTTTAAAAAGCCAAAAAAAAAAGCAAAACAACAACAAAGAACATGGCATTTAAAGCTAAACACATCTGCATTGACATTGTAGCTCTGCTTTTTATAGTCTTTGTTACAAGGAGCAAATCACTATTTTCTCTGAGCTTCTATTTCATCATCCATACAATGAGAAGATTATTGTATACATTTTTGTTGGTAGTGTAAAAATTAAAGAGGAAATGTATATGAATTACCATTCAAGTGATGTGTTTATGAGAATGTTATACTGAAAAATCATTGCAAACATTAAACTTTCAGGCGAACCAATATATCTAATTTTAAATGAATTGGCTTACCTGTTCAGATTTTGTGTGAATGAGATATGATTGAAATGTTATGAACTCTGAGAAAGCATTATTTCTTTCATACTTGTATCTTTGGAAAGTGATATGATAAGTTTGGTTGTGAATCAAGTGCTGATTTGGGTTTCCAGTTGTTTCTAATTCCATTTTGAGCGACAATTTCTTTGTAGTCAGACATTTTTGACCAAAAATAGTATAGTTTCCCTCTCACTGTAATTACCAGACTTACCCAACCTTGCAATAACAAGTAACAGGTAATTAGTGATTAGTGAAGGTCTCCCCGCCCTTTCCTTTTAAAGATTTTGTTTTTCTTTTATATATATGTGAGTGTTTTGCCTGCATGTAAGTATGGGCACCATTTGCTTTTCTGGTGCTCTTGGTGACCAGAAGAGGGCTTCAGATCCCCTGGAACTGGAGTTACAGGCAGCAGTTAGCTGCCATGTGGGTGCTGGGAACAGAACCCAAGTCCTCTGCAAGAACAGCAAGTGTTCTTAACCACTGAATCATCTCTTCAGGCCCCCCCCCCCCCCCACCCCCCTTTTTTTGTCTTTTTCTATACAGAGTCTCCCTGTAGCACTACCCTGCCTCGAACTCACAGAGATCTGCCTGCCTCTGCCTCCCGCGCTGAGATTAAAGGCGTGTGCCACCACGCCCTGCTCCCTTTTTTTCTTAAGCCAGGAAAAAACATTTAGCTTCTTTGAAAGAAAGGTCTTCTTGATGGGATAGGACATAGAATGTATGGATCCACGAATAAACTGAAGGCATATGACTACTGTATGTTGTTACTTCTGTTTTAATAATATTCTCAAAATGCAGAATAACACTTGTACATATACAGTGAATAGAAAGGCTTTTCTGAGGTACAGAAAAGACTTTATATCTTAAATTCTGTGACCTTAGATATCTATCGAAACAAAACCTACCCTTAAAATCCTCTCTAGTCTACCTCTCAAAGACTGTTCTGATTGAGCTTCTAATTGATTTCACAGTATAAGTTGACATACAGATAAAAAAATAAAGGACTGATTTATTGTTTGTCATTTCTTCCTACAAGTAATATAGAGTCTATTACCTTTCTAACTGAAATCACTAAAATGATAGTTAAACCAAATTTTTGTTGTTACCAGGGATGGGAAATAGTATATTGCCTGTGTGAACTCAGAATAAAAATAGAACACAGGGAGCTGGAGAGATGACTCAGTGGTTAAGAGCACTGGCAGTTCTTGCAGAGAACCCAGGTTCAGTTTCCAGGACCCACATGGAGGCTAACAGCTGTCTGTAACTCCAGTTCTAGGAGATCTGACGCCCTCTTCTGGCCACCACAGGCATTGCATTGCATGGGTTGCACTTACATGCATGCAGGCAAAAATCAGAAAAGAAATTTACAATTAGAGCACAAAATCCACTAAAAACATTGAAAGCTAGAAAGAAGATTATTCATGTATTTATATTTTATTTAAGGTTCACTATAGACAGAAGACTGTTCACTTGTCACTAATGTGTGTGTTTCTTGGGCAAGAGTGTTTATTTAGTTGTATCTAATGAATGTGCTCAGTACAAGTTCCAAAGTCCAGTAAAATGTAAATTTGAAATGATACAGTGATACTCATTCAATGGATTAAGAAATGACACATTTAGGAAAACTGAAGCATATTTTAGACCAGATCTCACATACGATTTATTACCCTGTTAGGCCAGTCATCCAGATAAAGACTAGAAGGCCTGTGAAAAAGACAGGGGTATTGAGAATAAATAAAGGTCAAAGGGACCAGGGATGAGGAGAGAGCAAATAGCAGAGTTTTTTTGGTTATGTCCCTGCTGTACATCGTGCTGTTCTCTTCTTCCTTGCTTCTTCACTTCTTGCACTGGCCAGAGTAGGTAACCAGATTTTGTTTAGGAGGGTCACACTTCTTTTTTGTCCTGAGTGTTGGAGATTGAACCCACGGTCTCATGCATGCTGGTCAGGTGTTCTACCACCAGCCTGGTTTTGCTTTTGTTGTTGTTTGAGACAAGGTCTTATGTAGCCTAGGCTGGCCTCTAATTTGCTTGAGAACAACCTTGAGCTCCTGGTTCTTCTGCCTCCACCTCCTAAGTGCTGGGATCATAAAGCATGTACACCGTGTCCAGCCTGGAGGATGTCTAAGCTCATTCAGGTAGCTGTTAGCCTGTGTCTTTGGTACCTGACTCTGCTAGCTTCTCTAGGATTCTTAAGACATAGTATCTGGCTTCCTTCCCCAGAGCAAGTGATTCAAGAGAGAAAGGCAAAAGCAGCATGCCATGTTCTATTTGTCACACAAACTAACAGGTACAGTGTGGTAGGATATTAATCCAGTGACGTGAATCTCAAGCAGCAGCAGCAGCGATCCAGACTAGAGACCCCCTAGTTTATTTCCTGACTGCAAGAAACTTCTGAATGGTTGAGAGACAAATGTCAGAATTACACCCTTTGTCTTCTAAACAAGCTGTAGGAAGTCCAAAACAAAATAGAAGCTAAGAAGTACATTTCTTGGATGACGAATTATCGAGACTGGGCTTTCTGAGATAACTGCCAGGCCTACAATTTAAATTTAGTATTGCAATCAAGATTTCTTAAAATGGCCCATGGTCTTAAAACATAAATCCTTTTGTCTGTAACTACTGAAAATCACTAGGATAGCTTCTCTTTTCTCTTGGGCTGTCCTTGCGTATTCTCTGCTTTTCACGCTGGACTGCAAGTTTCCTGAGGCCTACTAAATACTGGGTCTTTTCTCATATGGTTCCTTTCATATGTTATATGTTCAATAAATATTTGTTAATAAAAGGGGTCAAATCTAAATCCGAAGGTAGATTGTCCAGTTGCTAACTTCTAGCCACTTGTGACAGTATGATGGTGTCCTTCTGGATTGGAGCAAAATCATTAAGTAGCAGTGAAAATTCTGTTAACATTAAAGGTCATTTTACTGTAGAAAAGATCTGCTTTCTCACAAAATTTTATACTTAATTGAAAATAATTGAACCCACTCTTAAATGAAGAAAATTGAACCTACTTTAAGGCTTTAAGGTAGCTTTCACAAGCATATAAAAAACTTTTAGCTAGACTAAGGAAGACTGAACATTAGAAATAAAATACAAGAGATTTCATCAGTTAAATGTATGAAGCACAGGAGAATTCAGCCCTTTAAGATGGATCATGAAGAAACAAATCTTAACAGGTTAATAAAGAAGGAGATTGAATCAAGAAGTCTTCCATCAAAGAAAACCCCACGACTTGACATCACTGCTGAATTCTGTCCAACATTTAAAGAACTGATGATTCTTCTCAGAATCTTCCTCCAAAAGAATGTGAACTAGTGAGCCCCACTTCCAAATCCAGATGGCTAACAAATGTAAAAAGACCATTCAGAGTCAGGCACGGTGGTCATACCTTTAATCCCAGCACTTGGGAAGCAGAGGCAGGAGGATCTTTGTGAGTTTGAGGCCAGCCTGGTCTACATTGTGAGTTCCAGACCAGAGACAACAACGAAAAGACCATTCAGACAAATGCAAGCTCTGGTACCACTTAAGTTTTTCATAACCTTCACATTGAAAAACAAAGGTTTGTCAATTCTTTTAACAAAGTATAGGAAAACAGGAAGTATTAATTTTGGGGCTTGTACCTTAATATGACCACTTGGGAGAGCAGTTGAGCAATAATAGTAATGTGGAACACGTATAATGATATTTTGGTCAACTCTTGTAGGTAGAGAACAACGTGTGCACCAAAAAATACGGACAAGGACCCTTGTTCGTAGATGCACGTTTTTTACAGTGAAACTTACAGCCTATAAATGATTAAGTAGTGTTATACAGCTATGTGATGGGACATTATGTGATAAAATTAATGAGGGGTTTATAGACATCTACATAGAGTTGAAGCAATGTTGAATTTTTTAAAATGTGCTCTATTTTGTCTCTGTAGAAAGTACAGATAGTGACAACAGCGTTACCAGCTTCCTGTGTGCACTTGTAGAATGGTGGTGGAAGAACAGTGACACTTTGAAGGGCTTAGAAGGGCACAGGAGAAAGAGGGAGGGGAGATCTACTTTAGTGGAAATGGATGTTTTACTTTTTTTTTTTATTTAAATTTTTTTTTTTACAATTAAAGTTACAGTTTTAACATTTTATTTAATTTTTACAATTAAAGTTACAGTTTTAACAATATGCAAAATATTACAGTAATTCAGATTTTTTGGCATAATGATTACAGATTTGATAAATACATTTTATATCTCATAATAGCGATGAGGATTGAGGATTATCTATTAAAACAATTATGAGAATAAATTCTATTGTCACTCAAGAGAGTCCCTAGTCCTGGCACAGCTAGCTATCCTGGGTCCAGTGAGTTTGCAACTTACTAACCATGGACCCAGGATAGCTAGCTGTGCCAGGACTAGGGACTCTCTTGAGATGCAAGATTTTCAGTGCTAAATCTGGGATGGTCCTAGGCAAATCAGAATGGATGGTTAACCTCAAGATCTGATTTTAGAGATGGTATGCTTTTTATCTTTTTGCTCTAAGCTATAAAATATGCAGCATTCCCTAAAATATGTAGGCAGCCATATTCTTCTGTAATCCTCACCTCTTTTTATCATTATCTTTTTCCTTGGGCTGAAATGAATTGGTGAATGTGCTCTCCATTGCATTTGCTATGAAATTCTAACTACAAATTATAGCCCATTTACTCTCTTTTCT
>NW_008360297.1:3348587-3349636 GCF_000622305.1 Nannospalax galili
TGGATAGTTTTCTTTCCTTAAATGAACATACAGCATAAAATGAACAATAAAAGGATATGCCATACACCATAATCCCATATGGTGAATACAAGCACATAAACCTAATTAAAAGTAAAATAATTCCAGACAGTAACCCAACATACTACTGGAAAAATGAACAGCAGACCCCAATTCTATCCAAAGGATGTTTTACTTTTTAAGATTTACACATGGGTCTATTCTGGGCTGTACTTGGCCTTCTATCCACCGTTCTCTCTGGCCCTCACCTCCCCACAGGGCTGCCTTGGCCATCCAGCCCTGCGCATTTTGCTCTTGGCTGGGAGTGGATAGACGTGGCCATTTTAATTCATAGATTAAAGGGACATTACTTGCTCAGCCCTTGAAATTCCCAGCCTGGGGAGATCTGCATACAGGCAGGGTAGGCTGGACTCCCATTCAACATGTGAAGCACAGAGGTTTCTGAGCAGAGCTCCATCAGACTCAGTATAAACAGGCTCTGAAATAGAATTCCACCTGCAGATTCAGTGGTGTCAAATACTGCTTCCCAGTTTCAGCCCTGGGAAAGTGATCCCTGTAACCAAGACCACGATTCCAGCCATATGCTAAAAGAGATGTCCAGCTTGTATACAATGATTCATCATCGCCACCTTCCTCTGGGGGCCTGCAGAATGAAAGAAGCTGAAGATACCCCTCTATCTGGGAGAAGATACATGACCTGAAATGGGAGATCTCATGGCCCCAGCTATCAGAATGAGGGGAAACATCCTCCTCATGTCTCCTCTACATATGGGAATTCTGTGGGATTCCCACCTGCGAGTTCTACACCTGACTCTAAGCTTATTTACACTGTGTAGTCAGTTCCCTGAGCTATCAGAGTCAGGCCTCATCCTTTTGTGGAGCCACTGAATTTACAAAGCTGACTGACTGCTCTGAGGCCTTTCCTCAGTATTGTCAACTCTGTGACTTTCCAGAATGATGTGTATGAATGAATGGTCCTTAAATCATTGCTTCTACCCCAAGTTCTCACAAACGTGCTGAGTTTCACAATT
>NW_008360297.1:3350414-3350928 GCF_000622305.1 Nannospalax galili
ATACAGCCCAGCTCAGAAAATTGTTATTGAAAATGTCAAGGCTAATGTAATGAAATGCTTGTTCTAAGTATGTGGTTATTAAATAAATAATTTTTTTTTAAAAAAGGTGTTCAACATCAGGGGACTGGAGAGATGGCTCAGCAGTTAAGAACACTGGTTGTTCTTGTAGAAGACCGGGGTTCGAATCCCAGCACCCATGTGGCAGCTAAAAACATGTCGTAACTCCAGTCCCAGGGGATCCAACAGCCTCTTCTGACCTCCGCAGGCATTGCACGACATGGGTGCACTTACCTACATGCAGGCAATACACACATACACATAAAAACAAAAAAAGCCGGGCGTGGTGGCGCACTGCCTTTATTCCCAGCACTCAGAAGGCAGAGGCAGGTGAATCGTTGTAAGTTCAAGACCAGCCTGGTCTACATAGTGAGTTCAGGTCAGCTGGGACTTCAGGGAGACCCTGTCTCAAAAAGACAAAAAAAATTTAAAAAATTAAAAAAAAAAACAGTCCTAA
>NW_008360297.1:3351197-3357372 GCF_000622305.1 Nannospalax galili
ATCAGATGAGTAGGTGGTGAAGATTTTTTCCCACTCTTTTGGGTTTCCTCTTCATTTCCTTAGTTGTTTTTTTAGCTGTGCAGAAGGTTTTTAATTTAATGAGGTCCCACTTGTTGATTGTTGAACTTAATTCCTGAGCAACTGCTCTCCAATTTAGAAAATCCTTTCCTACACCTGTATCTTGTAAGTTACTGCCAATATTTTCTTCTAATAGTTTCAGAATTTCCAGTTCCACATTGATGTCTTTCATCCATTTGGAGTTGGCTTTTGGTGCAAGGTGAAAGATAAGGATCTAGTATCATTCTTCTATGGGTGGAGATCCAGTTTTACCATTACCATATGTTGAAGATGCTGTCTTTCCTCCATTGTGTGTTCTTGGTACCTTTGTCAAATATCAGGTGGCTGAAATTGTGTGTACCGAATTTTGATCTTCAACGATGTGCCATTGATCTATGTGTCTGTTTTTGTGCCAGTACCATGCTGTTTTTATGATTATAGCTCTGTAGTACACTTTGAGATCTCACATAGTAATCCTCCCAGCATTGCTTTTTGTGCTCAGGGTTGCTTTGGCTATCTGGGGTCTTCTGTGCTTCCATATGAGTTTAAGGATTTTTTTCCAATTCTGTGAAGTCTATCATGAGGATTTGGATAGAGATTGCATTGAATCTCTATATTGCTTTTGGTAGGATGGTCATTTTTACTGTACTAATTTTTCACCTATGAGCATGAGAATTCCTTCCATCTTCTGCTGTCTTCCTCAATCTTTCTTTAAAGATTTAAAATTTTTGTTGTAGAGGTCTTTGATGTCTTTGGTTAGGTTAATTCCAAGGTATTTTTGAGGCTATTGTGAATGGGAGGGTTTCCCTCTACTCTTTCTCCAATTGTTTGTTATTGGTATATAGAAACAAATGATTTTTATAGAATAATTTTGTAGCCTGCCACTTTACTGAAAGCATTAATCATTTCTGGAAGTTTTCAGGTGGAATTTTTGGCATCTCTTAGGTATAGTATCATTTCATCTGCAAAAGGGGATAATTTGAGCCGGGTGTGGTGGTGCACGCCTTTAATCCCAGCACTCCGGAGGCAGAGGCAGGATGATCTCTGTGAGTTCAAGGCCAGCCTGGTCTACATAGTGAGTTCCAGGACAGCTGGGGCTACAGGGAGACCCTGTCTCAAAAAGACCAAAAAAAAAAAACAAAAACAAAAACAAAAGATAATTTGATCTCTTCTTTGCTAATTACCACTCCATTAATTTCCTTCTTATTTTCTTATTGCTCTAGCAGGAGCTGTGAGCACTATATTGAAAAAAGGAGTGGAGATAGTGGACAGCCTTGTCTGTTTCCTGATTTTAATTGGGAATGCTTCCAGTTTTTTCCATTTAGGAGGATGTTGTCTGTGGGTTTGTTGTATATAGCTTTAAATATGTTGAGGTATGTTCCCTCCAGTCCAGTTTTCTTTAGGACTTTTATCATGAATGCATGTTGAATTTTCTTGAAGGCTTTTTCTGCACCTTTTGAGATGATGATGTGTTTTTTATCTTTGAGTCCATTTATATGATTTATGATGATTATTGACTTGTGTGTATTGAACCATCCCTACATCTCTGGAATAAAGCCTATTTGATCATGGTGGATGATTTTTTTCCATGGGAATCTGTATGAAGGTTAGAAGTATTTTGTTGATAATTTTTATATCTATGTTCATTAAGTATATACTTTTCTTTTTTGGTTGTGTCTTTACCTGGATTGTTATTAGAGTGTTGTTGGCTTCATAGAAGGAACGTGGGAGTTCTCCCTCTGCTTCTACCATTTTGAATACTTTGAGTAGTATTGGTTGGAGATCATCTTTAAATGTCCAGTAGAATTCTGCTGTAATTCCATCTGGACTGGGCTTTTTTTAGTCGGGAGGTTTTGTATCACTGTTTGAATTTCCCTATATGTTGCAGGTCTATTTAAACTCTTGATTTCTTCTTGGCTTAACTTTGGAGGTTCCCATGATTTTAGATACCCATCCATTTCTTTTAAGTTTTCAAATTTAATCGAGTATAGGTTTTTAAAGTTTTCCCTTAGTTTTAAAGTTTTCCCTTATAATATTATGGATCTTTTGCGTGTTCCCTTTCATCTCTGATTTTGCTGATTTGGATTTCCTCTTTCCTTCTTTCTTTTGGTTAACTGGGTTAAGGGTTTGTCTATCTTGTTTAGCCTTTCAAAGAACCAGCTCTTAGATTTATTGATTCTTTTTATTGTTGTCTGTGGGTATGCAGACCAGATTTTAGTTCCCAGCACACACATGGCAGTTAGAAACAGTAACTCCAGTTCCAGAGGTTCCCATGCCCTCTTCTGACTTCCATGAGCATTGCACAACACTGGAGCACCTACATGCAGGCAGGAAATGCACGCATACACATAAAACTAAAATGTCCACAGAAGCCAGAAGAGGGCATTGAATCCCCTGGAACTGGAGCTATAAACGGTTGTTAGACACCCTGTGGGTGCTGGAAACCAAACCCCAGTGCTCTTCAAGAACAAGCAGTGCTCTTAACCACTGAGCCATCTCTAGCACCAGATTTTCCTTTTTTAAAGATTTATTTTCATTATTTTTTCATTACACTGGGAGGTTATGTGTATATGAGTGCAGGTACCTGTAGAGGCTAGAGTCATAGGAATGAAAGAAAAATCCATTTTGATACTACACCAAATTTCTATAAAGTATCTAGAGAGGACACATACTATATCCTATGTTAAAGCCATTTTCTTAGGCCCAAGGTGATTGCTCAGTGGTTAAGAGCACTGACTGCTCTTCCAGAGGACCCAGTTTCAATTCCCAGCACCAACATGGTTAACAACCACACCTCACTCCAATTCCAGATGATTCAACACCCTCTTCTGGCCTCCACAGGAATTGCATACACAGGTGAAATTTCTACATGCTGGCAAAACATTAACACACATAAGACCACGTAAGTAAATTTAAATACTTTTCTTAATTATACAGATGGTATTTATATAAATATATATTGACTGTTGACCAAAATGAAATGAGAAACATTTTTCAGAAAATTTGGTTTCATATCTGAAATTGCTAATAAACCATTTATTAAACCATTTTGAATTTCCAGGAAATAAAGAAACAATATACTGGGGCTGGACAGATGGCTTAATGGTTAAGAATACTCGTTCCTGTAGAGGACCCAGATTCAGTTGCCAGCACCCACATGGTTGCTAGCAATGGTCCATAACTCCAGTTGCGGGAGTCTGATGCTCTCCTCAGGGCTCTGCAGGCATTGCGTGTCAGGAGTGTGCATACATACGTGGAGGCACAGCAGTCATACACATAAAAAATAGACAATAAATTTGCACTTAGACTTCTTTCCTTACTTCATTTTTCTGCTTTCTTTAAAGGAAGAAAGCATTTCACTTCATTTTTTTTTTTTTTTTTTTTAATTTAGGGCAGGACCTACTACAGCAATTCACTATCAAAATTCTTAACTGTATGGATCTGTACAGACTTTTTTTTTGTAAGTCTCAATTTTTGCTGTTTTGGAGGTCTCATTCCACTGTGACATACTTTAAAAAGCTACATTTAATATTCATATGGAGGAATTACTAATTGCTTTACTTGTTTTTTTTTTTTTTTTGGTCTTTTTGAGACAGGGTCTCCCTGTAGCCCCAGCTGTCCTGGAACTCACTATGTAGACCAGGCTGGTCTTGAACTCACAGAGATCTGCCTGCCTCTCCCCCCCAAGTAGTGGGATTAAAGGCCTGCGCCACCACGCCCAGCTTTAACTTGTTTTTATAGTTCATAAGGTACCTTACATTAGAAATTTAAAAGCGACTTTTAATTTCTTCGTCAACAGTTAATTATGATTGGTTACTACTTTCTTTAGTTTTCTTAGGTTGAGGGCAAAGAATTTAGGCCTTGAGTAAAATAAAATCACGCCCCCCCCCGTGTGTGTGTCTGTGTGTGGGTGTGTGCACGCGTGTGTGTGCGTGCACACAGATGTGGGAAAGGACAGTAGCTCTTTCACATGGTATGTTTTGATAATTGCAGTAACTAATTTTGTATTTATATACTCAATACAATTAATACTCCTATTTCACTCTTCCCCCATGTCCTTAGGGCAACATGTCCCCTTCTCTCTCATGACACTTTGTAAGCATTTTATCGAGTTCAACAGCCCCTACCAAGAGGTTAGTTTGGCAGACCGTGAAGTTCATGCCTGTCAGCATCCCTCTGCCAGCACTCCCATGAGCCATCACCTAATTGGGGTACTTTAAAGGTGCTTTGTATGGCCCATTCATGAGCGAATGCTGAAACCAAAACCTGCCTGTTTCTATGTTCAACAATCACAGATGCACACTAGAGCATAAGGCCTTATATGCTGCTGGGATCGAACTCTGTACCCTCTCACTTGGGTAGAAAGCACTTTATTCCTTGAGCCATTTCTTCAGCCCTGAATCACTAAGAATATTTCATGTATCTCATAGACACAATCAGCTTATCCCCATATGCTTCAAAATTGTTGGCTCTACAAGTTTTTACTCAGCTTCTAATAAAGGAGAAGCAAATAAGATGAGTGGTCCTGAGTAGTGGAAATACAGGAACACTAACTTGATTAGTAGGGTATAAAGGCAAATGTTCTGAACCCAGAACTGCTAGCTCCACAACAAAGAGCTCCATGTTCTTAGCAACTTACTAGCTTATGCTCAAAATCTTCTTCCAAAAATTGAGGATATTGGGATGAAAGTGATGACTTGGCAGGTTAAAACATTTGCTGTGCCAGCCTGACAACCTGAATTTGAATCCCCAGAACTCAGGCACCATCCAGCACTGTGGAATGTGTCTATAATCCCAGCACTCTTAAGGTGACATGGAAGCTCTCAGGCCTCCTAGCCAGGGTAAGTAGTCAAGTGGCAAACAAGGTAGAAACCTTCCGTCAAGTAAGAGGGAAGGGGAGGACAGATAAACATCATTGGTCTCTGGCATCATATATATACATAAATATGTAAATCTTTTAAAATTGGGAGTCTTCCTTTTAAGCTCACCAGATTGTTAACCATCTCAACTAGACAGCAACATACGCACACAGGAAGGAAAGATACCAATTCATGTGTGCTGTGAGAAAACACAAGAAAGGCCTCAAATATTACTTGTCCTGAAGGTCCATGCTCGCATGTGGATTCACAACAGGTTTGAAATAGGTAGGGAGAATTATTTTGCTACCAATGTCTGTTGGGTTCACCTCCTTAAGAAGAGAGCTAGTTCTTTGGTAGTTGTGCATGAGCATATAAAAATAAGTACATGTGAATGGAACTAATAAGAGCATCTTTTCTGACCAAAAAGGTATTCCATTAGAGTGAAGTGATTATAAGATACAGTAAGCATTAAGCTGATTATAAGTAGCCTATTTCAGAGTACCCTCAACAAGCTTAGTTTCCTACCTTTAATTTTTTCAACTGTATAATGTATTTACAAATCCATAAATTTTTACCTTGGTGAAGAATGCACAGTCAAGCTGTCAATTTCTCAATGGATTCTAAAAAAAATACAAAACTTTTTTTAATACACAAAGGATCACACATTAAATTGACAGAACTAATCCTTCTTTAGTATCTATTCTGTTTAGACCATGCTAGGTACCATTCCACAATATATTACAGAATAGTACCTAAAGAGGTCATACACACACACACACACACACACACACACACACACCCAAAACACATAGACATATACATACACATATACATGCACATTTGTGGGATATTAATTCCCTGAGAACTCTTACTTTCATTCTCTGCATATTTCCATCAGAAAAATATAGCAAACATTAGACCTAAATTTAAACTCGGTGGCACAATGACCATAATTTGAACTGAGCACTCTCAGACTGCCAAAAGTGGCATCATTACTTCAAAGTAAAATCATTACATGTTGATTTAAAAAAGGAAATCCTCAGGGTTCCTACAGAAACACAAAAAAACCCCAATGTATTCAACACGATCCTAAACAATTAAAGAGCTATTGGAGGTGTCATCATCAGATTCCAAATTATATAGGGTGTCATATATTACAAATGACATTACCATAACAATTGCATCGTAGTAGCATAAAAAGAGAAATATTGAGCAATGGAATAGAATTGAGAGCCCATATTTAAGAACTTGTGTTTCTC
>NW_008360297.1:3359156-3362150 GCF_000622305.1 Nannospalax galili
TGTTCATTTGAAGTTTATACTGTGTCCCTGGTTGTCACATATCTACGTAGGGTCGTGAGTGGGACTGGGTGTATGATGGACTTTGGGGTATAATTTTGGCAATAATATCCCAGGAATGAGAGAAGGCCCTCCTACATGGATGCACAGATTTGGTTACCAGCCCCTAGGTTTTTTTTTTACATTTCCTGCTTAACCATGCTATCCATGGGCCCATGTAGGTGGCTGAATAATTGGTTTCTGTTTTGTTTCAATTTTTGACTTACTCATTTTTATGTGTACGAGTGTTTTGCCTCCATGTATGTAAGTGTGCCCATTTGTGCAATGCCCATAAGAAGCCAAAAGAAGACATCAGATCCTTTGAAGTTACAGGCGGTTGTTAGCCACCATGGGTGCTGGGAGCTGAACCCCAGTCCTCTGCAAGAGCAGCAACTGCTCTTAACTGCTGAACCATCTCTCCAGCCCCATGGACACTTGGTTTTTAACTAGAAGCAGAAACTGGGCTATTAGATGACCTCTGACCTCTTCATAATGTTATGGGTGAAATGAGATAGTTATTAGTGGAACTAAGTAACTTGGCACAAGGTGACATCCTGTAAAGAAGACCCTAACCCAAGTCTGTCGTTTTCATCAATCTCCAAAGTCACCTGTCACCTCGCCTCTCTATGCATCACTGTTTCGTGGCATCACTTTGAATTTAGGGGTGTTCTGTTTCCTTGACTCCTACCATTAGGATGTAAACTTCATGACTTCAGTAACCATTGGTCTACTGTGAATCCCTGGCACTTCACAGGAGATCTCTGCTAACTGTGGGGTTGCAAGAATACCTTGTGCAACTGGCTTATAGCCATTATTTGTTCCCATTCCCAGAGCTTGATCATTTGGTCCAGAACAATCACATTCCTAAATGGCTCTTCTCTCTCCAATATTCCTCTGGAAAGGTATGAGGTAATGAGGAAGAAAGGAACATTGCGCATGGCACTTCGATGGTTCTCAATGTCTGTGAGTCCAGCAGGGGCTCTCCAACACAGCCCCATCCTACGGGGTGTCATCAATAACTGCCTTGCATGGGGAATGCTGGCAGCAGGCAGGACAACTCTGTCTGCACCGACCGAATGGGGTAAGAGCAGGGAAGCTGTAATCAGAGCCAGATGTAGCAGTGTGCACGTGTAACCCCAGCACTGTGGGTGGTGGAAACAAGCAGACCCTAGAGGCTTGCTGGGCAGCCAATCTAGCCAAAATGGTGAGTTCCTGGTCACTGAGAAACAATGTCTCAAAAGTTAAGATGGAGAGCAATAGAGAAAGGTGCCTGCAATTGACCTTTAGCCTCTACATGGTACACACACACACACACACACACACACACACACACAGGTTAGCATGCCCACATACATATACACACCTCACACACACACAAACACACACACAATTTACTAAAAAAATAAATTTTAAGGGGGCTGGAGAGATGGCTCAGTGGTTAAGAGCACTGGCTGCTCTTGTAAAGACCCAAGCTTGGTTCCCAGCACCAATATGGTGGCTAACAACCATTTAATCACCCGTTCCAGGGGATATGACATCCTTTTTTCAGGCCTCCACAGGCATTGCACACACAAGGTGCACTTACATACATGCAGGCAAACACATACACATACACATAAAAGTAAATAAATATTTTAATAAATAAATTGGAGGGGGGGAGCTACATACATGCAGGCAAACACATACACATACACATAAAAGTAAATAAATATTTTAATAAATAAATTGGGAAGAGCAATGAGATGGCTCAGAAAATTAAGTTGTTTGTCAGCAAGCCGGACAACCTGAGTTCAATCTCTGGAACCCACATAGTGGAAGGAGAGAACAGACTCCCACAAGGTAGCCTCTGATCTACACACATACACACATACATACACACACACACACACACACACACACACACGAGATGGGGGGGCATGGCACTCAGGTATGCACATGCACACACAAATATTTTGAAATCTACAGATCTTTCTTCATCTTGGGTCTGGCATTCTTTGTCTCTCACAAAGAATGATGGCAAGAAGAAAGGCCTTTCTGCCATTAGTGAGGTGGTGACCTGAGAATACACCATCAACATCGACAAGGACATCCATGGGGTGGGCTTCAGGAATCAAGCCTTGAGCACTCAAAGAATTTGCCCAGCCCCACCTGTCCCAATGTGGTCCACTCCTGTGCCCTGTGGACACGCCCCACACGACTCTGTGCCGTGCCCCCAGCGCCCCCCCCCGCCAGATCTCTGACATTCTTCCTCAGTCAGTCGAAGGGCTCTTGGCAGTGTCAGTCTCTGAGAGCTTAGCGCCCAGTTGGGCATCCTACCGTGGAACTGAGCACGGAACTGCAGCTGGGATGCCGAGACCCCTCAGGCTCCATGGCCCCAAGTGCTATGCTGCCCTGCTGTGCAGTGGATCGCCAAGGTTAGTCTCCTTTACGGGAAGTGGCCAGGGAGCAGTTCTTCTGCCAGGCAGGGTGGTACAAGCCTTTAATCCCAGCACTGGGCTCTCTTTGTGACCCGCCTTCCACCGCCCCGCACCGACATGCCCCAGTGAGGTTCACTCCCGCCCCCCTGGTGTCCTGCTGCACCCGTCTGCCCCGAAGAGGTCGGTCCAGACACCTTGTGGCCCCGCCCCTTGGCCACGCCCCCAAGTGCTCCACTAGTGGTTCCTCTCCTGTGGCCGCCCCCCCCCCACGCTGCTCTCAGACACTCTTCCTCAGTCTAAGGGCTCTAGCCAGTCTCACCATCCCCATCTACCCTGCCTTGGTGCCGGGTCCGCAGCATCTCTGAGAGCTCAGCGCCCAGGTGGGCATCCTACCTTGGGACTGAGAAGGAACTGCAGCTGGGATGCCACGTCCCCTTCAAACTCCCGGGGACCCACAGGCACTATGGCTGTTAGGAGGATCCCAGAGGTTGGTTTCCCTTCCCGGGAAGTGAGCGCTGAGCACCTCTTCTGCCAGGTGTAC
>NW_008360297.1:3362910-3363448 GCF_000622305.1 Nannospalax galili
ATCATTGAACTGAAAGAGAAAAAGTAATGTTTGAATTAATAGAATCGGCTAGTTCAGTTGTAAAAATTTTCTGAATTGCTGGGGATGTATTCTTGGCCTCGTGTGCCCCTCTGCCTGCTGCTTTCAGTGGTTTCAAAAATTACACAGTACACCTTATATAGAAGACCTCTTCTACTGGCATGTCAAGTGCCTATAATGTCAGCTTTTGCTAAGGCATAAACTGCAATCAGAGTACTAATGCTAGTAGCCAATATAATATACAGCTTCCAGTACACCACGCATTCTGCTAAGTATTTTTATGTATCCTTAATTTAATCATCCTAACAGTCCAGTGTGATAGGGTCTCCACTTTAGAGGTAAAGAACCGAGGTATGGAGCGCTAATACTTTCAAGTTCACGCAGCTGTTAAATTCACGGAGCTGGGATTCAAGCCCAATCATTCTGGCATCTCAGTAGATGCTGCCTCTAACACGTTAATGAACATCTGCATTTCCCCCCAAAGCATCACGTTGATTGTGATCATCACTGGCATCCTCTG
>NW_008360298.1:0-729 GCF_000622305.1 Nannospalax galili
TGTTGCCTAAGAAAGCAGACTGAGCAGGGGCCAGGGGAGCAAGCCAGTAAGAAGTTTTCCTCCACGGCCTGTGCTCCAGCTCCGGCCTCCAGGTTCCTGCACTGAGTTCCTACCTTGGGCTCCCTTATGAACTGTGACCTGGGAGATGTAAGATAAATAGACCATTTCCTCCCCAAGCTGGTAGTGGTCAGAGTGTTTTGTTACAGCAATGGAAAAATAAACTAAGACATCCAGTGTCACTGAAAGTCGTGCACTCCATGCTGTTTTCATCCACTAGCTGTTTTCTCCTTGGGAAGCAATATAGATAGAAGAATATCAATAACTGCCCAGCAGAGCACACTGCATGTGCACTCAGCCAGACCCATATGGCTTTTCTCATCGTGAGACAGCACAGATAATTTGTGTCAGAATGTACAATGGCCTAAGATTTGCTGACAGCTTCCCAAGGAAGAACTTGTGCTGTGTTTCACTCCAAATGTTATTTACATCCTATAGAAGTATAAAATAAAATTTAAAAAATAGCATCTATCATACAAAAAAACAATGAGAATCTGACAATCCAACAGTTATTGGAAACCCTCCCTAGAGCAATGGAGGGATAGGATTTCCATTCCTAAACTGGACCATCCTACTATTGGGAGTTACAGCCTACCCATTGGTCATATCTCTGTTTCCTGTATTGTTACTGTGCACTAATGGTCCAAGTAGTATCCTGTAGGCCAGGGGCAG
>NW_008360298.1:753-8253 GCF_000622305.1 Nannospalax galili
AACTATGGGTCCAAGGAGTGTCCTGTGGGCTGGTTGCAGTAAAGAGCCTGATGCCCAGAAAGTGTGAGATGAAGGGAATGGAATCAAGGACATGAGGGCCAGATGAAGTTTTAGACAGCAGGGTAGTGGTATAGTGACAGAGGGTGACTTAGTTGAGATGGCTGCCACTGGATTTCTGGGAACCAGGAAGAAACAGTGAACGTGCACATTGTGTAACTGGAAACAAAACAGATTTAGGGAAGAGGTCACCTTTGTGTGATTTCCTACATGATGTCCTTGGAGCCTGGGGCTCATGTTCTTGCCTGTGTGCTACTGAATACAGCATGTGGTATTTCCAGCAGCTCCTCCAGTCTTCTTTAATATTAGGTTTCCACAACACCCACCTGCCCTGCTCTGGGAACTCAGGCCTTAGAGCACAGTGTTCTACAAGGCTCAGTTCTGCTCTAAGTGCATAGCAACCTGTGAAATCACTGTAGAGTGAGTCCAGTGCTAGACTCCAGGAGCTCTGGGGAAGGAGCCTGAGACAGGGTGGAAGGGGCAGAGTCTGAGTGGGTGGGGATACTCCTCTGGGTCAGGGGAGGGAAGGGAAAACAAACAAAGGATGCCAGACTGGTGAACATCAATGGCCTTAGAGGAGAGGTGTGACTTGGGCGTGGTCAGAAGATTGACAGACCTGGACCTGGGGTGGAGTTTCAGGGCCAGAGGAGCTAAAGGCTCCTGGGAAGGCAGAATCTTGTTTTGAGTCATAAAAACCCTAGACATCCAGTGGAGTTCTTTGTTGCAGAAGCAGGAGAGGCTCTAACTACTCCCCATCTGCTCTGGGACACAGAAACTCACTGGATCCACAGGAACAACATGGAGAGGAGTCATGGTGAGGAGCTGCAGGTGGTGTAGACTTGAAAACTCCCTGGGGTGAGTGGAGAGGGGTTTAAGGGAGCCAGAGGCGGGGCAGAGAAATACACATGGTCAGAAATGTGTGGCCCAGAACCCCAGAAGGGGCAGGACTGAGGATTTGTGGTACTCTGAACCAGAACAGAAGTGCAGAAACTCAGCAGGGATTTGATTGGGGGAGGGGTGGGGATCTTAAAGTCACTGGTCCCCCTCTATCCCAGCTACACCGGCCTCCCTGTAGCCCCAGCTAGCCTGGAACTCACTATGCATACTAGGCGGGCCTCCATCTCACAGACATTCATGTGCCTCTGCTTCCAGTGTGCTGGCTTTAAAAGCATGTGCCCCCAAGCCCTGCGTTTGGCCTTTTTTTTTTTTTTTTAAACATAGGGTCTTCCTGTAGTCCCTTGTGGTCTGAAACTTACTATGTAAACTGGGATGACCACGATATTGCAGAAATCCCTCCACTGGGATTAAAGGCATGTGTCACCATGCTTGGCCCTTTGAGAAATATTTGAGTATGTTGGGCCATGGGTCCTATTAGATAAATTTTACATCACAAAAACTAGGACTAATGCTGATTTTTTTCATTTGTTTTTTTGACTGTCAAAATATTCCTATAGAAACGTCTGATAGATATTTAAAATTTTGTATTTAAATATTGGAGAACGGCATGTGGTTGTTAAAAAGTATGTTAAACACAGCATTCCTCTCCTTGATAGGGTGGAAAAATTAAAGCTCTTCGATTTACATTAGTCCTTCTTCCATGCGCTCTGAATTCCATGTACTACAGCTCATTCAAGAGAGGTAGACATGTGGCCTTGTCTTCTGCAGTGATCTGGTAGGTAATTAGATACATAAGGAATGACTGTAGATTAAACTGAATCAGAAAACATATTTTAGCAGAAATCCACAGTTAGCATTCAATTCCTTCAATGAATTAAAGCATTCTTTGTAGAGGTCTGTCATCTCCTTGGTTAGCTCATTCAGAGTCCTTCCATTCCATTCTCATTAAACTACTTATTTTTTTCATAATAAGTTTTTTTTTTTAATTTTTTATTTTATGTGTATGAATGTTTCACCGCATGTACATAACTGCATCCATTTCATAACAATGCCCGTGAGGTTGGAAGAGGATGTTGGATCCCCAGACTCAAGTTACAAATGGTTGTTTGCCAACATGTGTGTGCTAGGAACCAAACCTGGGTTCTCTGCAAGAGTAGTAAGTGCTCTTAACCACTGAGCCATCTCTCAAGTCCAATAATCAGTTTTAACTACATAAATGGCAATAGTTACATTGAATATAAAACCATTCTCATTACCTGGTATATAGAAGATCAGGATTGTTGCTGCCAAATAATCATTCCTTATTTCCTGGTAACATATTTCTATTGATTGCTAATGATTTTCTAAATATTTGTTTTGGAAATTTAATAATTCTGAATGTTTATAGAAGGTGTTGTGATCATATTAACCCTTCGCTATGGCCCTCACTCTTCTTCCTGCCACACATTCCTCATCATCTTCAACTTCTTTTCTTTTTCTCTCCCTGTGGTTTCATCTACTTGTTCAGGCCTTGGGAAGGAAGCCAGGCTGTTGTGTGATCATGGCCACAGCAGCCTTATTGTTTCCAGAAGTGTTTACATCTCATTACCCATCCTCCATCTCTTATCCTTTCTGCCTCCTCCTCTGTAGTGAGTCCTGGGACTTGGGCAGGATAATACAGATGTTCTGTTCATGGCTGGGAACTCAGCAGTCTCTTGTTTTCAGTTCTTGACCATAACTGTTCTCCTTTGCAAAAGAAGTTTCTCTGACTCAGGCTGAAAGCAGCATTGGTCTATGGGTAGACTCATAAATGTTTAAAGGCAGTTTAGTTATATGGACATTAGCCAAATATCAGTAGTAGATTCCATCATAGGCCTGTCAACTTCCCAGTCACAGAGTTTTAACAGGTTCAAAATAGATGCTCTCATTTTCTTCTGTGAATCAGACATCAACTCCAATCAGAAATCATTTGTTTACCCACATGATAGTCTTTCCACAATTGCAGCAGTGGCCACATCTTATCTGGAAGTTTGGTATTATAGCACATAGTGTCCACATCTGGGTCAGACCACTGATGACTGTCTTCTCCCAGCTGCCTGCATAACACTTTTTGGCACTATAAAGTCTAGACAGCCTGGAGAAAAATGTATTTTTAAGGCATTGTGAGTTGTCTGCTGACTTCTCTGCATTCATTGTTGATGTATAAAAAGCAATCTAATTTTGTGTGTGGGTGTATAGTTTATTAACCTTGGTATCAGATCTCAGGTTTTTGGTGGAGTGTGTATGGTCTGTAAGTTGCAGAATTATACTGATTACAAATTGCAATATCTTGCTTTTTTTCCTGATGAATTACTTTGAAGTTTTCTCTTTCGTTTTTGCACTTAGTATCAGCTGATGCACAACTCTGTGGGAGAAATGGATGCCCTTGGCTCTACTCTGATTAGAGTGGAAGTGATTCCTGAGTTCTGCATTTAGTACAATGCTGGTTGAAGTCTGAGGCACATGATCTTTTTTTTTTTTTTCTTTTTATTTATTTATTTATTTATTTTAATTAAAAGAAGCATTTCATTATAACAGCATTAACCTATTCAATAACATTCAAAATGTCCTGTAATGGTTGTGGGTCATCTGACCTCTTGATCAAGGAGGCCAAGGAGACCCCACCAGATGGACTTGAACCAGTGTCCAGTCTATAAATAGGAGGGTCAACACGGAGGAATCATTTCCTCCATGCTGTTCCAACATTTAAAAAAGATCTCCACTGCGTTGTCAAAACACACAGTTTCATACAGAAAAATTCATTTCAGGGTTCAATTTTATAGTTTCTATTTTGTAATCCTTTCTATTTCTTTAGCTTTTTAAAATTCTTTGAGAATTTAATATAATGTGTTTTGATCATATTCACTCTTCCCCCATTTCTTCCAAGATCCACTTCTACCTAATCACTAATCATTCGTGCTCTTGTCCTCTTTTCTTTCCCCAAAAGGAATTGTTCAATTTGTGTTACACAAATACTCTTGAGTGTGGAATCATATCTTGGTCAATATACCAGGATCCAGTGGCTGTTCCGTAAAAACTGACTACCCCTCTTTCAGAAGCTATAAATTGCCGCCAGGTCTTCTGTTACAGGTAATAATTATTGACCACCTCCCTGATCACTTCTAGGTTTTGTCTGGCTTGGCTTGCACAGGTCTTGTTCATGTTGTCACAGGCTGCACATATGAACCACTGTGAGTTCACATCTTCAACTGCTGTGCTGTTTCTTGAAATTACTGTTTCTTTGTGATCCTCAACTGCCTCTGACTCCTACAATGTTTCCACACCTGGTTTGATAATGATCTTTGAACCTTGTGGGAAGGAGTGTGATATAGATGCTCCATTTAGAGCTCAGTACTCTACAATCTCTCAATCTCTCCCTGTTGACCAATTGTAGTTCTCTCTGTCAATAGCCATCTTCTGGAAAAAGAAGCTTCACTGGTGAGGCTTGAGAAATGCACTAATATATGGAAATAATTAATAATCATTAGTAGTCCATTTATTAAGGCATCTATTTGGCAGAATAATAGTAGGTTCTCTCTAGGGTCCATTACCTACCCAGCCATAGATTTTTGGTCCTGGTAATGGAAAGAGTTATGGGCTATATTTTGTGGAGTGGGCCTTAATTACAATCAGAAACTGTTTGGTTACTGTCATAAGATTTGTGTAACTATTTCACAAATATGGGCATATGAGGACAAGAAATCATCATTGTAGCATGCAGCATTTACAGCTGGGCAAGGCTAATGATTACTTTTCTCTTAAGTGGTGTGTGTAGTACCTTTCAGCACTATGAAAGCTAGCTACTAGGGATCAAAATTCAAGTCAGTACAAGCTCGATTTCTCCATGTTCTATGACTGAAGTATCTGGTGTCTTCAGCCATGGCCACTTTTGGAGGGTAGCCAAGAAGAGTGACAGTTACTTATAATGATTGGTCATCTATGGAACGCCACTGGCCAAAAACTCCAAAAAGGTAACCTATTTCTTAAGGTAGATTTTTATTTGCTAGCTAGTTATGTCTAGTAGGGGCAGACACCCCCCTCTGATTATAGGATTATAAATAATAACAGAAAGACTTTAAGTATGATAACCAATGGGATCAAATACATTAGGCATTATTTTACTTTTTTTTCCTGGTAGCATGTATCAATATAAAAGTGATTTGGGGAGCTGGATAGATGACTCAGAGGTTAAGAGCACTGGCTGTTCTTCCAGAAGATCCAGGTAAAATCCCATCACCATGGAGTTGCTAACAACCATCCATGACTCCAGTTCCAGGGGATCTAATGCCTTCCTCTGTCCTCTGCAGGCAGTGCATAACATGGGTTCACACATTTTGCATTCAGGCGTAACAATCATACACATAAAAATAAATAAATCAAAAAATACCTTAAGTGATTTTGTTGTTGTTACGTACTGTATGAATGACCACGAGTTTCTTAAAGGCAAGATTTTTAGTTGTTTTGATCATTCACTTGTATCATAAAATAGATGCTTAACAAATTACTTCTAACTAATGCCATATATGAAGAGTGTTACTCTGCTTAGTACAGTGACACATAACCTAGCACTCAAGAGGCTGAAAGAAGAAAACCGCCTGGAGTTCATGGGCAGACTGGGTAACATGGGAATTCCAGATCTGTCTGGTCTACAGTATAAGATTCTGCCCAAAAGCCCATTCCCTAAAAATAAGCAGTCACTGTCCGTCATTTCTAACATTTCAAGTTGTCTGTTTTCTGTCCCCTTTGGAATTTCTTTCCTTTTTTTATGTGATATTCTATCTAGAACCTTTTGTACCCTGATTACTTTCCCTTTGACATAAATTTACAACAAATTGTTTTCTTATGAAATGGCTTTATTATCCTTTAGAATATTGAATCAACTATTCATGGTAACCTATAATATTTGGAGTTTCATTTACCTTCTTTTAGAACAACTCTTGATTATCTTTATTCTTATTTGAAACATTGGGATTTTATTCCTGTATAAGCCAATACTTAAACATTCTTATCATCTTTTCATTACTATTTTACATATTTGAAAAATAAGATATTATGACATTTAATTTAATTTTCAGTTATTAAATTAACCCTACTTTAAACCACAAATCCTTAAATGATTAAAACCTCATGAAATATCGCTTTCACATACTTCAGTCACTTTATTACTCAGGTTATTTTATAGAATTTCTTATTCACTACAACTTTAGAATAATGGGCAATCTACAAGTTTATTTTTGAAATTTCTTCTAACAACTGCTGTGTATATATTTCAAAGTGCTTCTGATTCTAAATTAATACTGTAAAAATGCATAAAATTAGCATCATTTGATTAATGATACCCAAAGACAGGTAAAAATTTGCTTGGTAGCCTAAACTAGGATGTACTTTATCTTACTTTGGCAATTATCATTAATTCTATAAGGACAAGATCTCAATGTATCATGCCCAAATTATTGCAAGATTCTCCAGATATTCATGTTTCTACTCTCAAGTTCTCAAATATGTCCTTTCTTATACTCTTAGATGGATGGCAGCAAAGCATTAAGTAATGAATTTCTGTATTCTCTAGCGTTCCTTAGTCAAGTGCAAATACCTCAGCATTTCTCACCCTGTGTATTTACTCATATCCCCATCTTTCCCCTTTGGCTACCATAGGGTATTCCCCATGTAAGCTTCACTTCCAAGATTGTCCTCACTATTATCTCTCACAAATGTCATCTTCATTCCACTCCCTATCATTGTTTACTGTTTCCTTCTTTCAGTTTTGGAAGACTTATCAAGTTCATGAATTATACCCTGGCTAATACACACCACAATAATCTCTACACGTCTTTAATTTTCATTGCATCTGCTAGCTTTATGAGGTAGATAACAGAGTCAGGTTTCCCTGAAGAAATGTGAATAAGAAATTAGGTAAAGCACTCACATAATGCTTTTTCCCAAGGTACTCATCTCATTTTCCAGCACTTTCTACAAAGAAAGATGAGCTCTACAAGGACATTAAGTACAACTGTAGCATGAAATAATACTAAAAATAGTACTGGAAGTAAAGAAAGCAAGACAAGAGGAAAGACTGCACAGCACTACTTAGGGAATATTGAAATGTCAACTGCCCTTTGAAGGTGACAGTAATTTTAGCTACAGAGAACTAAATGTAGCCATAAACCTGAAGCTCACTTCAATAACTATTATCCCTGATTATAAGATCTTCCATGCATGAATAATATGTAGATGATTTGCTTTTCAGAATTCATCTTTCTCTATTTTGTTCAGAAGATATTTACCTGTCCACCCTTGAGAGTGTGGATTTTATTTATGAACATGTGTACTCACAGCAAATGTACATGTCTAGCTTTTGCATGCATATACAAATGTATGCAGTTTATAGCAGATGGAAATAGTGTTTGCCTGTCCTGGTATTTTTTTAAGTAATTGTATTACTTAAAAGACTGGTAATACACTTTCAGCCCCAGGTGGCTCTCTTTTCTATTCAAAAGTGATTACAGAATGATTGAAAAGATACTTTGC
>NW_008360298.1:9483-13001 GCF_000622305.1 Nannospalax galili
TATATCAAGATGATCAGGGATAGTACAATTAATTTAGATGTTTTAAATAAAATAATGTTGTGCAACTGTCTTCAACTTAATGTAACATTCATTTTTTTATTTATTTAAGAAATTCATCCATGAGTAATACATTTTGGTTTTATTTTGTTTTGTTTGAAGGATCTCCCTGAAACCACAGTGGGCCTGGAACTCGCTATGTAGACAAAGCTGACATGGATCTTACAGAAATCACCTGTCTTGCCTCCTGAGTTATGGGATTAATTTTTTGCCCCCAAACACCCAATCCATGAGTAGTGTATTAATGTCATTTCCACACCTCTGTCTCCCCCCATTCTACTCCTCCCTGGCAACACCACAGTTTCTAGCTATTTCATGGTCTGTGCATATATAGTGCACTGAGGCCTTTTAGTGATGCTCATGTGCATAAACATTTAGGGATGACCACGGGATTAAATAACTTATCAAAGAACTTGTCTCTGGAGAATACTGATACTCCCATCCTCACTATCAATTGGTTGTCTGTAGCTCTTAGCCTGGAAGAGGACCCTGTGAAATTTCCTCCAACCTACAAAGGCATTGTAACTGGTGTTATCATGCAAGTCTTATTTAGGAAACCATATGGCAGAGATTTCAAGGGTGCAGCTTCCCTATCATATCTAGAAGATATTATCTAGAGGCAGATGCCCTGGTGGATTGGCTCTTATAATCTCCCTACTTCCTCTTCTGTGTTCTTCTCTGAGCCTTAGGTGTTGGTGTTGCATTATTGGTGTATCAACTGGGATTAGGCAGCATACAGTCCCTTATTCTCTGCATTTTGATCAGTTGTAGAGCTTTGTAACAGTCTCCATCTGTGGCAAAAAAAATGAACTTCTTTACTAAATGATAAGAGCCACACTTATCTGTGGCTATAAGGAAAAGATTTACAGAATAGTAAAAAATTACATCTGGGTTTAGTGGTACACACCATTAATCCCAGGACTCCAGAGGCAGAGAGACCTTTAGATCTCTGTGAGATGGAGGTCTACACAGAGAGCCCCAGGTCAACTGGGGCTACTAGGGAGACCCTGCTTAAAACAAAAACATAAATAAAAATTGCATGGGTTTATGAAAGTGGCAGTAGTTGGTTCTCCTCTAGTGTCTATGACCCTCTATCCATGAGTAATTAGCTCTGTTCACGATATCAGGGAAGGATTCTATCCTATTGACTGAGCTGAAAATCCAATTACACAGTTGTTGATTAGTACCAAGATAAAAGTGCCATTATTCCAGTAATAGAGAAAATTAGTATTTTTAAAAAAGCACCCTTCAGCTTATGTTTTTTAAAAGAACTAAAATTGTAAAATCTGAATATGTGAAAAAGTAAGTGTATTTATTATCATTGGATTTTAAAGAGGATACTATCAGAAATAATCATGTCACTGCTTTCTGCATATCCAAGTCAAAGTAGAATGAATAATTATTCTTTTTCTTCACTATTTTGCTTTATCTTTTGTAAATGAGGCTTTGATATCTAGGTCTCTTCACAACTTTGAAATCTTTCACAGTCTTACTTTTTAAATTAATGTAGCATGTCTAAGAAACAGAAATTTTCACATAAAAATTTTATCAAAGTCAAGCAAACAGACTATAATCTTTGGTATTGTGTTTTTAAAAGTGACATATTTTAGAATTACTCTTAACTTTTAAATAAATATAAATACACAGGTTTATTGATTTTAAAAATGCATGTATAATGATAACCAAATTTCAAAGACTGGAGTTATTTTTCACTGAAAAGTAAAAAGAACTAAGCACCTCCTAAATTTACTAGTTCTCAATATTTTAATCTTATATTTGAAAAATTTAGCAACTATTTCAATACCAGCTGCTGGGAAATATGCATTTCATCTTACATTGCTTAAGATTGATTGAGCTATTCTGTATGAAGTACACAGAAATTCAATAAAATAATGTTTTAAAATTCCAAAAGAAACAGACTTTAAAGCAAAATTACTCTTACTTTTCAAGGTCCTTAAAAGAATGGTAAAGAAATTTAAAATCACTATGTGTTGGGTAGGCTGTTCACAGTCTATCAAATGTGGAGGTACTGAAATGTTAAATTGGCCTTATTGTGCTTTTGTTTTCTCCTTTAAAAATAAAGTTTCTGCATGTAGTAAATAGAAGCTTCTTTGATGAGGGCTGAGAGCTACATTTGTCTATGAGTAGAAGAATACTGTTAGAAATCTTATCAATTTAGCAAAGTTGAAAGTTGTTAATTGTCCTCTAGGGTGTATGCCCTTTCTAGCCCTGGGCACTTGACTAGGTTTACAGTACCAGGCATTAATTCCCTATTAATGAGCAGCATTTGCATCAATTAGGCAGTTGTCAATTACTCCCTGTTGTCGCTGCCAATGGCAGCTGCTCCTCGTTTCTCATGGGTGCCGCTCCTCTGTTCTCATGGACGTCAAGGCCGCTCTTCTGCTCACCTGGTGCCGCCTTTTGTCATCTTTGCTTCTGCCCAGTCCCAGACCCCAGGGCTGGTGAGGAGACTGTGTCAGCAGAGCCACACTCAGACACAGGAGACCAAGTTCAGTGACACAGGTCTGCTTTATTGCAGGAAGGCACAAGCTTATATAGGGGTAGTGGTCCAATCACAGCACAGTGAGTAGGATACCTTGTTAGCATAACATGTTTAACATCCTATCACAGTACAGCAAGTAGGATACCTTATTAGCATAACATGTTTAACATCCTATCACAGTACAGCAAGTAGGATACCTTATTAGCATAACAGACTTAGCATCCTATTAGCATAACAGACTTAACATCCTATCACAGAATATAGGGTAGGCTGCCTCATTGGTTTCAGATTACAGAGCCTGGATTCCTGGAAACCATGTGACCCTGACTGTTGCAATATCTAAGTGTTGCAATTTTGGATTTCAAGAGTGGTGATTAGGGAGTGGTGAGCTCTAGGCATCAGTCTCACAATCTGCCAATGGGAGCAAACGTCACATGGCACTTCTTGTGGCTCCAGCGGTCGGGCTGTTGCCTAGGGCCTGCTGTATGGCTGTCAATAAGACTTTCACTTTAGGCTCAAGCCTGTCTCCCACAACTCCCAAGGTAAAATTGCCTCTATCACACTGTTAGGTATATCTTGCTAGGGCAGTCATTGTTATGGCTCCCAGGCTTTACAGCTAGGTAGAACTATTGATTGTTTTTTTTTTTTTTTTTTTTTTTTTTTTGCTTTTGCAGTATGCATAGCAACTTCCAATACTTTGAGAGCTAGTCCTCAGGATAGAGGCTTATAGGTCAGTCTATCTTGATTCCTCCACGTCCTGTGTTTGAAATGTGTGGTGTGTTCAGGAATTGCACTGCATTCAAGCTCTAGAAGGCAAACAAGTGCAATGACTATAGCTTATAATGTTTTCAGTGTCTTGGAATACAGCTTGAAATGACAGTTCCCACAGCTGCTACTGGATATTTGTTAGTTAATCTATGTTTTTTTTGGGGGGGGGCATTATCACACTGTGTAGCAT
>NW_008360298.1:13011-21603 GCF_000622305.1 Nannospalax galili
TATATATATATTACATATGTATTTGCCAAAATGCAAAGAATAAGTGACCATGGAGTGATCAGATTCAATTATTCATCTAAAATGGAAATCCTACATATAAGGCTAAGGGAACATAATGGAAGAGGGGGCAGAAAGATTGTAATAGCCAGAGAACAAGGACATTGCTGCTAGTTTTTTCCAAATATGACAGGGAACCTATACCATGAAATTTCAATAATGTAGTTGTCTAAACTAGACTTGCCTAATGACTATGCCAAATAGCATGACAGATTATCTAATGCCAAGTGTTCAGCCCTAAAGATATATACATACAAGCAACACTAAATGTAATATGTATGTGAGACAGAAAGAGAGAGAGAGAAAGAGAGAGAGAGAGAATAATAATAAAAGGAGAATTCATTGAATTGTGACACATTGGGACAATGTGAGATTTGGAGGGATAGTGATATTCTCAAAAAATGTATAAAAAAGAAAATAAAGTGAATACAACCTCCAATTCTCTCTTTATATCCATTTGAATTTTCACTTGTAATACCTTAATGGCATATATTTGCATATATATGAAAAACAATATTTGTAAAGTTCACATGTAAAAGCAGGTGGTAATACCATAGCTACTGATATCAACTGTACATAGACTCAGGATGCATATTCTTGTTTGAAATTTTTTATTTGATACTTCATTGTTCCCCATTATATAGGGAAACCTTTCATTATTTAAAAAGTGTTGTTATGTTGTAATTTCAACCTCAGGCTTCAGTAAAATTCTCTTGATCTTTATTAAGCAGTCTTCCTGACCTTATTCTTATCCTTAAAATTTCTGAAATTATCAATGTTATTTTGCCTTAGCTTTTGACTTTTCTTCCATGAGAATCAGCTCCCTTGACTTTCTCATTTGTATAACTCCCGTTCATCCTCCTGGTATCCATCCCACAGAAACGTCCTCCCAACTTAGTCCCCATGAGCCCTTCCTTTTATACTCACTTGAAGAGCACTGTCCTTTCCCCTCCATTGCTCAGTGTCATTTTCCTGAATTGACTCATAATTAGTCATATATTTCCCATTTTCTTTGCAAAGTTAAGGATATCATAGCTCTTACTCATCATTTTTAAATCTTTTTCAATGTGTGTGTCAAAGGCTTACACATCTAAGAAATATTCATGAAAGTAAAAGAAAGTAATGAAGATGATTGCATTCTGCCAAATTTTACCTAGGATTATATTGTAAAAATTCCCCATATTTCTAAACAGTTTTCATTATTGTTTTAAATGGATGGATGAAGATGACCATCAACTATATAACTACATATTCAGAACACTATTTTGAAAACACTGATATAGACTCATATATAATTCTGTTTTTTAATTTGATGAAATCTCAAAAATTTGAACTAGTATAAAGAAGAAGATGTATTTCTACAAATAATTCTTTGTGAAAATATTTAATTTACAATACCATGGTTACACACCAATTCCTCTGGAAACTCACCAACTATGTGAGAAATTGTTTCTTATTAATATTTTTAATATTTTGTTAATTCATAGGAGATTCAAAATGCATTTTGATCATATTCCTCCCCTCTCCAAGTCCTTCCAGTTCCAGGCCAATATCCCTACTAACCCAACTTCATGTTCATATTTTCCCCCCACTTGAATCTAATATGCCTTGTCCAGACAGTCTTGGGTGTGGAATCTGCCTTGGATTGTTGACATTGCACCAAGAGTAACCCTTAAAGAAAACTGACTATAACTGTCCTTGTAGCTATTAAATGCCAAGAGTTCCTTCACTTGGCATTACCCACATTCCTCCCTCAATGTTGGGATTTTGTCTGGCTTGAGCTTGAGTAGGTTTTGTGGATGCTGTCAAAATTGCTGTGAGTTCATATGTGGAATTTCCCTGAAAAAAATCTGTTTCCTTGTACACATGCACTACCTCTGGCTTTTATCTTTCTGCTGCCTCTTCCAAGAAGGGCCCTGAGTATTGATGAGAGAGGGGTGATATGAAAGTACCATTTAAAGCTGTACTGTCTACAGTTTATTCTTCTGTGCACACTGAATAGTTATTGGTCTGTCGTTGGAGTTCTCTTAGGTCCCTTGCTCCTGGTGCTATTAGCAAATGGTATAACACATCTTTAAGTAAATTTTTCCTAGTTTATATCCTGGGTAGGGGAAATAGAGTAACTTACAAAGGCAAACAACTTGTGCCCTGTTCAGTTATTTCACTCAGCAGCCCTCCATTCCAGATGGCTTCTGGGCCCTGCCCACAATCTCCATTAGCTTTCGTCCATGCCTCATGCATCCACAGTATCATCTTAGGTCAGTAAATGCCCCCATTTGGGTCCACACAGATGAGACATGGGGGCCATTTTTCCACCCCACCACTGGGGCCGCCACCTCTCGCCCACACTCCTCCCTCTGCTGATAACTTTACACAGCTCCCTCTCTGTAGCTAACTCTCCACAGCCAATTTTCCACAACAGGCCCTGCCCATCAGAGGGATAAGTGCCCCTCAGGACACACTCCAACCCTTCCTCTGGCTCTTAAAAACTTTCTGTCAATCTTCCCCTAAGGTCCCTGAGCTTTGGAGGGGGAGAGAGATGTAGGGTTATCTCTCTTGTATCATGATGAGATAGTGACTTCTTAGACCTCCCCATTGTTGATCTTTAAGTCGTGGCCATTGATCTATATCAGTGGTGTTTATTCTACTATAAGACAAATGGAAGGAAGTAGACACATCTAAACAAACATGAATGTAAGCACAAATGCCTTGAAGATATCCCAGTAGGTGTATTATATTCATTAAATAGTATACTTGTAATGGCTTCCCCACTACAGCCTGTAGCCTTTCTTGACACACGGGGATGGCCTTGCCTACAGAGTCAGATGTGTGTTCCATCCCTAGCAGCAGGCCTTATCCAATTAGAAGTTTTTCAGTTTTATATATGTTAGTCAAGCCATTATTGCACTTGCAGATATAGCTTGACATGTTTATAGAATGCAGAAGGCAGGGTCCATTGTTTAGGAGAATCATATGGGATCCTTTCTTCCCCAGTCACCTGCATAGTGCCTTCTGGTACTATGAATGTCATTCATCCAGTGGCATGGCCTTACTGACCTTTCTAGTGTACAACCAACATTAATGGCAATAGTTTTGGTGAATTTGAGGACTTCTAGGATCTCTATATGACCAAAAGCTCATAGAGGGACAATGCACCTCCGGTATGGTAGATTTTCTTAACAGATGTATAGTTTGGGAGACTCTGTTTTTATCTTACCCAACTGTAAAACTCTCAAGAATCTTACAGTTAAAGCTGGCCTTTAGTTCTTCAGGTAGCTTTCAAATTGATTTCACATCTGTAAAACAGAGTGTGTTAACATCATATATTAAACCAATCATAGACAAGGTCTAAAAACAGCATGGAAAGGTTTTATTCATTCGTATTGTTTTCTCCATAGATCTTTGTTAGGTACGATAGGCATGGATAAGAGGCATTAATATGGTTATTTCTTCACTATCTTTAGTTATCCCTTGGGAGGCATTTCATATTCTGGGGAAGTTGCATGGAGTCTCTGTATTCTTCTATCTTTGATATGCTTATAGGTGTTGGCTCCAGTTACCTGACCCTGCACCAGGCTTAGGAGGCAGGGGGTTTCTTTTTTACCCATTGTACCTGTTGGTTCCCTAAGTCCAGCAGACTCTGGGTCTTCCTCCTGACTGTAGCCATATCTGTCATCTCTCCATTGACCATACCTGGCTGCTGGGGAAGGCCTTGGTGGGAAAAACGGCTTCCACCCCTAGTACAGGCTTTATCAGGAGAGAAATGCATCTTATTTAATCTTTGGGGATTCTTAACCATCCCTGAGACAGTTTTTACCATTTGAATGTCTTTTGTAAAATACTCTTTTCATTTTAAAACCTTCCAGAAACACCTTAGTACCGAATTTGGTTTTCTATCATTTTTTTCTTTGGGAATTTGGGCTCGACATAAGTTTTGCCACATTTTCTTTGACTAACCCAAATGGACCATTTCTTCTGTCTGGTCTTTTCTGTATCTCTTACAGGGTGTTCTGTTAGTTTACAGACACTTTTTCCACTTTGGTCAGAGTCACTTAGATCTGCTAAATCCTCTCTTCCTTTACAAAGATCCTGTCTTATTAAAGGGATTATCAAAACCCTTAAAGCTCCATATCATTCTTGAGGTCCCGGTTGAGTTAAGATTTCCTTTATATCTCTGGTGAACACGGTCTTATCTGGCCCAGTAATCTGGGTATCATATACTGCTTTTCTCATGTATAGTTCTCTCAGTAATGCCTTTCCCCCTTTTATAGTCCTCCAGCCTCTGTTAATTGTGGAAGTTTACTTTGGTGATGATCATGTATCTTTAATGCCTTCAACAAGCCACCCCATTAAGGACTGGTCCCCCCCCACATTGGCTTAGGTTGAACAGCCTATATCGCAAGGATTCATCTTGGTTGTATGTCAGCTGTGATGCTTCTGAAGGACCTTGGCTGACGTTATTTGCTCCCATGTCCCATACCCTAACAAGCCATGTGATGAGGGGCTCTTTGATGGCTTGCTTATAAGTTTTTCCTAGTTTTAACAGTTTCAGTGTGGAGTATTTCCTAACTATAGTACTGCTGCCTTCCTTTCCTTTCTGTATCAGAGGTTGAATCTGAGGGGCAGATTTAGCCACTTTCATTTTTAGGTCGTTTCCTTTTTCATTATTATCTGTCTTTTTTTCCAGAGTCCCTGGACTTACACAAGTTAATTTTTTTTTTAATCTCTCAAGTTCTGCAACTGAACCTGCCATTTATTAGGATATCAGTTTTAGGTTCTCTGTTATCTGTCTAGGCATAGGTTCTGGGTCATGATACTGGTGCCAGTTATGGGTTCTATCTGTGGAGCTTCTATTAAATCCATTCTAAATGTGTTGGTCACTCCTATAACATGCACAGTGCTGTGGATCTTGTATTAAATCCACTCTAAATGTGTTGGTCACTCCTATAACATTCACATTGCACTAGTGGGACTATCTTGTCAGGAAATCATTATTTTATCTCAAAATATTTACAAATATATAAGATTCCTGATTATTTTTTCCTCTTCTGGTAGCATGTGTAGCACTTTCCAACACTATGAAAACTAGCCAATAGGGATGAAACTTCCAGGTCAGTATCCACTTGATTTCTCTATGTTTTCTGATTTGAGTGTCTGTTTTCTTTATTAATGGAGTCTTACCATCAAGTTCAGGAAGGGAATCAAGAGCACTAGCAATAAATTGTAATGTTTTTGGGGTCTGTAGTATTCCACTGATCAACAGCTTCTACAAGAAGCTATCCATTCTTACTACTATACTATGGTTATTTACTAAGACAAGGTGTCTAGTTGGTGTATTGTCCTCCATTACAGGATAATGCCATTGAAACTGCATATACATACATGTATATCTAGATAGATAGATAGATAGATAGATAGATAGATAGATAGATAGGTAGATAGATAGACATATATATATATGTGTGTGTGTGTGTGTGTGTGTGTGTGTGTTCCATTATTCCCTTTACTAATTTATATCATCCTTCCTTTGATAGATTCCGCCATACACCATGCCTTTTCCTAACGTCTGTGGGTATGGGGTTAGGAATGAAACACTCATATCTAAAGATTCAAAGCCATTATCCACACATGAAAGAAAATATGTAATGTTTATCTTTCTGGCTCTGGATTACCTCACCCAAGATGATTGCTTCCAGTTACATCCATTACCTGTGAATTTCATAATTTCATTTTTCTTAATAGCTGAATAATATTCCATAGTATAAATATACCACATTTTTATTCAGTTTTCAATTGATGGATATCTAGGCTGCTTCCATTTCCTGGCTATTGTGAACCAAACTGCAGTGAACATGAATGAGCAAATATCGTTGTAGTAGGATATGCAGTACTTTTGATATATTTCCAAGAGTGATATACCTCAATCTGTAGATTTTCTTCTGGCATTTTGAGGAATGTCCACACATATTTCCATAATGTCTGCACTGTATGATCTCCCATCAGCAGTGCATAAGTGTTCTATGTTCTCCATATCCATGCCAACATTTGTTAACTGTTTTTTTTATCATTCTGGTTAGAGTAAAATGAAATCTCATTTTCATTTCCTTGATAACTTAGACTTCATACCCAAAATCAAATTGAGGATAAAGTAAGAATAGATACTGGGACTTATAGGCACAGGAAAGAACTTTCTTAAAAAGACCCTGACAGTACATATATTAAGGCCAACAATTGTTAACTGAGTCTGAAGAGCTTCTGTAAAGAAAAGATGTCATCATTTGAGTAATGAGGCAATCTAAAAGATGGAGAAATTCCATATTAGCTATATATCTAACAGAGTGTTAATATATAGAATATATAATAAACTATAAAAACTAAACATAAACAACCAATCCCAATAAAATAGGGAATGGAACTGAACAGAGAATTTTCAAAGATGGAACACAAATGACTGAGAACACTTAGAAATGTTTAGCATCCTTAGCCACTGGGGAAATGAAATTTTCTTTCATTATTAAAACAGTTTTTTTCTTGGAAGATGAGAGATCAAACACAAATACATACATTTTGGCTTTAGCATCTAATGACAATTATTTATCTAAGAATAAATGGTCTGAGCTATTGCTCAGTGGGAAAATGGGTTGCTGGGAAAATATTAGAATCTGAATTTGGATCTATCACCATCAACATAAAAAGTTGAAAATAGTGGTATGCCCTTGTACTTCTATGGTTGGGGGAGCGGTGTGCAGGATGATCCCTGCAGTTGGCTGGACAGTCAGTCTAGTGAATTGTTGAGCTCCAGGAGCAGTACAAGTCTCTATATTAGAAAACAGATGTGGAGAGTGACTGAGAAAGACACTCCGTGTCAATCATCAACTTTTGGCCTGCACACACACATACACACACACACACACACACACACACACACACACACACACACAGAGTTATTTGATATAAATATTTTTGACTATTCTGTGACTATTGATGTTATACATTTGATCAGTAGTAATGATCTGAATCCACATTGTGCATTTCCTGGCCCTGCAGGCTCTTTTTCTCTGTAGTCCCAGATTATCTATCTGTAATGTATAAACTAAAGTAAGGGGCTAAATCACTTTAAATTTTGCATGAAGAAAAAACCTATTATTATTTGATTACTTCCTCATCTTTAACCAACAGCATATTGGCTTGTCCTAATATAAATTTATTGACAGAAGCATTCCTTAATTACATTTGAGAGAATTTCAAATTCCAGAGGTACTTAAGACAACTTTAACGATGCATTTAAAAGAAAGTTTCCCATAAATAAATATATTGAAACTCCCTAGTATAGTATGCATTAATGACTTCATTAAGAAAAAGTGTCATTATCGTCTGTTGACGCTGCTACAGACCAGAAATGGGGATCTATTTATTGAGTAATTTTAAGTGAAGGTGGAGAGCATATCAATATCAGTAACATTTGTAGTTGCCAAATTAGAAGTGGATAAGAATGTCACTCAACAGTTTGTTCTGGATAAAGAGGAAAGATTGGTTATAAAGCCAAAGCAGAAAAAAAAATCAGCATATTTCATATTGCCTATGCTATTACTGGAGGTATGAATGTTTTACTTTTTCTATTTGACTTATTCAAAATGATAAATTTGATTTATAATTGTTCTTGAGAGACATATGAATGGCAGCACTATGACTGCATTATCACACTGTTGCTTAAGAGTAAAAATAAATATAGAGATTTCTTAATGATTTTAAGGAATTCTGTTTGGAGGTGAATGTAGATTCTTGGCATGTAAATTGCTATCATTTTCAGCCCACACTCACCAATGCAAATGCTCTTTGAATATAATTTAAACTAAAAATTTTAAAATTCAAATCTCATCCAATGAAAACTTTAAATTCTTAATGTGAATATGGGAATTGCATTATAAAGCACTGTCAAATTCTAAATTACAAACTAGATTTCCTAGTACCAGCTTCCAAGAATAACAGATTTATTTATTTACTTTTTTAACTTAAGAAAGGAGTGTGTGTTTCAGGTCCACAGAGGTGGAGCTTGCAGTCTCAGTGGACTTTATCAAAGACTTCCTCATCTGTTGTGCTTTAGCATGCTCTCTGTAGGAGCTGAGGATCCACCCCCCACTCCTGCCAAAAGCCCTCCATAGTATTGATGCTCCCTGCAGTTCCTCTATGGAAAACCATTAGTATTCTCATTGTACTTCAAATATAAAATGTGGCATGATTCTACTTAAGTGAATACATAATAATTCATGACTAGTGGAGGAAATTGACCTTAAAAAAGACACTGATGTGCCAGTCGATTTTCCTGAAAAACAAATTCTTCATAGAAATAAACACATAAATAGCAAGGAAAAAAATTTAAATTACTTAGAAAAATATTTCCTGCCGTTATTCAGAAAAAGAATCTACTCAAGGAAAAAAATGAAAAATGATATGTAAAGTGAAAAAGGAAAGGGAAATATACTCTTAAATAAACACCAGATAAATCATCAGGCAATAAAATAATAATAAATCACC